>NC_069124.1:67618588-68218588 GCF_026914265.1 Mya arenaria | reverse complement strand
TCGTACCATTTCACATATCAGAATATACAGAAAAGTTATATGAAACAAACTGTGTGTGTATTTCAAGTTTCGCAATATCCTTTTGTCTACTCAGCAGAAGGGATGATTTATGATGGAGGAAATTGTTATGATATTGGTGTCGTTCGTGTGACAGTGTCTCGAACAATTCCGGCAAACATAGAAAGACAAAGAAAACATTGTGAAAAAGGAAAGTTTGAAGGTTACCCTTTAACAAAATAAATCACGATATCATCCAGGTTTGAATTTAATACATATCCCGGCCCAAATATCACAAAAATTCTTAAGTTAAATCTCAATCTCAGTCTCAACTCATTTTGTCTGATAACAGCTTTATAATGATTCGAAATTATTATACATGTTTTTGTCCTTTTTAGAATACCATTTCTTCATAGAGTATTTAGTCAATATTTTATAAAAAAAATATTTGAGAGCAAAAACTGTACTCGAGTCAAGTTCATTATTTTTTAGTTTTACCCAAGTACATTTTGTGCTATAAAATTCTTTTAAGAACATTGAGCGATGAATTTTATCAACAAAATTCACAACTTAAAGAGCTTTAAAAACATCAATAAAACATGTCATTTTGAATAATGTAATACTGTAACGTGGAAAAATGAGTTTAGAATGAGATTTAACTTGAGTATTTACGTGATATTGGTGCCCGGTGTCCTGGTATCGCTGAAGGCCATTATAGCATCCGCAGTCCCACTACCCAGCACGTGCACGTGCCATCAATACGATGTTGTTGTTTTTTATTAAACAGAAGATTGAATGCCTTCCAAGTGCCACACACAAATTACCGTTTAATGTAATATTTCTCGATTTTGATGGCAATTCATTTTTTGTTTATGATCGAATTTTAATTCCTAGCAAACATTTATTAAAGCGTTGGCGACACAAAAGTACAATATTATACTTATGTTATTGCGTTAGAACTTAACCTATTCGTTACTACTATGATTAGGTGTGAGTATCTCAGCTTGCTATAACATCATTCCATTGATCCCAAATGAAGCGCACAGGGTGGGAAAAAACATGTGCAATGCAAATTTGTGGCATACTCATCATTTTCCTAATCATCAATTATAAATTTCGGTGTTTGTTCTAACCTTTTACCCGAAATTATAAAATGTGTATTTATAAGTAAAAATTGGGCAAATTGTTAATGCATGTATAAACACTTATGTTACGCCTGAATGTGTTCACGTCACATTGTTGCGTAAACTCGCAAACCTTGTTCGTAAATCCGTTTTTAAAATACTTGGATATTTGTTACAAGGTCATTCATGTCATAGACAATTATAGATCCCTTACCATGAACTCTATAATAAGTAACGATTTTACTGCATGGTAGTGATGCAAAGTCTATGTGTCGCAAAATACCAACTCGACTATTTAAAAATATATATATATTAGATCTGCAAAACATTTACAAATCCACGTAGACTTAATATGCAAATTGACAGACATATCGTTTCGAACGTTGTCGCGTGACGATTACGCAACATTGTCCCTACACTGCAGACTTCCTGTTTATATAGGCCGATAATAGCGGGTTGCTCACAAAAATACGGACTGGTTGACGTCATCTTAAATGTTGGAAGAGGTATGAACACGTGGAATAATATACATATATAGAGTTAACCATATATATTTTGTCTGAAAGTCAGAAACATGATATCAAACCTATATAGATGGTGAGAACGGTTAGGTGGTAATAATGTCCGCATCTCATCAAACATGTTGTGGGTTCTAATTCCAACAGGCGATCTTTTTCATGACCTCTCAAAATGGACATCAGTACAAGTTTCTATCAAGAAAACCGACTCGAGAGTGTTTCTCGAAGCTATAAGCTTTCTTCACAATCGTGCTAAAAAATAATAAGTATGAACTACAAATTATACCAACAAAACCGACGTCAAATGAAAATGGAGATATCAATTAAGCTTTACATCGTCAAAGATGTGGGGTTTTTTTTCAAATATAAAAAACATTAGAATATCCTTCACAAGAACTGAACAGTAGCGTATTGACACCAAGACCCACTTACACTCATGCAACAAATGACCAAACAGCGAATACATCTAAATTCCTCATCAAAGTACTGCAATGTTTGGTTGACTCTGCAATATGTCGTGTAGCCCGGAGTGGCAGTCAGTCATGTTTCTATTGTACAGAAAATACATTCAGAATTAAAATTAACTCGGTGATATCTGAGATGATGCCTCGTCATTTAGAAAGGTCAGTCTAGCTTATAGGATGGGGAAACAGCGATACGCACGATGTTGGTACAATAAATGGTTCCAGTTTTTTGTCGTCTGGTTGAACAAAAATGTATTTCTATATAGCGCAGGAAATGTCTTTGTAGCAGGATTAGATTACTTCGAAATAAATGCATGTGTATGATTGGATGTTGAGTTGAAACTTTTTAAAAATTAGTACAATGTAACCGACTCCTTAAAACACTACCTCCGTTCATGATACCGAGCCTGGCGCACCCTGATATAAATATTCATAACTGTTAAACCGATGGAACGATTTACTAGTCACCTAACAAGAAAACATCTTGACAAATACATGCATTCAATTTTGAAAAAAACAGATCATGTGAAACAATATTAATTTTAAAATTGATTTTGTTTATGTTTAGATAAAGCGGCAGAAATAAGGCAAAACTCCTTCGTTAGTGCTTAGATGTATTTCACTTATACAAATACTCATACAACATAAATGGATATACACTCATCATATCACATTCACCTTGTTGATTTTTAAGGGGCTGTTTGTGTTCCTAAGAGTGGATTTATATAATTGAATTTGCTTTAAAGAAGAAATAACACAAATGACGAATGTATTAAATCCAAAATACAGCTACGAGATAACACACATATATAATTCACAAATGCTTATATTTCAAATTTTATTTTAATAAATATTTCTGAAATTCGTTTTTTATTTATTGTTGAATTATCCTCAAAAATTGTCTTAGATACTAAGCTATATTAATTTGGATAACTTTTTAAACTGTGTTTAACTGTCTAGATATCTAGGGGAAAACTAGTTTAAGGGTCGAAATGTCTAGGGTTTGAAGTATTGGTGTGTTGAAATACTTCTCCTTACGCGTTTCAATTTCAGACTAAACTTAAAATTAGTTACATATAATGTCATTAGCTGAGCATTCAATTATGTGATGTTAACATAACTATTCTTGAATAGTTTTTGTCCCTAGGATGGCAGCCTTTCTTGCTGAGGAGTTAAATGCGGCAATGAAAATACGATTAACTTTTACCCGTTTAAATTCACTGTAAAATTGTGGTATATATACTCCCCTATAGGGTACGAAAACGATGAACATATTGATTAAGCACAATTAAGGAGAGAAGCAGATGCGTGTGATACTTTGTGATGAACCTACATAATGTGCTGCACTTTAAATTGCCTTGTCTAACTGTGCTATGTTCAGCAAATAACGTGACAAAACCAGCGCTCAAGATTTTCTATAGAACAAAGACTTATCTTGCGTTGTCTGTCGGGCCGCTATAAGATATATATTAACAAATCTCGGTGGCTTTCTCTGATAAACGACCTCATTTAGGGATCTGTCAGAAACGTTTTTATCTTGCGACCAACAAACGAATGGGATGTTGTTTTTCTGATCAATGCAATGGGCATATGGTAAAGATCAGGCCATGTTTGTCACAGTTGTTTAGTCCATTGCCTGAAATGCCTATGAATCCTCGAACGTCTTCATGCCAGTTACACTTGCGTTCAGGCGAAATTGATTGAAAGTCTTCCAATGCCCAAATGAATATCGGTGCAAACCAAACTTGAATACCAACTCATTTTGAGAAGCAATCGTTGCAAGGAGACAACACTGATGTACATATATGAAATGGACCCGTGCAGAACATTTTGATAACAACATATAATGCTGTTTGAAAAATAGACAGCAGTTGCACACATTGTTTTTAAAATACATTTCAAAATAACTATTATGACCTGTTACAAGAACACTTTCAATTAACAAGATTTGTCTCTGAATATTTTCTGGCCTTGCTTGTCCCGTGAAAAGAAAAGGAATTGTTTAATTAAGCCAATGTTTTAGTGTGTGTTCTATACATAAACTGTTTTTCTTTTCTTCACAGGTCATAAAAGCCTGGGCGTCAGGAAGATTGCGTGGCACGCGACCATTGCCACAGCGACCAGATTCGTTTCTGGAACGCGTTGCTATGGGCGGGGCAAACGAATCCAGGTCACATACACCAGAGAGACGGACAAGAAAAATATCTGATATCAAGTGAGAGTCTTTGTGGTTTGAATGTAAACGGCAATTTGCCTCGCTCATAAATATTTATCTATCTATCTATCTATGAGTTAAGATTTGTTAACAAAAACAAAACATATATACCTCCATTTATATACGCTGTTGCAAAAAATTGCTCAGAGATTTTCATAATTTTATATGTTCAATTCAGTTCAATATCTTTATTTCCTCCTTAACGGATATATTCAATAAAAAGATATGTACAATTTACAACTAAAAATTTGTCATGAATGGTATCACATTTTAAAACAGTTTATTGAATACCATTTTAGTAAAAGTGTTGTTGTTAAAACAAAATTGCTGGCAAGTAAGTACTGTAGAATATAATATTTTTGTTTAATTATGTTCTGTTTTTTAAACAAACATTCATTTGATGTCACGTCCCTTGCGTGGAAATGTAAGGAACATGTATTCAGTATTAAAACGTCAGTTTATTATTCCCTTTCAAATTACCCATAAAAGACTTATAACAACACACTCAATTGTCCGATGCTATGTCGAGTAGCCGAGGTAGGAAGTATTGATACTCTTTGTTCTTGGACACAGTATCACTACTACCTACCTCGGCTACTCGACATGAACACATAGTATCACAACTACCTACCTCGGCTACTCGACATGGACGCAGAGTATCACAACTACCTACCTCGGCTACTCGACATGAACACAGAGTAACACAACTACCTACCTCGGCTACTCGACATGAACACAGAGTACCTAAACTACCTACCTCGGTTATTCGCCATGGACACAGAGTATCACAACTACCTAATTCGACTACTCGACATGAACACAGAGCATCAAAACTACCTACCTCGGCTACTCGACATGAACACAGAGTATCACAACTACCTACCTCGGTTAATCGCCATGGACACAGAGTATCACAACTATATTCCTCAGCTACTCGACATGGACACAGAGTAACACAACTACCTACCTCGGCTACTCGACATGAACAAAGAGTATCACAACTACCTATATCAGCTACTCGACATGAACACAGAGTATCAAAACTACCTACCTTGGCTACTCGACATGAACACAGAGTATCTAAACTACCTACCTCGGTTATTCGCCATGGACACATAGTATCAAAACTACCTAACTCGGCTACTCGACATGAACACCGAGTATCACAACTACCTACCTCGGCTACTCGACATGAACACAGAGTATCACAACTACCTATCTCAGCTACTCGACATGAACACAGAGTAACACAACTACCTACCTCGGTTATTCGCCATGGACACATAGTATCAATACTACCTACCTCGGCTACTCGACATGAACACAGAGTATCACAACTACCTACCTCGGCTACTCGACATGGACACATAGTATCAATACTACCTATCTCAGCTACTCGACATGAACACAGAGTATCACAACTACCTACCTCGGTTATTCGCCATGGACACATAGTATCAATACTACCTACCTCGGTTATTCGCAATGGACACAGCGTATCAATACTACCTACCTCGGTTATTCGCCATGGACACATAGTATCAATACTACCTACCTCGGTTATTCGCCATGGACACATAGTATCAATACTACCTACCTCGGTTATTCGCCATGGACACATAGTATCAATACTACCTACCTCGGCTACTCGACATGAACACAGAGTATCACAACTACCTACCTCGGCTACTCGACATGAACACAGAGTATCACAACTACCTACCTCGGCTATTCGACATGGACACATAGTATCAATACTACCTATCTCAGCTACTCGACATGAACACAGAGTATCACAACTACCTACCTCGGTTATTCGCCATGGACACATAGTATCAATACTACCTATCTCAGCTACTCGACATGAACACAGAGTATCACAACTACCTACCTCGGTTATTCGCCATGGACACATAGTATCAATACTACCTACCTCGGTTATTCGCCATGGACACATAGTATCAATACTACCTACCTCGGCTACTCGACATGAACACAGAGTATCAGAACTACCTACCTCGGCTACTCGACATGAACACAGAGTATCACAACTACCTACCTCGGTTATTCGCCATGGACACATAGTATCAATACTACCTATCTCAGCTACTCGACATGAACACAGAGTATCACAACTACCTACCTCGGTTATTCGCCATGGACACATAGTATCAATACTACCTATCTCAGCTACTCGACATGAACACAGAGTATCACAACTACCTACCTCGGTTATTCGCCATGGACACATAGTATCAATACTACCTACCTCGGTTATTCGCCATGGACACATATTATCAATACTACCTACCTCGGCTACTCGACATGAACACAGAGTATCACAACTACCTACCTCGGTTATTCGCCATGGACACATAGTATCAATACTACCTATCTCAGCTACTCGACATGAACACAGAGTATCACAACTACCTACCTCGGTTATTCGCCATGGACACATAGTATCAATACTACCTACCTCGGTTATTCGCAATGGACACAGCGTATCAATACTACCTACCTCGGTTATTCGCCATGGACACATAGTATCAATACTACCTACCTCGGTTATTCGCCATGGACACATAGTATCAATACTACCTACCTCGGTTATTCGCAATGGACACAGAGTATCACAACTACCTACCTCGGTTATTCGCCATGGACACATAGTATCACAACTACCTACCTCGGTTATTCGCCATGGACACAGCGTATCAAAACTACCTACCTCGGTTATTCGACATGGACACAGAGTATCACAACTACCTACCTCGGCTATTCGACATGGACACATAGTATCACAACTACCTACCTCGGCTATTCGCCATGGACAGAGAGTATCACAATTACCTACCTCGGCTATTCGCCATGGACACATAGTATCACAACTACCTACCTCGGTTATTCGACCTGGCCTCATACTATCACAACTACCTACCTCGGTTATTCGCCATGGCCACATAGTATCACAACTACCTACCTCGGCTATTCGACATGGACACATAGTATCACAACTACCTACCTCGGCTACTCGACATGGACACAGAGTATCACAACTACCTACCTCGGCTATTCGACATGGACACATAGTATCACAACTACCTACCTCGGTTATTCGCCATGGACACATAGTATCACAACTAAATACCTCGGCTATTCGACATGGACACATAGTATCACAACTACCTACCTCGGTTATTCGCCATGGACACATAGTATCACAACTACCTACCTCGGCTATTCGACATGGACACATAGTATCACAACTACCTACCTCGGCTATTCGACATGGACACATAGTATCACAACTACCTACCTCGGCTATTCGCCATGGACACATAGTATCACAACTACCTACCTCGGCTATTCGACATGGACACATAGTATCACAACTACCTACCTCGGCTATTCGCCATGGACACATAGTATCACAACTACCTACCTTGGCTATTCGACATGGACACATAGTATCACAACTACCTACCTCGGCTACTCGACATGAACACAGAGTATCACAACTACCTACCTCGGCTATTCGACATGGACACATAGTATCACAACTACCTACCTCGGCTATTCGACATGGACACATAGTATCACAACTACCTACCTCGGCTACTCGACATGGACACATAGTATCACAACTACCTACCTTGGCTATTCGACATGGACACATAGTATCACAACTACCTACCTCGGCTATTCGACATGGACACACCTACCTCGGCTATTCGCCATGGACACATAGTATCACAACTACCTACCTCGGTTATTCGACATGTATCACAATTACCTACCTCGGTTATTCGCCATGGACACATAGTATCACAACTACCTACCTCGGCTATTCGCCATGGACAGAGAGTATCACAACTACCTACCTCGGTTATTCGCCATGGACACATAGTATCACAACTACCTACCTCGGTTATTCGAAATGGACACAGAGTATCACAACTACCTACCTCGGCTATTCCCCATGGACACAGAGTATCACAACTACCTACCTCGGTTATTCGCCATGGACACAAAGTATCACAACTACCTACCTCGGCTATTCGCAATGGACACATAGTATCACAACTACCTACCTCGGCTATTCGACATGGACACCGAGTATCACAACTACCTTCCCCGGAAACTCGACATGGACACCGAGTATCACAACTACCTACCTCGGCTATTCGCCATGGACAGAGAGTATCACAACTACCTACCTCGGTTATTCGCCATGGACACATAGTATCACAACTACCTACCTCGGCTATTCGCCATGGACACAGAGTTTCACAACTACCTACCTCGGTTATTCGCCATGGACACATAGTATCACAACTACCTACCTCGGTTATTCGCCATGGACACATAGTATCACAACTACCTACCTCGGTTATTCGCAATGGACACATAGTATCACAACTACCTTCCTCTGTTACTCGACATGGACACATAGTATCACAACTACCTACCTCGGTTATTCGCCATGGACACATAGTATCACAACTACCTACCTCGGTTATTCGATATGGACACAGAGTATCACAACTACCTACCTCGGCTATTCGCCATGGACACATAGTATCACAACTACCTACCTCGGTTATTCGCCATGGACACATAGTATCACAACTACCTACCTCGGTTATTCGACATGAACACAGAGTATCACAACTACCTACCTCGGCTATTCGCCATGGACACATAGTATCACAACTACCTACCTCGGTTATTCGACATAAACACATAGTATCACAACTACCCAACTCGGCTACTCGACATGGACACATAGTATCACAACTACCTAACTCGGCTATTCGTCATGGACACATAGTATCACAACTACCTACCTCGGTTATTCGACATGGACACCGAATATCACAACTACCTTCCCCGGTTACTCGACATGGACACCGAGTATCACAACTACCTACCTCGGTTATTCGACATGGACACATAGTATCACAACTACCTATCTCAGCTATTCGCCATGAACACATAGTATCACAACTACCTACCTCGGCTATTCGACATGGACACATAGTATCACAACTACCTACCTCGGCTATTCGACATGGACACCGAGTATTACAACTACCTTCCCCGGTTACTCGACATGAACACATAGTATCAAAACTACCTACCTCGGTTATTCGACATGGACACATAGTATCACAACTACCTACCTCGGCTATTCGCCATGGACACATAGTATCACAACTACCTACCTCGGTAATTCGCCATAGACACCGAGTATCACAACTACCTACCTCGGTTATTCGACATGGACACCTAGTATCACAACTACCTACCTCGGTTATTCGACATGGACACATAGTATCACAACTACCTACATCGGTTATTCGACATGGACACCGAGTATCACAACTACCTTCTCCGGTTACTCGACATGGACACAGAGTATCACTACTACCTACCTCGGTTACTCGACATGGACACAGAGTATCACAACTACCTACATCGGTTACTCGAAATGGACACAGAGTATCAAAACTACCTACCTCGGTTACTCGACATGAACACCGAGTATCACAACTACCTACCTCGGCTATTCGACATGGACACAGAGTATCACAACTACCTTCCTCGGTTACTCGACATGGACACAGAGTATCACAACTACCTTCCCTGGTTACTCGACATAAACACGAGTATCACAACTACCTACCTCGGTTACTCGACATGGACATAGAGTATCACAACTACCTACCTCGGTTATTCGACATGTATCACAATTACCTAACTCGGCTACTCGACATGAACACCGAGTATCACAATTACCTAACTCGGCTACTCGACATGAACACAGAGTATCACAACTACCTATCTCAACTACTCGAAATGAATACAGAGTGTCACAACTACCTACCTCGGTTATTCGCCATGGACACATAGTATCACAAATACCTATCTCAGCTACTCGACATGAACACAGAGTATCACAACTACCTACCTCGGCTATTCGGCATGGACATATTGTATCACAACTACCTACCTCGGTTATTCGACATGGACACATAGTATCACAACTACCTTCCTCGGTTATTCGCCATGGACACATAGTATCACAACTACCTACCTCGGTTATTCGAAATGGACACAGAGTATCACAACTACCTACCTCGGCTATTCCCCATGGACACAGAGTATCACAACTACCTACCTCGGTTATTCGCCATGGACACAAAGTATCACAACTACCTACCTCGACTATTCGCAATGGACACATAGTATCACAACTACCTACCTCGGTTATTCGACATGGACACAGAGTATCACAACTACCTTCCCCGGCTACTCGACATGGACACCGAGTATCACAACTACCTACCTCGGCTATTCGCCATGGACAGAGAGTATCACAACTACCAACCTCGGTTATTCGCCATGGACACATAGTATCACAACTACCTACCTCGGCTATTCGCCATGGACACAGAGTATCACAACTACCTACCTCGGTTATTCGCCATGGACACATAGTATCACAACTACCTACCTCGGTTATTCGCCATGGACACATAGTATCACAACTACCTACCTCGGCTATTCGCCATGGACACATAGTATCACAACTACCTACCTCGGTTATTCGCCATGGACACATAGTATCACAACTACCTACCTCGGCTATTCGCCATTGACAGAGAGTATCACAACTACCTACCTCGGTTATTCGCCATGGACAAATAGTATCACAACTACCTACCTCGGCTATTCGCCATGGACACAGAGTATCACAACTACCTACCTCGGTTATTCGCCATGGACACATAGTATCACAACTACCCAACTCGGCTACTCGACATGGACACATAGTATCACAACTACCTACCTCGGCTATTCGCCATGGACATATTGTATCACAACTACCTACCTCGGTTATTCGACATGGACACATAGTATCACAACTACTTTCCTCGGTCATTCGCCATGGACACATAGTATCACAACTACCTACTTCGGTTATTCGAAATGGACTCAGAGTATCACAACTACCTACCTCGGCTATTCCCCATGGACACAGAGTATCACAACTACCTACCTCGGTTATTCGCCATGGACACAAAGTATCACAACTACCTACCTCGGCTATTCGTCATGGACACATAGTATCACAACTACCTACCTCGGTTATTCGACATGGACACCGAATATCACAACTACCTTCCCCGGTTACTCGACATGGACACCGAGTATCACAACTACCTACCTCGGTTATTCGACATGGACACATAGTATCACAACTACCTATCTCAGCTATTCGCCATGAACACATAGTATCACAACTACCTACCTCGGCTATTCGATATGGACACATAGTATCACAACTACCTACCTTGGCTATTCGACATGGACACCGAGTATTACAACTACCTTCCCCGGTTACTCGACATGAACACATAGTATCAAAACTACCTACCTCGGTTATTCGACATGGACACATAGTATCACAACTACCTACCTCGGCTATTCGCCATGGACACATAGTATCACAACTACCTACCTCGGTAATTCGCCATAGACACCGAGTATCACAACTAACTACCTCGGTTATTCGACATGGACACATAGTATCACAACTACCTACCTCGGTTATTCGACATGGACACATAGTATCACAACTACCTACCTCGGTTATTCGACATGGACACCGAGTATCACAACTACCTTCTCCGGTTACTCGACATGGACACAGAGTATCACTACTACCTACCTCGGTTACTCGACATGGACACAGAGTATCACAACTACCTACATCGGTTACTCGACATGGACACAGAGTATCAAAACTACCTACCTCGGTTACTCGACATGAACACCGAGTATCACAACTACCTACCTCGGCTATTCGACATGGACACAGAGTATCACAACTACCTTCCTCGGTTACTCGACATGGACACAGAGTATCACAACTACCTTCCCCGGTTACTCGACATAAACACGAGTATCACAACTACCTACCTCGGTTACTCGACATGGACATAGAGTATCACAACTACCTACCTCGGTTATTCGACATGTATCACAATTACCTAACTCGGCTACTCGACATGAACACCGAGTATCACAACTACCTACCTCGGCTACTCGACATGAACACAGAGTATCACAACTACCTATCTCAGCTACTCGACATGAACACAGAGTATCACAACTACCTACCTCGGTTATTCGCCATGGACACATAGTATCACAACTACCTACCTCGGTTACTCGACATGGACACCGAGTATCACAACTACCTTCCCCGTTTACTCGACATGGACGCAGAGTATCACAACTACCTACCTCGGCTACTCGACATGGACATAGAGTATCACAACTACCTACCTCGGCTACTCGACATGAACACAGAGTATCACAACTACCTATCTCAGCTACTCGACATGAACACAGAGTATCACAACTACCTACCTCGGTTATTCGCCATGGACACATAGTATCACAACTACCTACCTCGGTTACTCGACATGGACACCGAGTATCACAACTACCTTCCCCGTTTACTTGACATGGACGCAGAGTATCACAACTACTTACCTCGGCTACTCGACATGGACATAGAGTATCACAACTACCTACCTCGGCTACTCGACATGGACAGAGAGTAACACAACTACCTAACTCGGCTTCTCGACATGGACACAGAGTATCACAACTACCTAACTCGGCTAGTCGACATGGACACAGAGTATCACAACTACCTACCTCGGCTATTCGACATGGACACCGAATATCACAACTACCTACCTCGGCTATTCGACATGGACACCGAGTACCACAACTACCTACCTCGGCTATTCGACATGGACCCAGTGTATCACAACTACCTTCCTCGGTTACTCGACATGGACACAGAGGTTACTCGACATGGACACAGAGTATCACAAATACCTCGACATGGACACAGAGTATCACAACTACCTACCCCGGTTACTAGACATGGACACCGAGTATCACAACTACCTACCTCGGTTACTCGACATGGACATAGAGTATCACAACTACCTAACTCGGCTACTCGACATGGACACAGAGTATCACAACTACCTAACTCGGCTACTCGACATGGACACAGATTATCACAACTACCTAACTCGGCTACTCGACATGGACACAGAGTATCACAACTACCTTCCCCGGTTACTCGACATGGACACAGAGTATTACAACTACCTTCCCCGGTTACTCGACATGGACACAGAGTATCATAACTACCTACCTCGGTGACTCGACATGGACACAGAGAATCACAACTACCTACCTCGGCTACTCGACATGGACACAGAGTAACACAACTACCTAACTCGGCTACTTGACATGGACACAGAGTAACACAACTACCTGACATGGACACAGAGTATCACAACTACCTAAGTCGGTTACTCAACATGGACACCGAGTATCACAACTACTTTCCCCGGTTACTCGACATGGACACAGAGTATCACAACTACTTTCCCCGGTTACTCGACATGGACACAGTGTACCAAACTACCTTCCCCGGTTACTCGACATGGATACAGAGGTTACTCGACATGGACACAGAGTATCACAACTACCTCGACATGGATACAGAGTATCACAACTACCTTCCCCGGTTACTCGACATGGACACAGAGTATCACAACTACCTTCCCCGGTTACTCGACATGGACATAGAGTATCACAACTACCTAAATCGGCTACTCGACATGGACACAGAGTATCACAACTACCTAACTCGGCTACTCGACATGGACACAGAGTATCACAACTACCTAACTCGGCTACTCGACATGGACACAGAGTATCACAACTACCTAACTCGGCTACTCGACATGGACACAGAGTATCACAACTACCTAACTCTAACTCGGCTACTCGACAAGGACACTGAGTATCACAATTACCTAACTCTAACTCGGCTACTCGACATGGACACAGAGTATCACAACTACCTACCTCGGTTACTCGACATGGACACAGAGTATCACAACTACCCAACTCGGCTACTCGACATGGACACAAAGTATCACAACTACCCAACTTGGCTACTCGACATGGACACACGAGTATCACAACTACCTACCTTGGTTACTCGACATGGGCACAGAGTATCACAACTACCCAACTCGGCTACTCGACATGGACAACGAGTATCACAACTACCTACCTCGGCTATTCGACATGGACACCGAGTATCACAACTACCTACCTCGGCTATTCGACATGGACACAGTGTATCACAACTACCTACCTCGGCTACTCGACATGGACACAGTGTATCACAACTACCTACCTCGGCTACTCGACATGGACACAAAGTATCACAACTACCATCTCGGCTACTCGACATTGTTACAGTGTTTTAGAACTACCTACCTCGGCTTCTCGACATGGACACAGAGTATCACAACTACCTACCTCGGTTATTCGACATGGACACAGAGTATCACAACTACCTACCGCGGTTACTCGACATGGACACAGAGTATCACAACTACCTTCCCCGGTTACTCGGCATGGACACAGAGTATCACAACTACCTAATTCGGCTACTCGACATGGACACAGAGTAACACAACTACCTAACTCGGCTACTCGACATTGACACCGAGTAACACAACTACCTAACTCGGCTTCTCGACATGGACACAGAGTAACACAACTACCTAACTCGGCTTCTCGGCATGGACACAGAGTATCACAACTACCTAACCCGGCTACTCGACATGGACACAGAGTAACACAATTACCTAACTCGGCTACTCGACATGGACACCGAGTAACACAACTACCTAACTCGGCTACTCGACATGGACACAGAGTAACACAACTACCTAACTCGTTTACTCGACATGGACACCGAGTAACACAACTACCTAACTCGGTTACTCGACATGGACACAGAGTATCACAACTACCTACCTCGGTTACTCAACATGGACACCGAGTATCACAACTACTTTCCCCGGTTACTCGACATGGACACAGAGTATCACAACTACCTTCCCCCGGTTACTCGACATGGACACAGTGTACCAAACTACCTTCCCCGGTTACTCGACATGGACACAGAGGTTACTCGACATGGACACAGAGTATCACAACTACCTCGACATGGACACAGAGTATCACAACTACCTTCCCCGGTTACTCGACATGGACACAGAGTATCACAACTACCTTCCCCGGTTACTCGACATGGACATAGAGTATCACAACTACCTAACTCGGCTACTCGACATGGACACCGAGTATCACAACTACCTAACTCGGCTACTCGACATGGACACAGAGTATCACAACTACCTAACTCGTCTACTCGACATGGACACAGAGTATCACAACTACCTTCCCCGGTTACTCGACATGGACACAGAGTATGACAACTACCTTCCCCGGTTACTCGACATGGACACCGAGTATCACAACTACCTTCCCCGGTTACTCGACATGGACATAGAGTATCACAACTACCTAACTCGGCTACTCGACATGGACACAGAGTATCACAACTACCTAACTCGGCTACTCGACATGGACACAGAGTATCACAACTACCTAACTCGGCTACTCGACATGGACACAGAGTATCACAACTACCTTCCCCGGTTACTCGACATGGACACAGAGTATGACAACTACCTTCCCCGGTTACTCGACATGGACACCGAGTATCACAACTACCTTCCCCCGTTACTCGACATGGACGCCGAGTATCAAAACTACCTTCCCCGGTTACTCGACATGGACACCGAGTATCACAACTACCTTCCCCGGTTACTCGACATGGACGCAGTGTATCACAACTACCTACCTCGGCTACTCGACATGGACACAAAGTATCACAACTACCATCTCGGCTACTCGACATGGACACAGTGTTTCAGAACTACCTACCTCGGCTTCCCGACATGGACACAGAGTATCACAACTACCTACCTCGGTTATTCGACATGGACACAGAGTATCACAACTACCTACCGCGGTTACTCGACATGGACACAGAGTATCATAACAACCTTCCCCGGTTACTCGACATGGACACAGAGTATCACAACTACCTTCCCCGGTTACTCGACATGGACACAGAGGTTACTCGACATGGACACAGAGTATCACAACTACCTTCCCCGGTTACTCGACATGGACACAGTGTACCACAACTACCTACATCGGTTACTCGACATAGACCCAGAGGTTACTCGACATGGACACAGAGTATCACATCTACCTCGAAATGGACACAGAGTATCACAACTACCTACCCCGGTTACTCGACATGGACACAGAGTATCACAACTACCTACCACGGCTACTCGACATGGACACAGAGTATCACAACTACCTTCCCCCGTTACTCGACATGGACACCGAGTATCACAACTACCTTCCCCGGTTACTCGACATGGACGCAGAGTATCACAACTACCTTCCCCGGTTACTCGACATGGACACAGAGTATCAAAACTACCTTCCCCGGTTACTCGAAATGGACACAGAGTATCACAAATACCTTCCCCGGTTACTTGACATGGACATAGAGTATCACAACTACCTAACTCGGCAACTCGACATGGACACAGAGTATCACAACTACCTAACTCGGCTTCTCGACATGGATACAGAGTATCACAACTCCCTAACTCGGCTACTCGACATGGACACAGAGTATCACAACTACCTTCCCCGGTAACTCGACATGGACACAGAGTATCACAACTACCTTCCCCGGTTACTCGACATGGACACAGAGTATCACAACTACCTACCTCGGTTACTCGACATGGACACCGAGTATCACAACTACCTACCTCATCTATTCGACATGGACACCGAGTATCACAACTACCTACCTCGGCTATTCGACATGGACACAGTGTATCACAACTACCTACCTCGGCTACTCGACATGGACACAGTGTATCACAACTACCTACCTCAGCTACT
Source organism: Mya arenaria (assembly GCF_026914265.1). Lineage (NCBI taxonomy): Eukaryota > Metazoa > Mollusca > Bivalvia > Myida > Myidae > Mya > Mya arenaria. The sequence continues at coordinate 68,201,307 of NC_069124.1, read as the reverse complement.
CGACATGGACACAAAGTATCACAACTACCATCTCGGCTACTCGACATTGTTACAGTGTTTTAGAACTACCTACCTCGGCTTCTCGACATGGACACAGAGTATCACAACTACCTACCTCGGTTATTCGACATGGACATAGAGTATCACAACTACCTACCGCGGTTACTCGACATGGACACAGAGTATCACAACTACCTTCCCCGGTTACTCGGCATGGACACAGAGTATCACAACTACCTAACTCGGCTACTCGACATGGACACAGAGTAACACAACTACCTAACTCGATTACTCGACATGGACACAGAGTAACACAACTACCTAACTCGGCTTCTCGACATGGACACAGAGTAACACAACTACCTAACTCGGCTTCTCGGCATGGACACAGAGTATCACAACTACCTAACTCGGCTACTCGACATGGACACAGAGTAACACAACTACCTAACTCGGCTACTCGACATGGACACCAAGTAACACAACTACCTAACTCGGCTACTCGACATGGACACAGAGTAACACAACTACCTAACTCGGCTACTCGACATGGACACCGAGTAACACAACTACCTAACTCGGTTACTCGACATGGACACAGAGTATCACAACTACCTACCTCGGTTACTCAACATGGACACCGAGTATCACAACTACTTTCCCCGGTTACTCGACATGGACACAGAGTATCACAACTACCTTCCCCGGTTACTCGACATGGACACAGTGTACCAAACTACCTTCCCCGGTTACTCGACATGGACACAGAGGTTACTCGACATGGACACAGAGTATCACAACTACCTCGACATGGACACAGAGTATCACAACTACCTTCCCCGGTTACTCGACATGGACACAGAGTATCACAACTACCTTCCCCGGTTACTCGACATGGACATAGAGTATCACAACTACCTAAATCGGCTACTCGACATGGACACAGAGTATCACAACTACCTAACTCGGCTACTCGACATGGACACAGAGTATCACAACTACCTAACTCGGCTACTCGACATGGACACAGAGTATCACAACTACCTTCCACGGTTACTCGACATGGACACAGAGTATGACAACTACCTTCCCCGGTTACTCGACATGGACACCGAGTATCACAACTACCTTCCCCGGTTACTCGACATGGACATAGAGTATCACAACTACCTAACTCGGCTACTCGACATGGACACAGAGTATCACAACTACCTAACTCGGCTACTCGACATGGACACAGAGTATCACAACTACCTAACTCGGCTACTCGACATGGACACAGAGTATCACAACTACCTTCCCCGGTTACTCGACATGGACACAGAGTATGACAACTACCTTCCCCGGTTACTCGACATGGACATCGAGTATCACAACTACCTTCCCCCGTTACTCGACATGGACGCCGAGTATCAAAACTACCTTCCCCGGTTACTCGACATGGACACCGAGTATCACAACTACCTTCCCCGGTTACTCGACATGGACGCAGTGTATCACAACTACCTACCTCGGCTACTCGACATGGACACAAAGTATCACAACTACCATCTCGGCTACTCGATATGGACAGTGTTTCAGAACTACCTACCTCGGCTTCTCGACATGGACACAGAGTATCACAACTACCTACTTCGGTTATTCGACATGGACACAGAGTATCACAACTACCTACCGCGGTTACTCGACATGGACACAGAGTATCACAACTACCTTCCCCGGTTACTCGACATGGACACAGAGTATCACAACTACCTTCCCCGGTTACTCGACATGGACACAGAGGTTACTCGACATGGACACAGAGTATCACAACTACCTTCCCCGGTTACTCGACATGGACACAGTGTATCACAACTACCTACCTCGGTTACTCGACATAGACCAAGAGGTTACTCGACATGGACACAGAGTATCACAACTACCTCGAAATGGACACAGAGTATCACAACTACCTACCCCGGTTACTCGACATGGACACCGAGTATCACAACTACCTACCATGGCTACTCGACATGGACACAGAGTATTACAACTACCTTCCCCCGTTACTCGACATGGACGCAGAGTATCACAACTACCTTCCCCGGTTACTCGACATGGACACAGAGTATCACAACTACCTTCCCCGGTTACTCGACATAGACACAGAGTATCACAAATACCTTCCACGGTTACTCGACATGGACATAGAGTATCACAGCTACCTAACTCGGCAACTCGACATGGACACAGAGTATCACAATTACCTAACTCGGCTGCTCGACATGGACACAGAGTATCACAACTACCTAACTCGGCTACTCGACATGGACACAGAGTATCACAACTACCTTCCCCGGTAACTCGACATGGACACAGAGTATCACAACTACCTTCCCCGGTTACTCGACATGGACACAGAGTATCACAACTACCTACCTCGGTTACTCGACATGGACACAGAGTATCACTACCTTCCTCGGCTACTCGACATGGACACAGAGTATCACAACTACCTAACTCGGCTACTCGATATGGACACAGAGTAACACAACTTCCTAACTCGGCTACTCGACATTGTCACAGAGTAACACAACTACCTAACTCGGCTTCTCGACATGGACACAGAGTATCACAACTACCTAACTCGGCTACTCGACATGGACACAGAGTATCACAACTACCTAACTCGGCTACTCGACATGGACACAGAGTATCACAACTACCTAACTCTAACTCGGCTACTCGACAAGGACACAGAGTATCACAACTACCTAACTCTAACTCGGCTACTCGACATGGACAAAGAGTATCACAACTACCTACCTCGGTTACTCGACATGGACACAGAGTATCACAACTACCCAACTCGGCTACTCGACATGGACACAAAGTATCACAACTACCCAACTTGGCTACTCGACATGGACACACGAGTATCACAACTACCTACCTCGGTTACTCGACATGGGCACAGAGTATCACAACTATCCAACTCGGCTACTCGACATGGACACCGAGTATCACAACTACCTACCTCGCTATTCGACATGGACACCGAGTATCACAACTACCTACCTCGGCTATTCGACATGGACACCGAATATCACAACTACCTACCTCGGCTATTCGACATGGACACCGAGTACCACAACTACCTACCTCGGCTATTCGACATGGACACAGTGTATCACAACTACCTACCTCGGTTACTCGGCATGGACACAGAGGTTATTCGACATGGACACAGAGTATCACAACTACCTCGACATGGACACAGAGTATCACAACTACCTTCCCCGGTTACTAGACATGGACACCGAGTATCACAACTACCTACCTCGGCTACTCGACATGGACACCGAGTATCACAACTACCTTCCCCGGTTACTCGACATGGACACCGAGTATCACAACTACCTTCCCCGGTTACTCGACATGGACACCGAGTATCACAACTACCTTCCCCGGTTACTCGACATAGACGCAGAGTATCACAACTAACTTCCCCGGTTACTCGACATGGACACAGAGGTTACTCGACATGGACACAGAGTATCACAACTACCTTCCCCGGTTACTCGACATGGATATAGTGTATCACAACTACCTAACTCGGCTACTCGACATGGACACAGAGTATCACATCTACCTTACTCGGCTACTCGACATGGACACAGACTATCACAACTACCTACCTCGGCTACTCGACATGGACACAGAGTATCACAAATACCTAACTCTAACTCGGCTACTCGACATGGACACAGAGTATCACAAGTACCTACCTCGGTTACTCGACATGGACACAGAGTATCACAACTACCCAACTCGGCTACTAGACATGGACACAAAGTATCACCACTACCCAACTTGGCTACTCGACATGGACACAGAGTATCACAACTACCTACCTCGGTTACTCGACATGGGCACAGAGTATCACAACTACCCAACTCGGCTACTCGACATGGACACCGAGTATCACAACTACCTACCTCGGCTATTCGACATGAACACCGAGTATCACAACTACCTACCTCGGCTATTCGACATTGACACAGTGTATCACAACTACCTACCTCGGCTACTCGACTTGGACACAGTGTATCACAACTACCTACCTCGGCTACTCGACATGGACACAAAGTATCACAACTACCATCTCGGTTACTCGACATGGACACAGTGTTTCAGAACTACCTACCTCGGCTTCTCGACATGGACACAGAGTATCACAACTACCTACCGCGGTTACTCGACATGGACACAGAGTATCACAACTACCTTCCCCGGTTACTCGGCATGGACACAGAGTATCACAACTACCTACTTCGGTTACTCGACATGGACACAGAGGTTACTCGACATTGACACAGAGTATCACAACTACCTACCGCGGTTATTCGACATGGACACAGAGTATCACATCTACCTTCCCCGGTTACTCGAACTGGACACAGAGCTTACTCGAGATGGACACAGAGTATCACAACTACCTTCCCCGGTTACTCGAGATGTGACATGGACACAGAGTATCACAATTACCTTCCCCGGTTACTCGACATGGACACAGAGTATCACAACTACCTACCTCGGCTACTCGACATGGACACAGAGTATCACAACTACCTAACTCGGCTACTCGACATGGACACAGAGTAACACATCTACCTAACTCGGCTACTCGACATGGACACAGAGTATCACAACTAACTAACTCGGCTACTCGACATGGACACAGAGTATCACAAATACCTAACTCTAACTCGGCTACTCGACATGGACACAGAGTATCACAACTACCTACCTCGGTTACTCGACATGGACACAGAGTATTACAACTACCCAACTCGGCTACTAGACATGGACACAAAGTATCACCACTACCCAACTTGGCTACTCGACATGGACACAGAGTATCACAACTACCTACCTCGGTTACTCGGCATGGGCACAGAGTATCACAACTACCCAACTCGGCTACTCGACATGGACACCGAGTATCACAACTACCTATCTCGGCTTTTCGACATGGACACATAGTATCACAACTACCTACCTCGGCTATTCGACATGGACACCGAGTATCACAACTACCTATCTCGGCTATTCGATATGGACACAGAGTATCACAACTACCTACCTCGGCTATTCGACATGGACACAGTGTATCACAACTACCTACCTCGGCTACTCGACATGGACACAGTGTATCACTACTACCTACCTCGGCTACTCGACATGGACACAGAGTATCACAACTACCTACCGCGGTTACTCGACATGGACACAGAGAATCACAACTACCTTCCCCGGTTACTCGACATGGACATAGATGTTACTCGACATGGACACAGAGTATCACAACTACCTACTTCGGTTACTCGACATGGACACAGAGGTTACTCGACATGGACACAGAGTATCACAACTACCTACCGCGGTTACTCGACATGGACACAGAGTATCACAACTACCTTCCCCGGTTACTCGACATGGACACAGAGGTTACTCGACATGGACACAGAGTATCACAACTACCTACCTCGGCTACTCGACATGGACACAGAGTATCACAACTACCTACCTCGGTTACTCGACATAGACACAGAGGTTACTCGACATGGACACAGAGTATCACAACTACCTACCTCGGCTATAATTCAACCGTCATGGAATCTTTATGGATGTATAGAGCAAAACCAGGGATTTTCATTCATGGCAAAAATAAAACTTATTATAGAACCTAATTATTTACTTAACCAATCGTTTATACGACAAAAAACATCCATTTTATCATGCAACGATTCCTTAAGCTTTTTAAAACATTTCGAACAACATATGTGCATGGTATTAGACCTCATGGAATAACGCAGGCGTAAACTCGTTAGCCCTAGAAACATATTTAATAACTATTATCATGGAGTTTATTTGCCAAAGAATATTGCTCTAGACAAAATAGTGTAAACCATTTCAGAAAAATAACTAATAAACTGTAGTTTTAAAAAGTTCTAGAATCATAAAATATTTTAGCAAAATCGTACTCTTCATTTAAGGATTTTGCAAAACTGCTGTTCAACAACATTGGGACTCAAAAACTTTACTTCAGTAGTTTTGTCCAATATCATAACAATACTTCCTTTAAGAGTATTAAAAGAGTGTACATGCATTAAGAAACATTTGGCGATTAATTTTCCCACATGTGAACTATAAAACCATATGTATAGACATAATCTGAATCCCCAACTACTGACTGGTTTGCAGTTGAACATTCGCGAATAATCGACTGAAAATGGTCGAATATCCGACCGGCGAATATACGAATAAAAGTAAATTAAAACAGTGTTTATCGCAAAGATACATATGTGTACGTACATGCATAAAGAAACATTTGGCGATTAATTTTCCCATATGTGACCTTTAAAACCATACCTATAGCCATAAGCTGAATCCCCAACTACTGACTGGTTAGTAGTTGAACATTCGCGAATAATCGACTGGAAATGGACGAATATCCGACTGGCGAATATACGAATAAAAGTAAATTAAAACAGTGTTTGTCGCAAAGATACATATGTGTTCATGCATAAAGAAACATTTGGCGATTAATTTTCCCATGTGTGACCTTTAAAATCATACATAAAGACATAAACTGAATCCCCAACTACTAACTGGTTTGCAGTTGAACATTCGCGAATAATCGACTGGAAATGGTCGAATATCCGACTGGCGAATATACGAATAAAAGTGAATTAAAACAGTGTTTGTTCAATCACCAACTGGAAACTAGCAGGTAGTTGAATATTCGAATCCCCAACTGGCAACTGTTAAGTAGTTGAATATTCGAAGCCCCAGCTACCAACTACCAACTACCTTTCAACTTTACCGTCATACGTATAAACACCATGTACATAAATACAAACACGACAAACAGACCACAGACGCATCAAAATAGATTGACCGATCAGTGAAACACGACTTCACTTGACCACGAGTCTACTAAGGGCTTAAACTGGTAAACCTTAAAAAAAAAAACACTCAACAAGAGACCCAGACGACAACAAACGCCAAATTATTCCATATCGTTTATTATTAATTTATTGTTGGTGTTACCTTAATTCTTTTCGGAGGTTTATTCTTGTCTGCCTCTTTCAGATACTGGCGGGGCTTCGTGGTGGACCCAAGCGACACGTTCTACTACCGCTGGCTTCTCTTCGTCTCGTGTGCAGTCATGTATAACGTACTATTTATAGTATCACGTAGTGTCTTCTGGGAACTCCAAGATAATTATCTCCCATTATGGCTCACACTTGACTACCTTAGTGACGTCATCTACATATGTGACATGTTTTTCTCCTCTAGAACAGGTGCGTTTCATTGTATGTTCCGTACCGTATTGCAGAAAAATAACTTGCTAACTATTTCGAACATTGTCAACATTGGCATTACAGGTTTATTAATTGCCTTTGGTAATAGACAATGTTTAAAATGTTTGAAATATTATGCGAGCATTATTCAAATCGAATGAACAAAGCTATGGTCTATATTATTAAAAAAAAAAATGTTACATATTTTGTCAAGAATCAGATTGGACAATGTTTACAGCTTCATACAAAGAAAACTTTGAACACATTTAACCGTTTTCAAGAAAGTAATCATTTTGTGCTTAACATAGACATGATTCCTGCAAGCTTAATGTTCTAATACACCGCATTAGTATGATCGATGTTCCTGATCCATTTAGCTAAGATGGGCTCTCTAGAGAATTCTTTAATTTGTAGAAAATATACTTGAAACGCAGAATGTCTGTGTCGCAACGCCGCGACACTGTTAGACACATTGATATTCATGAGAAGAGCTTGGGGAATGGCTTTTCCTTATTGTTTTAAACCAAGGTCTCGGGTACGGATGCCATCAATGTATATTTTGGCTTGCCAAAACGAGCAAATTATATTTTACCCATGTATCTTACACGCCTTGATCGTGAAGAAAATATTTTGCAATGCATATTAAACACGTCCTATAATTAAGTATTTTTTAAGGTTTTGGTTTAACCAGATGACAAAGTTAGTTTTTAAGTGTTCATTAACACTCAGATACGTGTACAGTAAAGCGTGAATGGATAAAAAAATGGCCATTCCTATGTCCGATCACATTAAATCAATTGAAGTACACATCAATCCACAAGGAACTCAGAGTTGTGGAAATGGTATCTTAAATCCATAATGATGCAATTAGCGGACTTCCAATACAGAAATGAACATGATGTTTCTAAGAAACTGCGCTAATATAATGATTACAAAAACAATTTTAGCAAATCATCGGAATCCATCTTCTGTTCAACATTGAAATTTTCGCTGTTTGTATACTCGTCATTGAAAGACTAATATATATATTTTGTCACAATTTTGTATATGTGGCAAGCAAAACTACACGTGTAGTACAAATTAGACATTTAAATCCACTGGTCATGTTCTCTACTCAAAGTAACATCGTGTCTTGAGGTCTGAGATAAAGAGATCATAGGCAAGAAAATCCATGAGATATATCGTCATTCTCCCTCTACTGGTATGCAACTTGTTTCTAATCCCAATTTCTTGGATAGCGTATTGGTGTACATGAATCATGATGTATGTGTTTTATTGACTTTGTTTTACCATTAGAACGACTGGTTTCCTGTCTGCAGAATGATAAATGACAGAATCCTCTTTACTAAGTTACCGCTTTTGGATTTTCTCGCTGAGAATGGCCAATTTTCCGATTTCGTCTATAAAGCCGTGAATTCAGAAGTCAAGACGAAACTATCAATTGTTTTGAATTCAACAAAGAATAATTAAAACCTTCCACTGTCCTGAAAAAAAAATAAACTTGCGTGTCGATGCTTTACAATTAAAATGACTGTAGTGTGAGAGTCAGTCAATTCTTCGGGAATAAAGACATAACCCATTATTTAATGAACGCCGTAATTCAATATCCATTCTGTTTAGTTCGGTTCTCTGATAACAAAATAAGAGAATCGTTCCTGTGGTAACGGTAAATCCGCAGAGGGATCCACAACTAAATGGTTGTCTCAACGCAAGTCATGAAGTGCTTGGGGGTAAAACCGTTAAGTAATTGCGTGAATATTTTTAAGGAAATAATTTCATTTTGTATCAAGGGACGTTAAACAAGTATCATTTAAACGTTTAATACTAATACTGGTCTGTATCTGTTTCAGGTTATCTGGAGGAAGGCCTGTTGGTTACAAACACGACTAAACTCAGAAAGAACTATTTCAAAGGAACAAACTTTAAGATGGACGTGATAAGTATTATTCCTACAGACGTTTTCTACGTTCTTACTGGCATTAATACGCCAGAACTAAGGTTCAACCGAATCGTAAAATTCAACCGCGTGTTAGAGTTCTTTGACAGAACAGCAACACGGACTAGTTTCACGAACATTTTCCGCATTCTCAATCTAGTGCTGTATATATTGATCATCATCCATTGGAATGCTTGCATCTACTTTGCGATATCACACGCCATAGGTTTTGGTTCCGATGGTTGGGTTTATGGAAACCTAAGCATACCTGAAAACCAGCCCTTAACTCGAAAGTACATATACAGCTTCTACTGGTCAACGTTGACTCTAACAACGATTGGCGAAACCCCTCAACCTGATAGAGACATAGAATACCTCTTTGTTGTTGTCGACTTTCTCATTGGGGTTCTCATTTTCGCCACCATCGTTGGTAACGTTGGTTCGATGATTACTAATATGAATGCAACCAGAGCGGAATTCCAACAGAAAATGGACGGTGTAAAACAGTATATGGAATTTAGAAAAGTGTCAAAGGAGCTCGAGCAACGTGTAATAAAGTGGTTTGATTATTTATGGATTAACAAACAATCACTTAACGAAGAGGAAGTACTGTCAGCATTACCGGATAAATTAAAAGCTGAAATAGCAATACACGTGCATCTTGATACTTTGAAAAGAGTGGCCTTATTTCAGGACTGTGAACCGGGTTTACTTGTAGAGTTGGTGCTTAAACTGAAACTTCAGGTGTTCAGTCCAGTTGATTATATTTGTAGAAAAGGTGATATTGGTAAAGAAATGTACATAGTGAAACGTGGTCAACTTGGTGTGGTCTCTGATGATGGCAAGACAACGTTTGCAACGTTAAGTGAAGGCAGTGTGTTTGGGGAAATCAGCATTCTTAACATCGCCGGTAATAAAAATGGAAATCGTCGGACTGCAAATATAAGAAGTGTTGGGTATTCGGATTTGTTTTGTTTGTCTAAAGATGACCTTTGGGAGGTGCTTAATCAATATCCGGATGCTAAGAAAATACTTATAGATAAGGGAAAGAAAATATTAAAGAAAGACAACTTATTAGATGAGGATTTAATGGAAAAGATGGAACAGCAACAAGAAACTACCGAACAGAAATTGGAAAGGATAGAAAGTGGTCTAGACACGCTGCAAACTCGGTTTGCACGACTTTTAGCAGACTTTAATTCTACACAGCAGAAGTTGAAGCAACGAATAACCCGAGTTGAAAAGACAGTACCAAAGGACCTTGACACGTTGTCAACTGGATCCTTTCTTGACACGTGACACAGAGATATGAAGCATTCGAACAAGTTTCATTAATTGGTTATGGTTAATTGCGTTCTTGATAGAATTTGATTTGCCATCAAAACTGGTATGAGATTCGAGAAAACGTGGTGATTTAAAATATGATGCAGAAAGGGGAACAAATCACGGGATAAGATATATATTTATTGCTGTATAGATTGTAGCCAGGGTAAGACAAAGAAGGTCTAATGAAAGACACATCTACCATTTTTACAATACGTAATGATTTGCAGGTTCGAATCATTATACATTTGAATCATATTTATATACGTGTATGGACTTCATTTAATGATATGTCTTCCATCGCACGTTTCAAATGTCAATATATTTTCTTTATGTTTGTTCCAAAGAAGCACGTGTATTCCTTCAAACAAAACAGCTATAGTGTGAGCTTTGCTCTCTTTGGTCCAAATAATAACCATTATCCGGTAAATTCAAGTGAGACTCTAATATAACAAAAAAGGAGTACTCTGAAACAGCTGTATTCTTTAGAAATGCTTGTTAGAAGTTAGAAAACGAGCGGTTAGTCCTATTGACAGTCTTACGGAACACTTACCAAGAGCTAGATGACATCATAAGAATTTAGTATATACACGTATGAAAAACTATTCAGTAGCTCGTGTGGGCAAAAGGGACGAGCAAACGAGAAACATGGACATTTTCACGCTGGCACGCATATGCTGAAGTTAACCTCATATCTATGCAGTCATTATACATATACTGTAGACGCATAGCTTTAGCTTGTGGGAGAAGAGACCAGTTATAAATGATATTGTCCGGCTGAAAAATGTCCGAATTAAGCGTCAAGAGTTTGGTCTAAGTTTAAACACTTTGTTTACATTTCTAAACCATTCGAGTTCATCATAGCTCAGTATTTGCCTTTAGTTGCTCGTCAGGTGGTATAATACGTGTCTCAAACGACATAGCCGAGTAGATGCGACGTGTCCATGTGGGTATAACTGTCACTCGGCGGGCCCCTTGTACGAGCATAACTTTTTTTTTGTTTAATTGCACGTGCAAAAAGAAAATATGTATATGTATTTATAAAATTCGACTGCTTCTATATATGCCTACTAATATATGATAAGCGTACCACAAGACTCGTCACCTTAGTGCAATAACTCAATAACTGCATATAAATATAGAAGCAGATATTGAGTTCTTGCACTAAGTTGACGAAATATCCATATGTGTCAACATTATCCATCATTAAAGCGTTCTACAAGTTGAGGTTTACGTGAACGTGACTTTTCACATCATCTCTTATGTTCTTGCAAATATTATGAACCTTTAATGCGATGCATGAAAGGCCACCATACCTTTTGCCTTGAAATTAACTGCAGATTACGTCCCTAAGGTCCACCAGCTCAGCAATAACGGAACATTACATCAGGGTATTATAGAACTGCAACCTCCAGACTTTATGGGTAATGTTAGGGGATTGGTTCTCTGTAGCGGTGACATAGCGACGGTAATATTTGCCGAGATAATCATTTCATTATTTTGTTGCCAGACGTAATGTCAAACGGGAAATAGATGATTCATACCAGACACCATTTTTGCATACGCACCCAAACTGTCACTGTGTATATAGCTGGTAATGTCAAAGCAACAGAAAAATAGTCCGCTTTTTCAAACTATAGGTAACAGAGTTTTGAAAACTATTTCAAAATTACCGGGTCCTTGAAAGAATCTGTAAGGGAATCCCTGAGTCCTGTCTTTCCCCTCTATGTCTGGTTTTGGCGTTGTCTCCAATCCGGTTCGCCATATTTTAGCATCTTGTTTTGAATTAAACAAGCACCCACTCTCGAGGGTAACCTCTTTGCTTGCCACAGATTATCTCGTTTTGACTTACATATAGCCACCTTATTTATATTCACTATTTCTGCAGGTAACGTGTTCCAATTGTTCCAATAGCTCTAGGGACGGATAACTTATATTTATGTCCACGGATTGATGTGTTAGTTGATAAGAAACGTTTGCAATACGAAATGTTGTCAATGCATTTAAAAACATGTTGAACACAGTTGAAACGTATGGATATTATTCATCCGCCCATTTGAATCAGAACACATCTAACGAAATAGTTAAATGAGCCTCAACAATTACTGCGGCCATCCTGGTTTCTTGATTACATGTAACTTGTTTAATCTGATAACTAAATTATTATTAGTTAAATTGTTAAGATATACTACCATAGCACAATCCAGACTTAAATTATAATATATATTTTAGTATCTTAGGGTAAATGATATTGCTTATCAATATTCTATATTAGCTAACATTAATGCTATAAAAATATATATACTTACTCAAACTATGCTATATGTGAATATGAGTATTTGATCAACGTGGCTAAAGCCTTTGTTTTTATTGTGTCCACGTGTATTGGAGGAGGGAAAGGGCAACGTTTGGTGTCATTTTACCATAAATCACTATGTACATTCATCAGTTTGCATATTACATAATAAAACACAAATACCAATAACTTATGTTTGTTTGTTTGTTTGTTTGTTGTTTTTTTTGTTTTAACGGGAGTTACTGTTTCGGAGAAAGGTTCAACTTGGTTTGGGAAATGCATAACAAACGAGGTTTGTTCAATTCAGCATGTTTTGTATTATTTTTCAAATTGCTCATGGAAAATGTATGTTACATAAATCACTTTCAGACCGGTGACAATATTTCGATTTTCTCGATTGTCCACCATAGCTACAAATGAACGAGTTACAGAATGACTAGGTCTAGGCAATGCCACAAACCTATGATTTCAATGCCTGGTCCTTTTGATTTTTATCAAGATTTGCATGAGGGCTTTTGTCATATCAACCGAAGTTGTTCATGTTTATTTTCTAACTAGCCTAGTAGCTTTATATGTTGATATCTTTAAGGAAGTCTCGTTGTTTACAATAGATTAGAGTTAATTAAAACAGCTCATCATGCTCGAGTCCTTAAACTCATGTGGCTCCACTTATTTTCGTAAATCTTTATGATCTACATGATCTCATTTTCAGTATATACGACATATGGTCTCATAGGTCTGGAAGCGTAAATCTTACATACTGAAGAATCGGAGATGTTTTGTCAAATCTTGTTCGACTTTTTCACTTATTTACTGGATAGATCGGGGGGTTTTTGCAGAAAAACCCTCCTTGTGGAGTTCATTACGGTTCATTCTAAATGTAGCCTACCTACCTGGGTTAACTTAATCTGTTGACAAATTTTACTTAACATATCCAGTTAATAAGTATGCAAGGCAATACATTTATGACAGCATGTCCTATTACGAGAAACATTCAATAAGTAAGATCACTAACAGTCTTCCGCAGAAACCATGTTTCATAAAAGATTGATATATTGTTGAATTATAGCCAGACATATATACATAGTGGCTATATTCCATTGGGATATTGAAACCTGAACAATATATCATTAAACCCCGACCTTCTGTAAAGAGATGGAGGGGGGGGGGGGGGGGGGGGGTTAATTGTGTAGCATAAATGGTAGTTGTATGTTGACATGAAGAACAGTTTTTCCCATGTATAAATAACAAACGACGGCTAAGTAAAAGTCAGGCAATGCCGTTGATTTCAAAAAGGACAGAAATCACCAATAAGGTTTTTTATGACATTTTCTTACATTCTAATGGCCGTTGTATAATTCCTTGCAAGAAGGTGGCGAACCATCACAGGTAAACTTTACGAAAATAAATTACCTACAAAATCTAATGACTATAAGAATAAAGTCCGGGTTCATGTTTGAAAGGCATACAGCTTATGAATGCTTCATCTCACAAAAGTAATATTGTACAATATTTCTTAGGACAAGAAAAGGTTATTCAGGTTAAACACGCACCTTATTCCTCTGACCTAAGCACCTGTGATTTTTTTTATATTTCACATTCTAAACAAATAGCCACCGAGGAAGGTGTTTCGCTAAAAATATACCTATGAACTAAGTACCGATGCAGTGAACATTCTAAACGTATAAAGACCAGAGACATATGAAGACTAGTGACATATAAAAACCAGTGACATATGAAGACAAGTGACACATGAAGACCGGTGCCATATTAAGACCAGTGATATATGAAGACCAGATGACATATGAAGACCAGTGCCATATGAAGACCGGTGACATATGAAGAGCAGTGACATATGAAGACCAGTGACATATGAAGACCAGTGACATATAAAGACCAGTGACAAATGAAGGTCAGTGACATATGAAGACCAGTGACATATGAAGACCAGTGACATATGAAGACCAGTGACATATAAAGACCAGTTCCATATGAAGACCAGTGACATATAAAGACCAGTGACATATAAAGGTCAGTGACATATGAAGACCAGTAACATATGAAGACCAGTGACATATGAAGACCAGTGACAAATGAAGGTCAGTGACATATCAATACCAGTGACATATGAAGACCAGTGACATATGAAGACCAATGACATATGAAGACCAGTGACATATGAAGACCAGTGACATATGAAGACCAGTGACAAATGAAGGTCAGTGACATATCAATACCAGTGACATATGAAGACCAGTGACATATGAAGACCAGTGACATATGAAGACCAGTGACATATGAAGACCAGTGACATATAAAGACCAGTGACAAATGAAGGTCAGTGACATATGAAGAGAAGTGACATATGAAGACCAGTGCCATATGAAGACCAGTGACATATGAAGACCAGTTCCATATGAAGACCAATGACATATGAAGACCAGTGACATATGAAGACCAGTGACATATGAAGACCAGTTACATATGAAGACCAGTGACATATATAGACCAGTGACAAATGAAAACCAGTGACAAATGAAGACCAGTGTCATATGAAGACCAGTGACATATGAAGACAAGTGCCATATGAAGACCAGTGCCATATGAAGACCAGTGATATATAAAGACCAGTGATATGAAGACCAGTGACATATGAATACCAGTGACATATGAAGACCAGTGACACATGAAGACCAGTGACATATGAAGACAAGTGACATATGAAGACCAGTGCCATATGAAGACCAGTGACATATAAAGACCAGTGACATATGAAGACCAGTGACATATAAAGACCAGTGATAAATGAAGACCAGTGACATATAAAGACCAGTGACAAATGAAGACCAGTGACAAATGAAGACCAGTGACATATGAAGACCAGTTCCATATGAAGACCAGTGACATATAAAGACCAGTGACAAATCAAGACCAGTGACAAATCAAGACCAGTTACAAATGAAGACCAGTGACAAATGAATACCAGTGACAAATGAAGACCAGTGACAAATGAAGACCAATAACAAATGAAGACCAGTGACATATGAAGACCAGTGACATATGAAGACCAGTGACATATAAAGACCAGTGACAAATGAAGACCAGTGACAAATGAAGACCAGTTACAAATGAAGACCAGTGACATATAAAGACCAGTGACAAATGAATACCAGTGACAAATGAAGACCAGTGACTAATGAAGACCAATAACAAATGAAGACCAGTGACATATGAAGACCAGTGACATATGAAGACCAGTGTCATATAAAGACCAGTGACATATAAAGACCAGTGACAAATGAAGACCAGTGACAAATGAAGACAAGTGCCATATGAAGACCAGTGACATATGAAGACCAGTGACATATGAAGACCAGTGACATATGAAGACCAGTGACATATGAAGACCAGTGACATATAAAGACCAGTGACAAATGAAGACCAGTGACAAATGAAGACCAGTTACAAATGAAGACCAGTGACATATAAAGTCCAGTGACAAATGAATACCAGTGACAAATGAAGACCAATGACAAATGAAGACCAATAACAAATGAAGACCAGTGAGATATGAAGACCAGTGACATATGAAGACCAGTGACATATAAATACCAGTGACATATAAAGACCAATGACATATAAAGACCAGTGACATATACAGACCAGTGACATATGACGACCAGTGTCATATAAAGACATATAAAGACCAGTGACATATAAAGACCAGTGACATATGAAGACCAGTGTCATATAAAGACAAGTGACATATAAAGACCAGTGACAAATGAAGACCAGTGACAATTGAAGACAAGTGCCATATGAAGACCATTGCCATATGCCAGTGACATATAAAGACCAGTGACAAATGAAGACCAGTGACATAATTATGAAGACCAGTTACATATAAAGACCAGTGACAAATGAAGACCAGTGACATATGAAGAGCAGTGACATATAAAGACCAGTGACAAATAAAGACCAGTGACATATAAAGACCAGTGACAAATGAAGACCAGTGACAAATAAAGACCAGTGACATATGAAGACCAGTTACATATGAAGACCAGTGACATATATAGACCAGTGACAAATGAAAACCAGTGACAAATGAAGACCAGTGTCATATGAAGACCAGTGACATATGAAGACCAGTGCCATATGAAGACCAGTGCCATATGAAGACCAGTGATATATAAAGACCAGTGATATGAAGACCAGTGACATATGAATACCAGTGACATATGAAGACCAGTGACACATGAAGACCAGTGACATATGAAGACAAGTGACATATGAAGACCAGTGCCATATGAAGACCAGTGACATATAAAGACCAGTGACATATGAAGACCAGTGACATATAAAGACCAGTGATAAATGAAGACCAGTGACATATAAAGACCAGTGACAAATGAAGACCAGTGACAAATGAAGACCAGTGACATATGAAGACCAGTTCCATATGAAGACCAGTGACATATAAAGACCAGTGACAAATCAAGACCAGTGACAAATCAAGACCAGTTACAAATGAAGACCAGTGACAAATGAATACCAGTGACAAATGAAGACCAGTGACAAATGAAGACCAATAACAAATGAAGACCAGTGACATATGAAGACCAGTGACATATGAAGACCAGTGACATATAAAGACCAGTGACAAATGAAGACCAGTGACAAATGAAGACCAGTTACAAATGAAGACCAGTGACATATAGAGACCAGTGACAAATGAATACCAGTGACAAATGAAGACCAGTGACTAATGAAGACCAATAACAAATGAAGACCAGTGACATATGAAGACCAGTGACATATGAAGACCAGTGTCATATAAAGACCAGTGACATATAAAGACCAGTGACAAATGAAGACCAGTGACAAATGAAGACAAGTGCCATATGAAGACCAGTGACATATGAAGACCAGTGACATATGAAGACCAGTGACATATGAAGACCAGTGACATATGAAGACCAGTGACATATAAAGACCAGTGACAAATGAAGACCAGTTACAAATGAAGACCAGTGACATATAAAGTCCAGTGACAAATGAATACCAGTGACAAATGAAGACCAATGACAAATGAAGACCAATAACAAATGAAGACCAGTGAGATATGAAGACCAGTGACATATAAAGACCAGTGACATATAAATACCAGTGACATATAAAGACCAATGACATATAAAGACCAGTGACATATACAGACCAGTGACATATGACGACCAGTGTCATATAAAGACATATAAAGACCAGTGACATATAAAGACCAGTGACATATGAAGACCAGTGTCATATAAAGACCAGTGACATATAAAGACCAGTGACAAATGAAGACCAGTGACAATTGAAGACAAGTGCCATATGAAGACCAGTGCCATATGCCAGTGACATATAAAGACCAGTGACAAATGAAGACCAGTGACATAATTATGAAGACCAGTTACATATAAAGACCAGTGATAAATGAAGACCAGTGACATATGAAGAGCAGTGACATATAAAGACCAGTGACAAATAAAGACCAGTGACATATAAAGACCAGTGACAAATGAAGACCAGTGACAAATAAAGACCAGTGACATATGAAGACCAGTTACAAATGAAGACCAGTGACATATAAAGACCAGTGACAAATGAATACCAGTGACAAATGAAGACCAGTGACAAATGAAGACCAATGACAAATGAAGACCAGTGACATATGAAGACCAGTGACATATGAAGACCAGTGACATATGAAGACCGGTGTCATATGAAGACCGGTGTCATATGAAGACAAGTGTCATATGATGACTAGTGACAACATATGAAGACCAGTGACATATGAAGACCAGTGCCATATGAAGACCAGTGAAATAATTATGAAGATCAGTGATATATGAAAACCAATGTTTGAAGACCAGTGACTTATGAAGACCCGTGCCATATGAAGACCAGTGACATATGATGACCAGATGATAAGTATTCGTTTAGTTATGGTGTGCATTCTTTGTTTCCTTATAAATAATCGTAAACAAAACATTTTCACATTGCACTACGGGAAAAGGTTGAGAAGATGAAATTCCATTTCTACAAACGTGTAGAATAAAAGATGCACTCTTACTCCCAGATAAGTTTTAATATTCCAAAAAGGATGAATAAATGTTGAAAACAATGGTTCTCATGAAGGAAACCGAGTTTAATTTGAAATAAATTAGCATAAACACGGTATTTTTACCTGGTGGGACTATAGTAAAGCACAGTAATTTTTTTAACATTCACCAATCATTTAGTATTTTTGCGCTTTCTGCTATTAATTACACGGTTACAATCTTGTTTTCAGTAGCTTATATTTTCCATAAATGCATTAACTAGTAAGCAGTTAAAGGCTTACCAGTCAAAATTGATACTTGTTATACATGTGTATGTATTGATTTTGAATAAGAGTGTCACTTTAAAAAAAAACCCAGTTATGTGCGTTTCAAATTGTGTGATCAGAGTAAAATATTACCGACATGTACATGAAACTAAAGTGCCATCAAGACGTAGAAACAATCATGCGTTAAATAAGGTTTCTATACATAATTCATGACCAAGGAATTAACACATTTATTGCAATCTATTTTCGAGATGAGACTGTTCGCACATCAATGAATGATCTTGGTTCTAACGAAATAATGATATTAGTAACGTGAAGAGATCGTTGTCGTCGAAGTTCAAGAAGAGCACATCAAGTGGTAAGGATTTTATGTATGTGTTGTTGTATTGTGAGTATGTCTGATTTCACATCGTCTCCCTTCTGAATATAAGGTTAAGAAAAATCTACTAGCAGACAAAGAACGATTTTGCTAGCTATTGACAGGAAGATGAACGAGTATTAAACATCTCGTATTATGTTTTAGCGTTGTTGCTTTTATTAAAGTAAGTACCAAGTGCTAGATACATGTTGTTCAAACAATATGCTATGTGCGTAAATCGATATATGCTGTGTTTGGATATATTATGTACATGTATACATATTTATGTAATGCGGACATCTTATGTCATTGTATGCACACATTATTATATAATGTAAATACTTAGTTTATTTAACAGTGTTCTGTGCAATACAAAGAAATGTTTGGACGAGAACACAACTCAGAGCCGATGGGTGAGTCCCATACTGTTTACCCGCTGTGTACCAGTACAAATGTATAATGTTGCCTTTTTTATTCTATGTCTTCATATTTGCCAGGCTTTTAACTGTTTTGGAACGAGGACATTTAAACCTGCATATATATATATATATATAATTAAGAATGTGTTAATACTGTATGACTCAGAGCATTTAAAATAATATATCGAAGGAAAGGCAGCAGCGTTTGTTAAACTTTTTAATCTTTAATCGAAATACTCTATAATGTATCACACATGAATATGTTGGGAAGTGTGTAATGTAGTATATTCAACTAAGCTGTTACAAACAATTTATTTTTTGGAAATATACAAGGGAGGCAAACGCGGGCAAGGTTTAGGTAAATATTATAGTGATCGATAATCACACGGACCATAGGGAGGCGTTTTCATAAGTTGCACATGGATATTTAGCAATAGAAACATCAGGGTCACCGAACTTGTAGATCATAAATCAAGGATAGGAGCAAAGGACGCTACAAACCCCAGTAAAACTGATGATACGAGGCACGGAAGAACTGTTAGACATCTGTTAAGGAAAAGAAATGGCCACGATCACAGGCGGCAGTTAACTTGACGGGACACACCCAATGTCACGCCCCCTCCCCCCCCAAAAAATGTTGGGTTCTGTCAACGTTACTTCCGCCTTTGGCCACGACAATAGTTTATAATGGAATTCATACTTTATGTAGACACGAATACTTATAGAATGCATACACATGTTAACGTTTTTTGTTATCACACCTTGTAAACGGACGCAAGAACAACTCGGTGGGCACGACGTACCATGCGCAGGCATAACGATAGGAGAAATGGCGCGGGAAGTGAACAAGATTTCACTTGATGCTTAGGGACAGCTGCATTTTCAGTTTTTCAGACAGACAGGTTGTAATAAAAACATTCAGTACAAAAAAAACAACCTGACAACATTTAGTGTTCGTACAAACAGTTAAAATAACATTACTTAACCAGAGGAAATAGCACTGAGACGATAACGACAATTGTAGTCGACAACACATTGAAACCAAATCGACAACACCACCATTATTGGATATACATTTACCACCACCACAACCATAGCCTGCAAAAAAAACCTAATTGACTGTTTTTAAGAGTTACGAGTTCATATTCATTCATTGAAATTTTGTCAAGACATGGATAATCAGATAAGAGATTCGGATATAATTTTTGAGTTACAAGACGTATAGTAGCATGGCTATTTCGAGACAATTGATCCCAAGACTGCAAACTGGTTAATCGCTATTTATTTGTTTTCGTTATGGCTTACTCTAATTGTTTATTTTTAACTTTAGTATAAATCAATTTTGCCGTTATGTTAGAAATACGATTGCATTGAAATGTGTAGGGAATTTTATTAGTAGTGTATAACCTTCATGGAAGGTTTAGGTAATAGACCACTAAATAAATGTTCTTTATTTTATATAGTTAATTGACCGATCTGCGCACGAAATTACATTCATTTCTAGTGTTTAACGACCCCCAACACGATATATCCTTTCCGCTACCATAGCCGCCTAATGCAGACCCTAAATTCGGGTGTCCCCATTACCTCTATCATTCACCGGCGAACTACCACAGCAGTGTAAACCGTACTCAAATATTCGGGTTCTGATTACCGCTATCGTACAGCGTGGGAATACCGCTTATTTTTATAATCTTGTACATGTTTTGCTAAAAGCAGAGACTTAAATCTCCCGATTAAAATGCGTTAGCAATTAGGTAAAATATTTATCAATTTTGAAACAGTACAAATTTATAACACAATTAAAGAAATTAATTACAAACATTATATAGTACATAAAATTATATAACATAACACACTTATAAATCAAGTTTGCATTTCACGAATTAGTGACATATACATTATCCCTAATAAGGTAATGTTCTAGTGAAAATGTACATTTTTCCTTTTACTTAAACCCTTTAATAGACACATTAATACAATAAAATGCATTTTATTTGTTTTATTATGTAACGGCAATTAAAATATTCATTTATTAATAAATATGACATATCGGCATAACTACGCTCTGGCTGACTTCGGAAAAATACAAAACTCTCATTAATACACTACGGATATGATGAATTTTGAACAGATGTAGGAATAACCGTAGACGTGTGTTGTAGAAATTTGATTGAAGGCAATCATCAGTAGGTAAACGCACATGCAAAACAGCGCAATGGTAATCCTGTGATATGTAGGTTGTGGTAATTTTCATCTTCGGTATTGGCTACTTTTTTAATGTTTATAAAACTACTATAGGCGAGTTTTGTAGATAGGTATTAGTTCTTTGAACAATTTGTTAAGTACATAAAGGATAATATTATGCATTAATACACTCTGGTAGTTCTAGCACAAACATTTCAGGTATATGTATTTCAATATTGCCGGAGACATTTAATGTTATGATCAATCTTGGAATTATACCACGTGTGCATGCATAGATACACTATGGCAGTTTTAACTTTTGTAGTAACTCGATATTTATGTCTGTTGTTTTCCTCATAAATACGGTACGGCTTGTATTTGATATTTCTAAAACAGCAATTTTGTACTACAGTACTTAGTAGAAAAAGGTTTTCCAAAATATTTCAAAAGTACGATGCTTAAAAATATGTTTGTAAGGCAACGTTGCGAAATGTTTTTATTATTTCAATCATATCATGGATGTGTTTGCTTGAATCGGAGTAAATTGGAAACATCCACATAAACACTCTCTGGAATGCCATGTGTGACTAAACTATGTTTGTATAAATACGCTATTTTAGCCGTGCTTAATTTTAATGCAGACATCTCATTATCACAGTTTTCCAGGCAAGTGTCATTCTATGTAAAATTCAGTAATAAAACAAAAAGTGAAACTTATGAGTTAAGAAGTGGTGTAACAATGTTTGTGTCTCTAGTTCATTGTTGTTTGGGTCCTTGACGTGTACCCCTTAACAGGGCCCATTTTTTACTGTCCGACTAATGGGCTTGTCCCTGTAGTTTTCATTATATTATACATATTTTTGTTTATTTTAGTATTTACACATGCATACATCGATTAAAAAGCAATATGTTTTTATCAAATAAATCAGAAAGGAATTAAAATAACAGTTCTCTATCATGATATTTTACACACATGTTCATTCATTTCCTATATAAATGTATACCTATAGGACTAAAATCCAAATACGATTCATAATTCATTGATACATCAAGGTTATAAAATGTATAGATCATTTATTTACATCATAGGAACTTGAGGAAAACATAGGGATAAAATCAAACATGACGAAAATCAATAATGATAATGATTTTTCTCCTATCAACAAAGAACACATGTACATAATTATATAATAGAAAAACATAGACCAAAACATAAATCAAAATATTTGACTGTAACTATTATATTGCTAAAAAATATCGCAAGATTTGTCACGGGAAACAACACCAGTATAATCACAGCATGCGATAAACGAAACGGCAACAGAGTCTAGTGGAGTTTCTGGTGCAATGTAATAGCATCGGTCTGTAAAAACAAATAACATATTGATGAATATTTGTTATAAAGACACATTGTTAGCGACAATTGCATTGTATATTTGTAATTTCGAAAAATATGTCCTCACATATTGATGAATATTTGTTATAAAGACACATTGTTAGCGACAATTGCATTGTATATTTGTAATTTCGAAAAATATGTCCTCATTTTAAGCATGAAATGTTTAATTCTTTAAAAAAAACACATTAAAACAAACATTATTCGTCCCTTCAGGAACAAAAGGTGAACACCTGAACAACACTTTGTTATGATTATTTCATTAATACTATATTGAATATTTATTTTAATACATGATTGATCTAAACGGCGCTTTCTTGTACTAGACTCTGAAATTCAAGATGTGCCATTAAACAGTAGAAATAATGTAATGTATGCATTTTCATGAACTTCAGAGGCCGTTCATTGTTTCGATTTAAGGGTCATTTCAAAATGCAATTATATAAAAAACATATATTATTGAAAATGTTTTACATACATGGGTTGTTGTTTTTCGTTCCTGTGTGTTTCTGGAGCCATAGTCTTGTTGGACTTGACCTCCATTCGGCCTTTCCTCGAGGCAATGCCACGATACGAAATAAAACATTCCCTTCGATAAAATAACATTTCATTTGAGTTTTATTTTATAAACATTAGAATTATACTTGTGCAAGCTGACTCTGCACTGCACATCGCCAAAGAGGTCAGGTTAAAAAATGTCACTTGTTTGTTTGGATTTCCTTATACGTGTGCTATTCCCGCCGATAAGTTGTTCTGCAACCTAAAAACAGAACATAAAACATTAAACAGCTGATTGATTTTAAAAGATGTTGTTCATGTTTCATTTAGGTGGTACGTGCAAAGATCACCATGATATTAAACCTGATTATGGTTACTATTTAACATTCTACAGCATGTTTGTAATATACTGTAAAAAAAGTATTACCATTCTCTCAAACAGCTTATAGGTAGCCGGAGGGTTGACGCTTTATACATGATGAATCACAAGCCAGATGTCCACGGCAAACCACACACATTAGGTCCACAAATAAGCACTTTGTGTTGGTACACTGTAAATGTTAACTGTCTACAACACCCATGCCCTTTTTGAATTAAAAAATAACTTTGATGCATGTTTTTTCCCACTTTCCTTTTGTATTTACTTCTTCGGTCAAAACCTTGTTCTGTCGGCTATTTATTATAGTATAGGATTGAAACATGTCATCGGGTTGCACACATGTTTTGATTATTCCCATGCAGTGGACATAAGCTTCCGGTCCGAAATATTTCATGCCATGTGTTCTCCTCTGCTGAGCATCCTAACTTTGCCATCTCTTTTCGTGGACTGATTTTGCGATTGACCAATTGATATGTTCTTCCGGTGTTTAATGCGTGACACGACTGTATAGATTTTTTCCCAAACGCCAGAGGAACTGATGTTTTAAACTTGTCGGCAAATACAACATGGTCATCCTGTGATGTTTTCTCTTCAGTTCTCTACAACTGTTTGAGTCAACCTTACTTTTATCTTTCGACTTAAGTACGCCTGGTAATTCCTGAGATACCCCATGACACACGGAGCACCAACGATTCTTGAATGGTGACCGTGACATTTGATCATTGTTTCATCGACAGATATGTATTGATGCACGTTGTATTAAGTTATGCTCCTTTCCCATACAACTTTCACAACAGGGGTCGCTGTGGTTCCAATGTAACCTTGATGCGACCTTGTGATATTTGTCCGGTTGGTTTATTGTCTATTGCAGTGGTTTTCATGGCAACTGTGACAGCTATTTTTAATGGATGTTCTGTTGATATATTGATATATTTGCAGTCACTATTGGTTTCCATGATAACTTTATAGCGATCACGTAATAGATGTCCGGTTGGATTTATAAGAAAGTTATTGCATATATTTCAACAGTTTTAAAAGGAAGCGTAACTAGTGTTAAATGACCTTCAAAGGCAACGTCGCCTTTGAAATGGGTTGTGTTATGTTGATTACGTAATTATGTTTATACAGGAAATACCGTTGTGTAGTTTTGCATACTTCTAGATTCAAGAACGCTACCAAAGTGCACTTAAGTGACTGATTTAGTAACATGAAATGTCTACCTTATCGAAGTTAACACACAGTCCGTAAAACAAATATCACAGTAATACCACTGCGCAGTTTTGCTCATTTCTTTAATTTAACAGTGATACCACAGCGTATTCCTGATACAAGAGGAAAAGCTTAAGCATGCTGTTTTATTAAAGCAAATTTACTAAAGCCTGAGGCGAATAATGGTGAATGGCGATTTTTAAAGAAATACCGTTGCTTATTTTTGCATGATTATTATATTTGAAAGAAATACCGTAGTGTAGTAACTGTTTCTAAGGCAAAGTACCATAGCGTATTAATGCTGTTTTAAAAATTCACAATCCTTCTTATTTCAATGAAAAACGTACCACAAATTTGCGAAAAATGTGCATTTTGCGGCTGTGGAACTGGACGTACCTACTTTTTCGGTACGTTTCAGTCGTCTACAGTATTCCTACAGTAAAACAGTAGCGGTAACCAGCACCCTTGAAAAGTTGGTCTGCATTAGGCGGCTACGGTAGCGCGTCGATGTACGGTAGCGGTATTCGAAAGGATATGGGATGAAACATCAGCTTGAAGTCTATGTCACTATGTATTCGACCAAGTTGCACAGGCCCACGTAGGAGTAAAAATTATGCGGTTAAGATATAAAAAATACATAGAAGATCAAGTAGATCCAGCATGTTGAGCGATTGTTCTATTACAAACCATTCTCCTTCAATCCTACAAAGATGGAAAGTAGCAGACGGTATGAAATGTTTAATTATGCCTTGGTGCAGTGGCATGTCTTAATAAAGAAAAAACACATGTAACACTAAATAGCCACTTCCCAGTTTATGTAATTTATCTTTTCACATGCACATTTACGTATTTTACGACTACCAAACGCGAAAGAGAGAGTAATCTACAATGGCCGCTCGTGTAAGATAGGTTCATCCCAACGCAAGCGCAGGGTGTTCTGCGGAAACTCGGTAAACCTCCTTTCCGAAAAAACACCCTAAGCTTGGGTTGGGATGAACCTAAGACTAAAAGTAGCGAAATAGTCATGTATACTGTGTCTCTCGGGATTTTTTGAAAGATTGAGAACCTAAGACAGCTTGACGGAATGCTAGAAGCTTAAAGGCAAAAGCTAGATAATTAAGCTGCAGTACAAAGAACAGTTTTGAGTTGCACGTACAGTTAAGGTTAAGAGAGGCTATTGGAGGCGGGCATTGAGGTGGTGTGATTTAACGTGGTGGCGGTTAAAATTTATTTTAGCGGCTAGGTGAGCCAGCTTGGGCGGACAAGGTCCAGTCAGTTATTATGACTGTGGTTAGAAATTGTATAGGCAGGTAAGCGAGCTAGCTTGGGGCTATCTTGGAGCGGACACTTAGGTGGAGAGAGTTTACGTGACTGCGGTTAGAATTTGTATAGGCATTATTGTCTTAAACGTTAATGAGCAGTAAATTAACGGCCAGATAGGCCTTAGACGCTTAATGACATTCCCAATAGTGAAAAAGAGAACAACGCAACATTCAAGGTGCAACAAATTTGAACCAAAACTTAAAAAATAGGACTTATTAAGACTTATTAAGAATATAACGCGATTTATTAAGGATAAATAACACCGGGCATTGTGTTTGAGTTACCAGCTTACGAAGTCAGAAAGCATTTTCCGGTGTCGAGAAAATCCACTACATCATAATCAAGTTATCTTTACAAATTGAACTTTGCACTTACTATAATACCTTCACGGCAGAATATGACACAGTATTGAAATAGTAAATATAAAAGTATCAATACATGACATATATTGCTTGAAACAGTGAAATATCATTTTCATTTCATTAATAAATTTCTATAAATCACAGGAAAGCATTTGATAAAATGTATCTCAATGACCCAACAAAAAAATAGAATACACCATATATTCCTAGCCAATCGAATTGCAGAAAGGCAATTATCAAATACTAGGCTTTCAACGGAAGAATTTCAAAATTCGCGGGTGTTTAAAGATCCGCTTAGATAGATAGATATTAAAATATAGGTTTAACGGCTGTCTGCACAACACGTACATAACTTGGTACATAATATGATAAGAAACAACAACATACAAATATATGTTCATGGCTAAAAGAGACAATGTTTCCATGGAAACTGGTAACTGAAGAATGCTTTTTCGATAGTTCTTGCTATTTATCTTGTAAGGTTGACTATATGATCTTTTGAAGAGATATATTTCTTTGTCTATACAGTAAGTTTGTGTAGGGATAATTTAAATTAGTTTCGAAACCAAAATCTATGGATCTGTTATTTTCCTTTCATCTAAAAATAAGACCCAAAGAGAATTTTAATTGAAAGTAAAACATGGCAAACATTTGTGACCAAATGATACGTTCAGTCCATCATTCAGTTTGTCAGTATTCAGTCGGTGCATTCAGTCTGTACATTCAGTCCGTTAGTATAGGTAAATTCAGTATGTACATTCAGTCCATTAGTATAACGGTACATTCAGTCTGTACATTAAGTCTGTCAGTATAACGGTACATTCAGTCTGTGCATTCAGTCCGTCAGTATAACGGTACAATCAGTCTGTACATTCAGTCTGTCAGTATAACGGTACCTTCAGTTTGTATATTCAGTCTGAACATTCAGTCCGTTAGTATAACGGTACATTCACTCCGTCAGTATAACGGTATATTCACCCTGTACATTCAGTCTGTACTTCAGTCCGTTAGTGTAACGGTACATTCAGTCTGTACATTCAGTCTGTCAGTATAACGGTGCATTCAGTCTGACATTAAGTCTGTCAGTGTAACGGTACATTCAGTCTGTCGGTAAAACGGTACATTCAGTCTGTCAGAATAACGATGCATTCAGTCTGTCAGTATAACGGTATATTCAGTCTGTCAGTATAACGGTGCATTCAGTCCGTCAGTATAACGGTGCATTCAGTCTGTCAGTATAACGGTACATTCAGTCCGTCAGTATAACGGTGCATTCAGTCTGTCAGTATAACTGTACCATCAGTCTGTCAGTATAACGGTACATGTAGTCTGTCAGTATAGCTGTACATTCAGTCTGTCAGTATAGCGGTACATTGAATCTGTCAGTATAAAGCTACATTCAGTCTGTCAGTATAACGGTACATTCAGTCTGTCACTATAACGGTACATTCAGTCTGTCACTATAACGGTACATTCAATCTTCAAATATCACGATACATTCAGTCCGTCAGTATAACGGTTCAATCAGTCTGTCAGTATAACGGTACATTTAGTCCGTCAGTATAACGGTACATTCAGTCTGTCAGTATAATGGTACATTCAGTCCGTCAGTATAACGGTACATTCAGTCTGTCAGTATGACGGTACACTCAGTCTGTCAGTAAAACGTTACATTAAGTACGTACATTCAGTCTGTCAGTAAAACGGTACATCAGTCTGTCAGTATAACGGTACATTCAGTCTGTCAGTAAAACGGTACATTCAGTCTGTCAGTAAAACGGTACATTCGGTCTGTCAGTAAAACGGTACATTCAGTCTTTCAGTATAACAGTACATTCAGTTCGACAGTATAACGGTACATTCAGTCTGTCAGTATAACGGTACATTCAGACTGTTTGTATAACTGTATATTCTGTCTGTCAGTATAACGGTACATTCAGTCTGTCAGTATAACTGTACATTCAGTCCGTCAGTATAGCAGTACATTCAGCCCGACAGTATAACGGTACATTCAGTCTGTCAGTATAACGGTACATTCAGTCCGTCAGTATAACGGTACATTCAGTCTGTTAGTATAACGGTACATTCAGTCTGTTAGTATAACGGTACATTCAGTATGTCAGTATAACGGTACATTCAGTCTGTTAGTATAACGGTACATTCAGTCTACTAGTATAACGGTACATTCAGTCTGTCGGTATAACTGTATATTCTGTCTGTCAGTATTACGGTACATCCAGTCTGTCAGTATAACGATACATTCAGTCCGTCAGTATAACGGTACATTGAATCTCTCAGTATAAAGGTACATTCAGTCTGTCAGTATAAAGGTACATTCAGTCTGTCAGTATAACGGTACATCCAGTCCGACAGTATAACGGTACATTCAGTCTGTCACTATAACGGTACATTCAATCTGCAAATATCACGATACATTCAGTCCGTCAGTATAACGGTGCATTCAGTCCGTCAGTAAAACGGTACATTCAGTCCGTCAGTATAACGGTACATTTAGCCCGACAGTATAGCGGTACATTCAGTCTGTCAGTATAACGGTACATTCAGTCTGTTAGTATAACGGTACATTCAGTATGTCGGTATAACTGTATATTCTGTCTGTCAGTATTACGGTACATTCAGTCTGTCAACGGTAAATTGAGTCCGTCAGTATAACTGTACATTCAGCTCCTTGTAAAATGGTACATTCAGTCCGTCAATATAGCATGTCAAACATTCATGACCGAACAGTCTGCCTGTCAGTATAGCATTTCAAACGTTTTATGACTGAACGGTACTTTCTTTTGCCAGTATTGCATGTCAAACATTTATGACAGATTCCGATCGGTTTTGGCGGTGTTCAGGATGCCGAGTTTAGGTACGCCAGATTCCATTATGGAAAAACTGGATTCGTATTTCATTATGTCAAAAGCACACAAATATAAAAAAATAATTATAAACTGACTTTCATTCAAAAGTAATTCGTCAATATCGAATGCAACAAATTATTCGGGGGAGAGCCCGCGAACCCCTGAACCACATTCAATACTAGTGAAGAGCATGTTCCAAGTTCTCTGACCCTTCGAGACCCGATGTCAAATCTACGGACCGCCGCTAGTCACTTACATCAAATAGAAAAGTAAAATCTGATAATATTGAAGAAGCGAATGCAACTCAAATTCTATTTAATTAAGAATACTGTATAAGTGTACAGATTAGTGCAATTATTTACTGCGTTAACACACCTTACAAAACTTACCTAGGGGTTTTCCTATGATATTTGTTATTTCTTTTATTTCCTGGCCATAAGGACATTTTTAAGCAATATTTATACTGACTGGAAGTCCAAAAATTTAGCATTTCTACGGAATACGGTCCAAAATGTAATGTTATTCCGAATAGCAGGGGTTGACACCCTCAGATTTGTTCGTACAAAGTTAGGCCTAATATTATCATAAATGGCAATTTCTTAACTAACGTAGATTTGTTTCTCCGTAGAATCTTCCATCATATATCTGTACTCATATCTCTCCAAAACAGCTCGCTAATAGAATTATGTTCACTGTCTCTTTAAAGTTAAACAGCACCAATACAAGTCATTAGAGACATCTGACTACAATTCCAAGTCTTGGAGCGTTCCTGGTTTCACCTTAATCAACCGAGAAGGTGCAATTTATGAATCCCTGGAGACAAGTGTCAATGAAAATAGTTGATGTCAAGAATTGTGTGTTTGAATTATGCTGCGTGTAATAGGAAATGCATCTTATACGATAAATCGGTGCGCTTTTTTCTGCACGAAAACCAGCGGTGACATTCCATATATGGTCATGATCGGAAGTTATTATCATATAAGCTTGGCTATTCATTTTTTACCAATATTTTGCGGTTACTTCTGACAATATACTTATGAAGGGGAATCATTTTTTCTGGTTTTGACATGATGCAGAATAAATATGACACTAGCGGTCAATAGTGTTGTTGTTGTTGTTGTTGTTGTTCAAATGGCAAAATTTGGTTTTATTTTGCACCTTCCAGCATATTTCGTGGCCCTTATAAGACTCAGCGAATTTCGATCATTGAGTATATATACATTACTACATTAATTTTAAATATGATTTAGCGATTCCTGCATACAAGCTGGTGCTGTGTGTGTTGAAACTGCTACATCAACCAGTCCTGTAAACAGGTCAGAAATAAATTTGTCTTCACATGCCATTTACGTGTTATTTTTTACCGTCTTTGAAATCTAAACACAACCGGGAAGATCTTATAAAAAGGTTCATTTGTATTTTTAAACGCTTTCAAAATTTATACTTCTGTATGCAGAACTATGTCCTTATGTTGTATAAAACAAAGGGAAATGTGTATAGTTTCCCTAAATGACTATTTTAATGCGTTGACACGCCCCTTTTATGTTGGTCAAAAGTCATCAAGAACAAAACCTTGGTCAAGTATGCTAAATTTTCAAACACTATGAGTTTACAAGTGAAGAGAAATATATATATTGTGTTTATGGCAAAGCCACTTCTAAAAGTATGTACCGTATCATCAAAATCATATAGTGGAGACATTCAGTTATATGTCATGTATTTTTTTAATGTAAGTTTACGAATAGGATGAAAATTAATTTCCTTAGTTAAATGTAATGAACGCTAGGTGGCATTGGTAATTCAGCTTCGGTAAACTGACAAGACTCTGGCATTTTTAAATAGTTTAAAAAACAGGTTTTTGATGGATCTTGTGTGTTATTTGATGATTTGCGATGTTTGAAAATAAAATACAATTTGAATAAATGTTATACATTTTTCAAAATGAAATGTTTATGTTTACTATATTGATTTAAGTGTTGTGTTATATCTCTGAGATGTACTCTGTATATATTAAAACATTGATGTGCATGAAATGATTCAAAAAGTGTGTTTTACCATTTACCATATTTAGCACATAGTGAAGACATGTCAAAATTCAGTTTCATGTACATTTATACTATTTTCTCATCTTTAAAGAGAATATGCACGTATTTATAGACATACAGTTTCAACAGTCAAAATACTAGCGATAATTTGGCGCCTTTTTAACTAGGAAATGTGTGGCCAAGTAGCTATCAATTAAAAAAACAATGATAAAGGCGGGTTTTTTATCTTTACACAAATCTTATGCTTTTTTGACTGTGATCATTAACGTCTTATGAGTTAAATTTGGAAATGCATTGAACTAACTAAAACTGGCACCAGCCTATATGGTACAAACATTGTCACCTCGCGGATTATTGATTTCTTTCTCAGGATCATTTATGGTACAAATGACACAATTTCTGGCCTATGACGGCTGATCTACTGCTATTTCATACGTTACAAGTTTTGTGCGTCCCAAGGATCTCTCTTCCAGAAATATTTTTACAAAAATTGTATAAAAAGTATCGCTCTGAATATTCAATGTTTTGATTGAATCCCTGGGCACAATATGGCAAACTTCATAAAGTATCACTTGGTCTAGACAATGCAATAAACCTATCATTTCTAATGCTAATCCCTGTGGTTTTCGTCGAGAAGGCTTGGGAAGGTAACTGTTCTCTTGCAACGTCACCTACGTTCTCTGATATATTTGCTGCTGTGTGAAGTTAGCTAAACATACGACATTGGACATTGGACATTCAAAATCGAATGTTGTGCTGGCACGACATTGGACATTGGACATTCAAAATCGAATGTTGTGCTGGCACGACATTGGACATTGGACATTCAAAATCGAATGTTGTGCTGGCACGACATTGGACATTGGACATTCAAAATCGAATGTTGTGCTGGCACGACATTGGACATTAGACATTCAAAAGTGAAAGTCGTGCTAGCACGACATTGGACATTGGACATTCAAAATCGAATGTCCTTCTGGCACGACTTTCACTTTTGAATGTCCAATGTCTAATGTCGTGCCAGCACAACATTCGATTTTGAATGTCCAATGTCCAATGTCGTGCTAGCACGACTTTCACTTTTGAATGTCCAATGTCCAATGTCGTGCTAGCACGACTTTCACTTTTGAATATCCAATGTCCAATGTCGTGCCAGCACAACATTCGATTTTGAATGTCCAATGTCCAATGTCGTGCTAGCACGACTTTCACTTTTGAATGTCCAATGTCCAATGTCGTGCAAGCACAACATTCGATTTTGAATGTCCAATGTCCAATGTCGTATGTTTAGCTAACTTCACACAGCTTTGCTAGCTGTACATCCAAAAATGGTTTGTCTTGTCGAGTAGTTCAGGAGAAGGTGTCGTCGAAAGTTGTCTGCGGCGAAACTAGGGCAATTATTTAGTTCATTTGACATCATGCTCATTGCTTTAAAGTGTATCTATTTCCAGATAAATATTAGTTCTACAATATATAACATGCATTTATGTGCAGGTAGTCGAACATTTATAGTGAAAAGTGGCAACTTATGATCACTTCAGGACACCACAAAAACAGATGTTTATATATTTGAGATACTGTTTTGTATGGTGCCCATAGCTAATCATACGTTTCTGCTCTCTAGTCAAAACGTTCGACTACTTAACCATAATTGCAATTTATATGCACGCGATTCTACAGAGCGGAGTCAATATGATACATTCTCATAACAAGTTTCAGATATTCATTGACTTGCCAAAATATAATGCACGTATATTTATACAAAACATTTTTGGCAGAATGGAACTTAATCTGTATAATCATTCTGTGATACAATCTCATTACGAGTATTAGGTAATCATAGTCTTGCCAAAATATTATGTTCGTATATTCATATTCACAAAACATTTTTGGCAGCATGGAAATTAATCTTTAGATATTTCTATTAGATGATTAGTCTGCATATTGTCTAGGCTTCTGGTATATCCTGAAGTTAACATATTTAAAATGTTTTCAAAATTTTCAAATGTTTGTATTAGGATGCTGGGAAAAAGTTGGCCAATGACAAACGACTTAAAATGACGCGTTATCCTTTCCCTGAATTGTTTAAAAGGACGTCTATAGTAAATAACCCCAGTAAATTTACATTTTACTGACCGTTTCAAGGCGGTACAATCATTGATACACACCCCTAGTTTTTATATAAATTGTATATGAAGTGTGTTGTTTGTGGAGTTTTGTGCTGTTGTTCTATGTTTCTGTTTTGTGATTGTTTGTATTTGTGTACTTTGTCTTTGGCGTTGACCCTGTGCCATTCATTAATCGGGATAATGTTTAAACTTTCGGCTGACTGTACTTGTTTCTATAGTTTTTCATATCAATATTTTCGCATTAATATTTATCAACACGAGACAGAATAACTATCTTAGACATTAGAGTCATGGAATTACAATGACGAAGAAACAATTTTCATAACAAGGAAACTTTAAACCCGGCTATATGCACGTCTAGCTATGTCAAATACATCGTTTTCGCTGTAGAACATGGTCTCGTATAGATAAATGACGCATGTATAACACTAAACTAATGTGATAAACTGTAGAAAATGAAACTATAGAAACAAGATTGGGAGCAAAGCAACATCAACTACAGCAACACAACGTCGACAAGTGTGGGCGATTGAACGCCAACATTTACTTATTACAATATTTTGACACATGTGCAATGTGTTTGTTGTCTTGGCGGCGAAAGTTACATATCAGTGCCTTTCCCTTTAGTTTGCTTGGCCGTGTTATTGTTATGCTGGATTGCGAAAAGAAGAGAGAAAAACATGACCATTTGAGTATAAATTGAGGAAAAGGACTCATTTCAACATCCATATATGGACACTATTCAATATGTTACGATAATGTATAAGTTAAAAGCATGCCTTGCTAAACAGTACCCCTTATTTTCAACTTTCATATGTCTTTGTATATTAATTGAAAGTTTTCCAGAGGATCCATATTAAAATAATGCATCGAAAGCATTTGTCTGTCTCGGTTTGATGCGGCTAATTGCTATATTGTCTGGAAGTATAAGGCGTTGTGTGTATTTGTTTTTGTTTTTGCTGGTAATAAACAAGTAAAGATTTCAAAGTCAAAACGGCTTAGAGGCTCCATTTCTATGGGCAAATTTCAAATCGCCTCGTGTTTCTTAGAAGGTTCCTCTTTTTGCTTTTGAAGCACAAACATTAAGTGTTTTAGAATATGATGATTATTATGGATAAATATGGAAGTTGAAAATAAAGGGTACTGTTTAGCAAGACATTCTTTTAACCTATACACTGTCGTAACATATTGAATAGTGTCCATATATGGATGTTGAGATACGAGTTTCGTTATATTTTGAAAAAAATAATTCAGCCAACTCACATACACTAAAGTGCTACCCCAACTTCGAGATAGCTTAGCCGGAATAGAATAGTGCTAGAAATGTGTTATATGAGACTGATGGATGTTCTGTGGATGTGACTTTAATCATGGGCATTGTCATTTTCACCATGACTTCTCTTCTTGAAGAACTGTTAAAGTTAGACCTAGTGTCCCAATAATTGCTAGTGATTTGTCTGTGACCCTTCTGTTTCGATATCGTTGGTAATTGTAGAAAAAAACGGAGATGTTTGCAATGATGGTCAAATGACAATACATGCAAATAGCCACAGAGAAAAGGCTCCTACTAGTGGATCAATAAGAAAGGCACACAGCTTGGAATAAAGATCAGAATGGGGTTTTCAAAAATAAATTATATGGCATGATTAAGGGAATTCTTTCATCGTGTATGTTGTTTTAATAAATGACTAATATAGCACTACGAAGAGATCATCTTTAAAGCATCTTATTGCAAAGCATATTTTTAGATCATGATAAAAAATTAAAACATCATTCTTGCAGCAACAGACGTTTCGACTTATGTTGAAAATTGATTTAATATCTTAAATGATAAGACATAATTCATATCCAGATGCAGTTCAAAATACGTCGAGTTCTGCATTTGTATTAATACCTCTACAGGGAATTTGGGATCAGCGTCATCTGTCTGTAATAATAATATCTGTCATGTATTCCCGTTCCGGATAGAAAAATCCGACCCGAGGGCACCTGCGTTGCCATGTAACGAGGCTCGCCGAGTTACCGGCTACGCAGCGTGCCCGAGGGTCGGATTTTTCTATCCGGAACGGACACACATGATAGATATACATAAGAAAGCGCGTTTTTGTACATTTCACCAAAAAGCGCGTGCGATGACGTTTACTGACGTCATGACGCGCAGTAATTTGTATTCACTGCATACGTCAATAAGTTCCTTCGCTATCACGTCTTTTAAGGGTTATTTTGTTTTGTTTTTAAGGAATATTTTTGTAAAGTTAATGTTAATGGAACTCATCTATTGAAATCTCATAACTATGGTTACATTAAATGTTTAATAAAAGAAATTGAAAGTATTACGTCACAGCGCGTGACTCATCTGGCATGGGGGGATGCCAGATGGAGTTTTCCAGCACGGCTGAATTTATCGGAAATGCCTATCCGGTGTGCTAGAATGGCTTTTATTGGGAGGAAAGTTATAAATACAAAATGTACATGATGAGACTTCTTTTCAAAGTTTAATTATTTATTCAGGATGCAACCTTTCGAAGACATGTTTGTATAAGGTTCTTCATTATTTATCAGTTTCAAATGTGTTGTCATTTTCACGTAAGTAACTTTTACAACAATTTCAAGTAAATCGCAAACAAACCTTGGCAACAGAATCAAGGATCTGAATTAGCAACATGTCTCCCAAACCACGCTTAGTTTGTTCGATGAGGAAATCATATATTGGCGAATTTTCTGAGATAAAAATTAATTGCGATATATTTTAAAGAACTATTTGTATATTGTTTAATTTTGTCAGTGTACGGTGTGCATGTATACTGCCCAGAAAGTGTGTGTTCGTTACCATGAAACCGGCTTGTACAATGTAGCTAGGAGCACTACGTACTACCAATTCCATTGATAATCTATGATATGCATTGGGCCTAGGGTACGAACCTTAGAAAAACTGTTTGAATCAATAAGAAACAATCTTAGACAAGAATCTTAAGATAACATCCATGTGAATGTTTCACCGAAGTTTGATAGGTGTATCGTAAGCTTACCCATGCGTTTTCGTCTCCATATAGTATCTCGATATCTGGACACTATTCTTTTTTTATCATATAAAGATCATACAGTGTCTGTGTTCGAAGACTTATAACACTCTAATTACATTCTAAAATCGGGAAGGAAAACAATTCGGTAAGTGAAGCTTTCTTCTTGTGTTGATAAGATCCAGACATTATTGACACTCGTGCGCCACTTACAATTAGATTATTCTCTTTTTCACAGCAAGAGTTCAAGTGGATAAATGTTGATCTTAGCTTACGTATATTCTCATATATTAAAGTGGTTGCAATTTCATTGATTAACGATAAAAAGGAAGCTGCTTGTGGAATAATACTAATTAGTAAACCATTCAAATACTAACGAGAATGCCAGTGAAAGAACACCCCCTCCAGTAGTGTAAAGCTGTATAATATTGACATCTACACTTTACTGTATGACAAATGAGCGATAGAGGGGCCTGTTAGTAATCGTTCAGCACCAAATCACTGCCTGGCACATGATGACATTTTCAAATATCATTAATTCCTACAGAAATAATAAATTAAATTAATGATTGATACGTCTTACTATCCGTTGGTTCCTACCTTAGAGGAGCTGTGCCACATGAATGATATGCCATGAATATTAATCCATGTAGTATATTTATACCTGTCCATTCTAAAGGACAAAACTCAAAATACAAGCCCTCATCCCTGGGGAGTTATGTACAAATACAATATGTTGAATATATCCCAATTAAGAAGATATTTAATGTGCAATACGTTGGGGGATTTCCAGATGTATACACTACGCTGTGAACTGAAAAGTGTATACCACTTGAACCCATAAAAGCTATGAACAACTTAAAACTTCATTTCAACTAAAACTCTCCAAATCCAATACAACAGAAACAATAAGGTTTTTATTATTACAAATTATCACTGCCTATCAGTACCACCAAAGAATTGAATGCAGTCTAGAATTAGCTGTGTATGGGAATCAAACGGGACAATAACATTATTCTTTAAAGCATATTTATTCGAATAGAGACAAACAACACACATATTATGACCAAATCATTCAAGACAAAATCATGTTTTCAAAGAGCTTGCAATCACGTAAACCTTAATCATGATGATTATGTAAATTCCATAGGAAAGGCAATGCAGATCAATCATTATTTATTTTTTAGAAACTTTTCTCATGTGTTTTGGCTTTCATTTTCGTTTGGAAGACAGATCCGTCAATAACGAGTCAAGTTTCCTCTATGGATAAGTCTTCTTGATTTTTTTATGGATCTATCCGGGACCCAGCTGCCCCTCCGAACCCCTTTCTTGCTCGTGGGCTCGTGTGTGAGCTTGGGCGGCGCCCCCATACCCGTGACTCTCGGGGATGTTGTGGAAGGGGTAATTCCTCCATTCACAGTACGGACACACCTTGAACACCTTTTGCACTGTTGCTATCAATGCCATCGTCATCTACTTTCTGCACTCTGTTGTCAAGCTCTTTGTTTCACTGTCTATGGTTGGAAGATTTGAATGACAATTAAGATTGTCCTTTTGCACCACTGCCATTGTCGGTTTTAGAGACACTCTTACGCTCTGAACAGTGAATCTTATGCATAATTAGATTTGCTTTGACTACATCTTTCAGCATATTTAACACCATACTTTTCGATCATACCTACCAGTTTGACTAGTTTTGAAATGTTACTACGCCAACAATAGAAAAATCTACGGTACTTTTCCGCACTGTTTTCTTAACAAAATTATTTATATTTCTTTTCTTTGTCTGAACAAAGTCATTTTCTAAAACATCTGTTATTTGAACATCAAAGTTTGTATCAACAGACACTGCTTCATCGGCATTTCCAGCTTGGACTACTCTCTTAAAAGGGTATCCTGTTTCCATGCGAACGCCGTCTGGCTTGCTGACGGCGATGTACCTGCCTTTTTCCAAGCCTCGACTGACGTGTGACAGTCCCATCGTCGCTGTCAGCCGAATTTAATACGGAAAGTGAATAGCTGTGAATAATGAAAAGCTGATATACAAAAACTATTTACAACCAGGCGTCAGACAAAGACACTCTTCTTTCTTTAATTTCTTTCAACATACGAACTTGCTGCACCACGTTAGACAATTTATGATTTAATAAATCAAAGCAGAAGCAATGTTCTGTGACAATCCAAATATAAGAAAGTCTTGGTTTAACTTTGAGTTTCACAACAAGAAGGCAAAGAAAGACATTATAAATAAAATAATTATTTTTATTCACATTTATTTCATCAAGATCACTGTTAGAGATGATACTGAAAATCAGGACATCTCTACATGAAATAATATTTGCAGCAATAATTATTTCAAGTTGGTATGTTTTATTTAACTGGGTAATAAAAATGTGCTTCTTAGAAATATAAGATCAATATTACATCAATGTGTCTGCATTTAAAGACTTAATTTAGGATACAAAGTAGACATATACCGGCATAATATGTCTCTATAAAATTTTGGCGTGGGGTCTGCTTTATGATTGAAGGCACGAAAGTCGCATTGATTTTGCAAAACAAAATCAATTGAACTTTAAATCCTCCGAGAACAGTGGTGCAATAAAACAAGCGGAAGCAAATTCACACAGATTAAATCCAATTAACAAAAAATCATAATGAATGTGCTTGATGTTTTTTTAATTGAAAATTATTGTTTGTGATTTCCATTTCAAATTTATGTGGAACACGGGAAACAAATCTTTAAATGAGCAGGAGGTTCTTCATGTTTCTGGCAATTAACTTACAATGGTTTTCTCGCTCAATTTAAGGACGAACGAGTAAAATTAAAACTTAATTATATCCCGCAAGTTTAAGTCAAAACAGGACGTTTTTACATTTAGGTAATTAAAATAATGTGCTGTCAAAGACGATTTTTCAGGTTTCGAAATCTTTGAATTTCAAAGTAGTGATGACAATTTTTTGTTTTAAAACACTATCTGAAGATATGCTTGCAATTTAGATCATTATATACTTTTTTATATTAAAAAATAAGCAGACAACTTC
Organism: Mya arenaria; assembly: GCF_026914265.1. NCBI lineage: Eukaryota > Metazoa > Mollusca > Bivalvia > Myida > Myidae > Mya > Mya arenaria. The sequence continues at coordinate 68,160,793 of NC_069124.1, read as the reverse complement.
TGAAGAGCTTTAAAATCTCAAATTCAAGGAGATGCATATCACAAGACTAACAAAAACGTTTTATGAGATTGTGAGATTACCTCATAAACAATAAGCACGATGCGTAAAGTACGTTTAGGAGGAAACTCCAGTACTTGTACTCCAGTGTTAACCTTAAGTAGCTTACCCGGACCTGTAGCTCCATCGATCACTTTCCCACATCTATACTCCAGTACAATCCCCTTCCTTTGGAGGTAATGGAGATACATGGTATCTTTATTGCCCTAAATATTTATAATATATGGATCCCAATATTGAATAGGAACACCTATTGCTGCCCCTGAAGCTCCCTGAAGCTCCCTGATTCTCCCTAATCACCCATACAGAACAATTCCCTTCCAAATGTTTTAGCAAGAGGGGTTTTATTGTTATACATCTGAGAATGGGTAATTCAAAAATCCCTGTGGAAGTAATGAATGTCAATGCAAAACCTTGAGTGTTCTGAATTTGTTATATTTACTAGATAAAAATCAATATTCGTGTATCAAACATAGCACCAACATTGAGACATATTCTAGCAAAAGGAACCGTTTATGAAAGCAATTTGTTTATTCCTATAATTGTTTTCGTTTAAGAAATAATTGTATATGCTTGAACATTTTTAAGGTTGTTATTGTAAATGAACCTCAGTCGACTCTTCTGTTGCTGTACGAAGGATGTATTAATAAAAACTAATAAATAATTAATAATAAATGAAAAAAATCTAAAAAGTTAGATTCACGATAAATACATTAATGATGATATGTACGTGGTGCAACATAATCATTTCTCAAAGCATTTAAAGAAAAACATAATGTAACAAAACTCTTAATCATGGTATATATTTTATACCTTTATTACAGAAAAAAGTCTCCCACTGGAAGTTCAAACTTATCGGCCTGTCTCAAATTTATCATTTATCTCATAACATTCTTGAAAACGCTGCAATAAACCAAATCAATGAACATATAGAAGTTAACAATCTCCTTCCATCTTACCAAAGTGCCTATAGAAAATATCATAGTGTTGAAACAGCAATGGTCAAAATGTATAGTGGTCTCTTGGAAACAATTGATAAAAATCAAGTTACAATTGTGGTCATGATTGACTTGAGTGCCGCATTCGATACAATCGACATTCCGATACTGATTCAAATCCTTCAAAGCGGCTTTGGTATTCAATGCACTCCCTTGAAATGGATTGAAGCTAATCTTACGAACAGAACAATGAAAGTTATGGTTGAACAGTCTGAATCCGAAATTGAGCCACTGAGGTTCGGAGTCCCACAGGGTTCCTGTGCTGGACCGATGATCTTAACCCTGTATATATCGGCTCTTAATAGAGTGGTGCAGAAATATCCAGCCGATCTGTATTGATACGCTGACGACCACAAAACTGCATTAAAAATTCAAACGGGAAATCCTCAAAATGATTCAATTGCTTTTCAACACCTTAACAGTTGTCTCAAAGAAATCATCACATAGATGACGACTTACAAACTCAAAATGAATAACTCTAAAACTGAAATAATTATGTATGGAACCAAACGCCAATTACAAAAAGTAAACATAACAAATGTCAACATTGGTGGTTACAATGTAAAATGTGTTGATCATGTCAGAGATCTGGATGTTCACATGACCAATACGCTCAACTTTGACCATCACATCCGAAAGAACTGTTAAATACCACATGTGCAGTTACGGAATCATAAAGCTATTCGTAAACACCTCACAAGAAAATCAACGGAATCATTAGTGCATGGATTGGTTCACTCTCACATTGATTTCTGCAACGGTCTCTTCACCGAAATTCCAGCCTACAAAATCAACAAATTACAACGACTCCAAAACCATGCCGCTAGAGTGGTATTAAATGCTTCCTATGAAGAACCAAGTGCTGAACTTCTGAAAAAACTACACTGGCTCCCAGTTAAAGCTAGAATTATGTTCAAGGTTCTAGTGCTGGTTTTCCGTGCATGTAATGGTACAGCCCCATTGCATTTGAAGGAAATGTTTATACCTATTCGAGGAAGATAGAGACTTAGATCACATAGTGACACTCAATTCATCATTCCAAGGCGACGAACCAAATTAGCTGACAAATCAATCGTTGTCATTGGTTCAAAATGGTGGAATGATCTACCTAGTTATCTGAAAAACATTGAATCTGAAGCCACTTTTAGATCAAAATTGAAAACCTATCTGTTTAATCAGTTTTATGGGCAATGATAGTTTAGACGTGGACAGAATTATTTTTAACTGTTTTCAATAATTGTGAAGCGCAATAGACTATTTTATAATTTTAGCGCTATATAAATGCTATGTATTTGTATTTGTATTTGTTAAACCAGGATGATCCCAATTCCAAACTGTGGTTGTTAATACTTACTTGTGATCTGCCTTGCAAAAATTACCTCAGAGTTGCATCAGTCTTTCAGACAAAACCGTTTTTACAAAAAAAACATCTGGGAGTTTCATTTGCCTTTTACACAAGACCATTATTGTAAGATTCGCCTCAGAGTTCAGCGTCTTTATACACATAACAATAACTGCAAGAATCACCTCGGAGTTGCAAGGGCCTTTTATACTTGACCATCTCATGGGTATTATAGTTTATACTTTATTTATTTTACAACGAGTGTGAAGGAAGCCATATTAACTAATACTTAAGTACTCTTGTCGGCACGATATTGCACGAGAATGTGGTCTTGTGTAGAGGGGGGAACCGGAGTGCACACCGGAGAGAACCCACTTTTCAGCCTTGATAACCACCAAACAAACTAACATGCGACTCATAGCCATTATTGCAATAATCGCCTCGGAAGTTTAGAGGCCTTTAATACATAGCCATCATTTCAATAGTTACCCTCCAGTTCCAGGGGCCCTTAACACAGGACCATCATTGCAAGAATCATCTGGAAGTCTCGGGGTTCTTTTACACACGATCATCTTCGCAATTACTCCCCTTTCAGGGTTTCAGGGGCCTTTTACACATGACCATAATTGCAAAAGCCACGTCGGAGTTTCAGGGACTTTTTATACAAATACTTACGATAAATAAGTTATGCGTAACAGAGGTGACAAAATAAGACACATCTCACAACAATTCCAACGCAGGTTTCTCTCTCTGCTTTTCAAATATAAGTTAGACATCCCTCATTCAAATGTTTTATTAAGTTATTGATGATTAAAGAGATTCAATTATGTTGTCATTTTCTGCGCAATGAACTTTTATATCAATTTCGATTTTAAAGCAAATCCCGAACAACCCTGGCCTAATAATAGAACAAGAAGGCCAATATTACCCTATATCGCTCACCCTACAAATGATTCTTAAGTTTTTGATCGGAAAACATACTGGACGCCACCCGACCGTATGCAACAGGTGAAACTATAATACGACCCGTTTGAAACGGGCGTACAAAAGCATGAAACATATGTTGTTGTTGTTTTTAAAAGTTACGAAGGGCCATAACTCTTACAGCACATTACAACCGAAGTTGATAAATTCAATGACTGAAAAACAATTAAAAAATATAAAGAGAAGATTTTTATAGTTTTCAATAAAGACCTTTTCGCGTCCGGTGGCCATATTCATGTATATAATTTATGTATCAATGTGGAGTGAAGGAATTTGAGAGGGTCACCTTAGAAACAATTCTGTGAAATTATTTTGAAATTATTGTGATAGTTTCTGAAGAGACGATTTTCAAAGATGCCCATGTGCACGTATAGTGAAAAGTAGCCCCGCCCCTGGTGACCTCTGGGGTGTTTCCTTTCGATTGCCATGGCAACAAAAGTTCTGCATGGAAACACTTTTATTAAAGGAATCTGGAAGATTACCACCCAGCTAACCGTCCTGTGAAGTTTGGTTAGCAATGTCCCAATGGTTTAGGAGGAGAAGTTGAAGAAATATGTTGACGACAAACGAACGTCCGACGACGGACGTCGGACAATTACCCCATCACAAAAGCTCACGCTGATCTCTTTGTGCTCAGGTGAGCTAAAACAGCAGCGGGACAACAGTCCACAAAAAAAAAAACATCTGATGCGTCTCGTCCAAAAAACAATTGTTCCACTGTCGTTCGCTTTGTTTGATTAGAACATTATTTATTCCCAAATTTACATAAATATTATTTACGGGAGATTTGTGTAGATGAATTCTATATCGCTTTATCTTGTCATTATACGTTATGCGTGCATACTGCAAAGGTTGATTTCTTTCGTTACCATGGAACCGGCTGATAGCTAGAATCACTGTAAACAACCGATAGTATTGATAATCTGAGATGCATATTCAGCCTAGGGCTTAGAACTATAACATATTGTTTTAACTGGTTTGAAAAGTCTTAGACAAAATTTTAGAAAAGAATATTCGTGAATACGGCCCCTGAGATGCATATAATAGTTTGCCGGAGCAATACAGAAATATTGCTCCCATACACTGAAAGAAAAATAAAAGCACATGGTTGCATTATCAAATGGATCAGCCAAATCAACTCGATGAGTTGCAAATATTACTTTGGTGACTGCTGGATTCCAAATAATGTTTCTGATGTATGTGTATGTTCACTTACCTTACTTTATAATGTCACCGATGTTTGATAAATGCATCGTAAGCATGCCGATGCGTTTCCCCCACTTTATAGTAATGATCGTAAGCATACCCATGCGTTTTGTCACCTTATAGTAATAGTCGTAAGCAAAGCCATGTGTTTAGTCACCTTATAGTAATAGTCGTAAGCATATCCATGCGTTTTGTCCCCTTATAGTAATAGTCGTAAGCATATCCATGTGTTTTGTCACCTTATAGTAATGGTCTTTAGCATACCCATGCGTTTTCCCCCCACCTTATAGTAATGGTCGTAAGTATATCCATGTGTTTTCCTCACCTTATAGTAATGGTCGTAAGCATAACCACGCGTTTTCGTCACCTTATAATAATAATCGTAAGAATACCCATACGTTTTCCCCACCTTATAGTAATGGTCGTTAGCATACCCATGCGCTTTGCCCACCTTCTAGTAATGGTCGTAAGCATACCCATGCGTTTTCGTCACCTTATAGTAATGGTCGTAAGCATATTCGTGCGTTAACGTTACCTTGAAGTAATGGTCGTAAGTATTATCCCATGCGCTTTCGTTGCCGTAAGGTAATGATCTTTATACGTGGATACCTGGACCTTTTTTATTTCAGATCATACAAAGGTCATATTCAGAGTCTTAATCGAAGCTTAGAACACATGAATTACTTTCTGAGAATCGAGAAACAAGATCAGTTTTCTTCTTGTGTTTACAAGATTCAGACGGTATTGACACTCGTACGCCTGACCTCTCCTTTCCCAATCAATTAGAACAAATAATCGGGTGGAGCGTGCGTATTTCCCCATTAGTTCCTTTGCGAGCGGTTGCAAGTACCATTGTTTGACGAGCATGTGGAACTGCTTATGGAATGACCAAACAAGTGTGCTAACGAGAATGTCAAAAAAGACAATCTTCCTTTTAATAGTGTCACCTCCCTAAAATATGGACACGCTTTACTGTAATACAAATGAGCGATATAGGACCATGCTGGAACTCTTATAATACATTTTATCACTGTTCGACACACTATGACTCATGACTTAAAGCCATCTTAAACTTAAACAAGAATTCACTATGGATTGGCATCGCCTGACAACTGCGATTAGTCAAAGTATAAAAACACGTCCTAGCTAGTTCTTAATAACTGTTTGTTTTTAAATAAGTTTTGAGTAACAGTATCTTGGACATTGTCATATTTTATTTATTTCTATCAAAATAAATTTAATTAATTAATAATGTCATAGTATCCGCATGGTCTTCCCTTCAAGAAACTTAGCCAAATGTCCATGTAGTCTAGTCATGTAGTCCATAATAAAGTTCACTATTGAAATGAGAAGCCCATACTGAGTACAACATTTAAACGGCCCGGGCCTAGTGGCTTCAGACAAGTTGATTTTCAAAGTTTTTTCTTGTACAAGTCTTGAGGAAACTTTTTATCCCCGAACCCGGGCAAGGTTTGACCCCATGGGCACGATTTGAACAAACTTGATAGAGGACTACTATATAATGCTACATACAAACATATCAAAAGTCTGGACCTAGAGGTTTCAGACAAGAAGATTTTCAACGATTTCCCTTTACAAGTATGTAAGAAGCCTGTGACCCCGGGCGGATACAGATTTGATTCCAGGGGCATAATTTGAACAAACGCGGTGAACGACCACTAGACAATGTAACACACCAAATATCTAAGCACTAGATGTGTTTTGTCAAGATTTATTATTTCCTAGTAAAGTTTTAAGATAGATCGCAATCATGAAAAACTTTTTAAACAGTAAAAAATACTGTGAAAGATCGCAGATCAATCATTATTGAGATCAAGAAAAAACTCTCTTTTTTTTGGTTTTCGTTTTCGCCTAGGTGACAGTTTAGCCAATTTTGAGTTCAGTTGCTTCTGTAGATGAGCCTTCTTGTTTGTATCCATGATTTTAGCCGAGACCCCACTGTCCCTGTGAAGAACTATTTCCTTGCTGATGCAGGCTCTTGTGTGAGCTCGGGCGGCGACCCAACTTCCATGAACATCTGAGAGCCAATTATACCTTCACAGTGGGGACAAACCTGGAACAGGGTAGCCAGGCTAGTTTTCCACATCTGAAAAAAAACACATAAGAAATCCATCCTCTGCTGTGTTGCTGTCAATGCAGTGATGTCATCATTATCCACTTTCTGTAATCTGTTCGTTAGCTCTTTGCCATACTGCCTATGACTGAAGACTTTAAGGCCTCTTTTGATTGCCTTTCTGCACCACTCACATTCTCCGACTTGGCACCAATCTGACGCTTTGCACAATGAAGCTCATGCATCATTAGGTTTGCTTTGATAACATCTTTCTGGCATATTGAACAGCTTACTTTCCATCACTTCTGCCTTTTTCACTAGATTTTGAACTATTAGTACATATTTCAATTACATCAATAGATGGTACTTTAGTTTCATTTTCTTTAGCAAGATCATTTATTATATCTTTTTCAGCACTATCAGTGTTCTTTATCTTGTTCTTTCTCTTTTTATTCTTTGTCTGGGCAACATCATTTTCTGAAACATCATTTACTTCAACTCTTGTATCTTTATCAACAGACCCTCCCTCCTCAACACTTTCAGCTTGGACAGCTCTCTGATAGGGTGATTCTGTTTTCATGGCAACGCGCCATCTGGCCTGCTGACAACGATGTGCCTTTCTTCTCCCATTCCTCGACTGACGTGTGACAATCCCATTTTCTCGGCAATCTGTAATTTAAATTGAGGGCCAATGAAGTGCTAAAATTCTTTAAAAAATCACAACCATGCGCTGTTAAAAGACACTCTCCTTTATTCATAGAAACTCATGGCTGACAGAAATTGCTTTGCTATCGTATAGACAAACTCGTTAATGCTATGTCAGTTAATTTGTAATTAAATAAATGAAAGAAGTACTGCATTCCTATGACAACACAAACATTAGTCTTCACTTAACAGATTTTCAGAGCATGAAGCCAAACAAAGACTTTGCAACATCAAATAAATAAGATTTTTCTTTTGAAATCATTTCAGGTTTATCTCACATAAGGAATTTTCTGAGATACACTGAAAATCACTTTAATTCAATAGATATCAACATAAAATGATGTATACAACAATAATCATTCCAAGTTGTCATTTATTTATATTATTGGGGAAAAATAATGTGCTTCTTTGAAATATGAGATAAATTGTACTTCAGTTTGTCTGCATTTCAAGACTTAATTTCGGACGCAAAAGAGACATAAACTGACAGGATATGTATCTATTAAGGCATTGGGCCTGCTTTACGATTGAAGGCACCAAAGCCTCATTTATCTGCAAGCAAAACAAAATCAATTGAACATAAAATCCTCCGAGAACAGTGGTGCAATTAAACAAGCAGAAGCAAATTCACACAGATTAAATCAAATTAACTATTTTTTTCTGGAAAATCAAAACGAATGTGCTTGAAGTTTTACTAATTGAAAACTATTGTTTGTGATTTCCGTAGCAATTTATGTGCAGCATAGAAATCAAGTCTTTAAATGAGCAGAAGTTTCTTCATATTTCCAACGAATAACTTCAAAATTTCTTTCTCAAGTGATTTAAGAAGGAACATGCAAAATTAAAACTTCATTATATCCTGCTAGGTTAAGCCAATTCATTGTAATGGTGAAAAACAGGATGTTTCTACATTCAGATGATTAAAATAAAAAACACAGAAAACAAGTTGTTATGAGCAGGAGTCTCTTCATGTTTCCAACAATTAAAATACAACTAGTTTTTTTTAAAGTATCTTAAGGAGGAAAGTGCTAAATCAAAACTTCGTTATATCCTGAAATTTTGAATCAATTAAATGTAATCAACAAAAAATGACGTTTTCAAATTCTGGTGATTAAAATATTGCGCTATCATAACAAATGTTCAAGATTTGAAAATCTATGAACTCATCATTGTATAAGTTAATTTCTGTTATTGACATTGGAAAATAATGATTACAATTCTTTGTTTTAAAACACTTTCCGAAACGATGCTGGCCTCTTTCCAAGAAATTTCATGTTTTAGATGAGATAAGATGATGTGAGCTTACCTCATGGATATTTGAGATGAGATTAGATGAGGTGAGCTTACCTCATGGATATGTGAGATGAGATAAGATGGTGTGAGCTTACCTCATGGATATGTGAGATGAGATTAGATGAGGTGAGCTTACCTCATGGATATGTGAGATAAGATGATGTGAGCTTACCTCATGGTTGTGTGAGATGAGAGTATATGAAGCGAGCTTACCTCATGGATATGTGAGATGAGATAAGATGATGTGAGGTTACCTCATGGTTGTGTGAGATGAGATTAGATGAAGCGAGCTTACCTCATGGATCTGCTTTGTTGCTGTCAATGCAGTAATGTCATCACCATCCACTTTCTGCATTCTGTTCGCTAGCTCTTTGTCATACTGCCTATGACTGGAAGACTTTAAGACCTCTTTAGATTGCCTTTCTGTACCTGACTCACATTCTCGGACTAATGGCACCAATCTGACGCTTTGCACAATGAAACTCATGAATCATTAGGTTTGCTTTGATAACATCTTTCTGGCATATTGAACACCCTACTTTTCCATCACTTCTGCCTATTTCACTAGATTTCACTAGACACGTCAATAGATGGTACTTTAGTTTAATTTTCTTTATTAAGAGCATTCAATAAATCTTTTTCTGCACTACGAGTGTTCTTTATCTTGTTCTTTGTCTGGTCAACTTCATTTTCTAAAACATCAGCTACTTCAACTTTTGTATCCCTATCAACAGACACTCTATCATTGGCACTTTCAACTTGTACTGCTCCCTGACGTGTGGCAGTGTCATTATCCCTACCAGCTGTAATTAAAATTGAGAGCCCAGGAAAAGTTGAAATTCTTCATAATACATTTTCTTAGCAACCATGCGCTATTAAACGACACGCTCCTTAATTGCTGACATATATTATGGTGCGAATATAGAGTCTACCTTGTCTATGCCAGGTCAGACAATTTGCAATACAATAAATGAAACAGTAACGCGTTTCTATGGCAACCAAAATATAAGAATTCATTTAACGAAGTTCCATAACACGAAGCCAAACAAAGACTGTGCGACATAAAATAGATACTATCTTTTCTTTTGAAATGAATTAATGTTTATCTCACATCATGAGATGTCACTGAAAATCACATTAATTCGATATATCTCTATATGAAACCGTGTTTACAATAATCATCAAGTTATGTTCTTATTTTACAGGGTTATGTGCATCTTTGAAATATGCGAAACAAATGCACTTCAGTTTGTCCGCATTTGAAGACTAAATTTCGGACACAAAAAGACATAAACTGGCAGGAGATGTATCTATCAAATTGAGGCATGGGGTCTGCTTCATGATTGAAGGCACCATCGTCTCATTTATCTGCCAGCAAAACAAAATCAATTGAACATAAATCCTCCGAGGACAGTGGTGCTATGAAACAAGTGGAAGCAAATTCCCACAGATTAAATCCAATTAACTATTTTTTCTTGAAACATCAAAACGAAAGTGCTTGATAAAACCTAACTGGAAACCTCTGTTTGTGTTTTCCTCATAGCATTTATGTTGAGCACAGCAATCAAGTTTTTTTTAAGCAGGCGTCTCTTTGTTTCTAACAATTAACTTACAAATGGCTTTCTCATTGCAAGTATCTTAAGGACGAAAGTGCAAAAGTAAAACATCATTATGTCCTGCAATTTTGAATCAATACATTGACGTTTTCACATTCTGATGGTTAAAGTACTGTGTTATCATCAAACATATTTTAGGTTTAAAATCGATGAAGTTATCATTGTATAAGTTCAGGACAGTTATGTCCATTTAGTCTATTTGGAAAATAATGACTCATAATACAATGCTTTGTTTGAAATACGTTTTGGTACTGTGCTTGAAATTTAGGTCATATATACATGGAGTAAATTTTCAGAAATTGCATACGACTTCTGAAAAGTTTTAAAAGCTCAATTTCAAGCAAATGCACATCATAAGACGTTAAAAATAAACGTTTAATGAGATTGCGAGCTTACCTCATGAACAATTAGTATGTTGCGTTGGTCAGGTTTTGTCCAGAGGAAACTCCAGTACTTGGACTCCAGTGCTGGCCTGAATATCTCTAGCTGACCCGAGCATGTATCTCTCTCACTTTCCCACATCTCTCATCCAGTACAATCCCATTCCTTTGGTGGTAATGGGGTACATGGTATCTTTATTTCCCTACACATTTATAATTTATGCATTCCAGTATTTGCTAAAAATCCCTGAAGCCCTCTCAATCTCCCACAAACTCATCAGGTACAATCCCCTTCATATGGGGGATAATGGGGAATGCATGGTATCTATATTGCTCTTAACATTTATGATATATGGATTCCAATGTTGCCTAGACCCCTCTAGCTGACCCTGTAGCTCTCCCACTCCCTCACATCTCTCATCCGGTAAGATCCCCTGTGGATAATGGGGGGTACGTGATATTTATATTGCTCTAAACATGTATGACATATGGACCCCAATGGTTAGTACACGCCCCTACCTGTAGGGCAAATCGATAAATTGCTGGTTTATAGCTTGGACTGGTGAACTAGACTGAGATTAGCACTAAACTTCAAAGAAAGGTTATGTTGTTATCTTTTTCCTGCAGGATGCTGAAAAAGCCTCTTTTCCATTAAGACCATTAAAGAGATATGACGTTGTTTCCAAATGTTTCAGCATGCGGGATTACATTGTTATACAGCTGAGAATGGGCAATTCAAAATTCCCTGTGGATATAATGAATGTCAATGCAAAGACTCAGGGTGTTCTGAGCTTGTTATATTTACTAGATAAATAAATTTTCGTTTATCCCACACAACACCAACATAAGGTCATATTCTAACAAAAGGTGTCGTTTATAATAGCAATTTGTTTTTTCTTTCTTATAAATGTTTTTGCTTCAGAAATAGTTTTTTATGATTGATCATTTTTAAGGTTGTTTATTAGAAAAGACCCTCAGTTGACATTTAAAAATCGACCCTTCTGTTGCTGTACGAAGGATGTATTAATTAACAAATCTGTTTCGTACGATGACGTGGTGATCAAAGCATGTTATGAAAACATAGTAAAATAAGTTTCTTAATCATGCATTTTATTTCCTAAAACCAATTTGATCCCGATTCCCAGCTATGCTTACTAGTGCTATGTTTAATCGTAAGTCCCCGTGCTAAGACTTATGTGATTACTAGGGCGCACAGCTTTGTTGTGATCTTGAATGTGTGATAATGTGCGTGTTTGGATATCATGACCATCAGTGCAAATATCACCCCCGAGTTTTGGGGACTTTTAAACATGATCATCATTGCAAGAATTGCAGTTTCGGGGGCATTTGATTATAACTTATCCTTCACTGCAAGTTTCAGTGGTCTTTTTCATGATTGGTGTTTTCTTATGTTAATAATACATTCATCATGTAACCTTTCCAAGTAATGTTTGAATATCTCGATGGTTGAAGAGTTTCAATTTTGTTGTAAATTTTCGCACAAGGAACTTTTACATCCATTTCAACAATCAGGTCAATCGCACACAACCCCGGCCACAGAATCGAAAACCAGCAGCTAGAGAACAGTCCACAAAAACGTCCAGCGCGTTTCGTTCAGAAAACAATTGTTTCACCACCCCTCGCTTTGTTTGTTTGATTAGAAAATTATTTATTCGCAAATTTACATGAATTTTATTGACAGGAGATTTGTGTTGATGAATTTTATATCACTTTATCTTGTCATTATACGGTATGCCTGGATACTGTCCAGGAAGTGTTCTTTCGTTACCATGGAACCGGCTGGTAGCTAGGAACACCAGACAAGCGATAGTATTGATAATCCGAGATGCATATTCCGCCAAGGGTTACGAACCATAACATTGGTTTGAAACACTTCTTAAGATAAAATATTCGTGAATACGGACCCTGCGATGCATATAATATTTTGCCGGAGCAATATAGAAATATTGCTCCCATACACTGAAAATAAATAAAAGCACATGGTTGGATTATCAAATTGATCAGCCAAATCATCTCGACGAGTTGTAAGTATTGCTGTGGTGAATGCTGGATTCTACACAATGTGACTTATGTACATGTTTGCTCTTTCAATATGGGTGTTAATGTTGGATAATTTCACCGTTGTCTGTAAATGTACCGTAAGCTTACCAGTTACCTTATAGTACTGGTCAGCTTATTTTAAATCATGCATAGATTAATCGGGGTTCTTGGTCGAAGCTTCGAAAACATGAAATACTGTCTTAAAATCGTGAAGCAAAAACAAATGTTAAGATCAGTGTTCTTCTTGCGTTGACACGATCAGGACAGTACACGCCAGTAACAAATTCCAGTAAGATGTACATCACCCCCTGCCTATCAGTACAAACATAGAATGGAATGTAGTCGGGAAATTATTGTGTTGAAACAAATTTGACAACACCATTATTTGTTTAGCATAATTATTGAAAAAGAGAAACACTACACACAAATCCCAACTTAATTATCCATGACAAAATAATTTATACGTTGAAAGAACGTTATCACGATAAACCTCTTAATCAAATATTTCTGAAGATTCAAAAGACATCACAGATCAATCAGTATTTAGTTTAAGACATTTTTGCTCATTTTTTTGGTTTTCCTTTTCGCTTAGAAGACAGTTCAGTCAATTTTGAATCCAGTTTTCTTTGTAGATGAGCCTTCTTGTTTTTATCCATGGATCTATCTGGGACCCCACTGCCCCTGTGAAGAACTCCATCCTTGCTAATGCGGGCTCGTGCTTGGGCTCTGGCAGCATCCCCACACCCGTGAACCTCGGGGATGTGGTGGGAGAGGCAGTACCTCCCTTCACAGTGGGAACACACCTGAAACAGGGTGGCCACACTAGTTTTGCACTTCTTAAAACAACATGAGGAGTCCATCTTCTGTACTGTTGCTATCAACGCATCAATGTCATCATCATCCACTTTCTGTATTCTGTTCGATAGCTCTTTGTCAAACTGTCTATGACTGGAAGACTTTAAGGCATTTTTAGAATGCCTTTCCGCACCACTCACATTCTCAGACTTGGCACCAATCTGACGCTTTGCACAATGGAGCTCATGCATCATTAGGTTTGCTTTGATAACATCTTTCTGGCATATTGAACAGCTTACTTTTCCATCACTTCTGGCTATTTCACTTGATTTTGAACTATTACTACATATTTCAATTACATCATTAGATGGTACTTTAGTTTGATTTTCTTTATCAAGATCAATTAGCATATTCTTTTCAACACAATCAGTGTTCTTTATCTTGTTCTTTCTCTTCTTATTCTTTGTCTGGACAACCTCCTTTTCTAAAACATCAGTTACTTCAACTCTTGTATCTTTATCAACAGACCCTCCCTCCTCAACACTTTCAGCTTGGACGGCTCTCTGATAGGGTGATTCTGTTTCCATGGCAGCGCCATCTGGCCTGCCGACAACGATGTGCCTTTCTTCTCCAATTCCTCGACTGACGTGTGACAATCCCATTTTCTCGGCAATCTATAATTAAAATTGAGGGCCAATGAAGAGGTGAAATACTTAAAAAAATCACAACCATGCGCTGTTAAAAGACACTCTCCTTTATTCATGGAAACTCATGGCTGACAGAAATTGCTTTGCTATCGTATAGACAAACTCGTTAATGCTATGTCAGATAATTTGTAATTAAATAAATAAAAGAAGTACTGCATTCCTATGACAACACAAACATTAGTCTTCACTTAGCAGATTTTCAGAGCATGAAGCCAAACAAAGACTTTGCAACATCAAATAAATAAGATTTTTCTTTTGAAATCATTTCAGGTTTATCTCACATAAGGAATTTTCTGAGATACACTGAAAATCACTTTAATTCAATAGATATCAACATAAAATGATGTATACAACAATAATCATTCCAAGTTGTCATTTATTTATATTATTGGGGAAAAATAATGTGCTTCTTTGAAATATGAGATAAATTGTACTTCAGTTTGTCTGCATTTAAAGACTTAATTTCGGACGCAAAAGAGACATAAACTGACAGGATATGTATCTATTGAGGCATTGGGCCTGCGTTATGATTGAAGGCACCAAAGCCTCATTTATCTGCAAGCAAAACAAAATCAATTGAACATAAAATTCTCGGAGAACAGTGGTGCAATAAAATAAGCAGAAGCAAATTCACACAGATTAAATCCAATTAACTATTTTTTCTGGAAAATCAAAACGAATGTGCTTGAAGTTTTACTAATTGAAAACTATTGTTTGTGATTTCCGTAGCAATTTATGTGCAGCATAGAAATCAAGTCTTTAAATGAGCGGAAGTTTCTTCATGTTTCCAACGATTAACTCAAAATTGCTTTCTCAAGTGATTTAAGAAGGAACATGCAAAATTAAAACTTCATTATATCCTGCTAGGTTAAGTCAATTCATTGTAATGGAGAAAAACAGGATGTTTCTACATTCAGATGATTAAAATAAAAAAACACACAGAAAACAAGTTGTTATGAGCAGGAGTCTCTTCATGTTTCCAACAATTAACATACAACTAGTTTTTTTAAGAATCTTAAGGAGGAAAGTGCTAAATCAAAACTTCGTTATATCCTGCAACTTTGAATCAATAAAATGTAATCAACAAAAAATGACGTTTTCAAATTCTGGTGATTCAAATATTGCGCTATCATAACAAATGTTCAAGATTTAAAAAATCTATGAACTCATCATTGTATAAGTTAATTTCTGTTATTGACATTGGAAAATAATGATTACAATTCTTTGTTTTAAAACACTTTCCGAAACGATGCTGGCCTCTTTCCAAGAAATTTCATGTTTTAGATGAGATAAGATGAGGTGAGCTTACCTCATGGAAATGTGAAATGAGATCAAATGAGGTGAGCTTACCTCATCGATATGTGAGATGAGATAAGATGAGGTGAGCTTACCTCATGGATATGTGAGAAAAGACTAGGTGAGGTTACCTCATGGATATGTGAGATGAGATCAGATGAGGTGAGCTTATCTCATGGATATGTGAGATGAGATAAGATGAAGTGAGCTTACCTCATGGAAATGTGAGATGAGATAAGATGATGTGAGCTTACTTCATGAATATGTTAGATGACGTTAGATGAGGTGAGCTTACCTCATGAACAATTAGCCTGTCCCTTGAGGTAAGTGTGGGAGCAAACTCTAGTACATGGACTCCAGTGTTGGCAACAAACACCTCCAGCTGACTCTGTAGCTCCTTCACCCTCTCATCTCCCTCCTCTAGTACACTCCCCTTCCTGCCAATAACAAAGGGGTCATATAACATTATACAGAATAAAACAAATTATAAAATGATACACGTAAACTCCTTATGGCCCTCTATCCATACACCATGGCCCTCTATCCATACACCAAGTTAAATTATCTTAGATTAAGCTATTGCAGTATCCAGTTTTTGCATGGACAGATGGATGGATGGAGGGTACACATAAGGTCTCCTACGGTGAAACCAGGAGTAGCTAATAAGTGATTTATTTTTTGTCCATTAATATTACAAACTTGGAGATAATCATCATGTTATTCTTTAACAACCGATATTAAAGTTAACACTTGTATTCTATAGGTTTAATACAGACTCCAGATGTCGCATGAAACCTTTACAGCTGAACCTGCAGCTCCCCCATTATTTATCAGAGAATTTATGTTCCATTCCTACTTGTAATGCGCTTAATTAAGTTATATATTTTATCCAGTTTGTGACAAAAGTTGATAGCTCTTAGAATCACATTTTTAACTACTTCCAGGGTAGAAACCAGTTCTAATGTCCGCCTTGAGAGGCAATGGGAATGAAGCCTTGTTGGGGCTCAAACCTGGGCCACCACCTCATGAGTCAGAGGCCAACATCCAAGAGTGTTTCTTATATTAGCACAAATTTGTAGGATGGATATTGTACTATGTACCAATAATTTGAAAAACACGAACCAAATTCCAATAGGCAATGATTTTGTTTATCACCTGCCAACCTATTGGATATAAATAACAATTTTGAATGGTAATTCAAAGCTCTCCATTATTTATTCTTCACCCAGGATGTTCTTTTTTCTTAAAATTGAAAGTTAAAAATATAAAACTATCCTTTTGACAGTTTAGATAACATACAAAGCAATCATTTTTGACATTTCAAAATGATAGCCACATTAGATGAGGTAATAAATGTCAAACTTAAGTCCTCAAAATGCAAGACAATTATGAAATAAAGTTAGAAATGTGTCAGAGTAAAATCAGATGTATTCATAGGAGAAGTTATGACAGAGCATAAAAGAAACGCTTCATACAACAGTGTACAATCAAGTTCACACTTGTCCTGTTTTATCAGAATGTGGGTATTGATGTTATGTACCTTGTCATTATATACATGTACTTGTTTGGAGAGATTTAAGCTATTTAGGACTATCAAATGAACAACGATACGTGTTTCAAGCGTATGATGAAGATAATACAGGGTTGCAATAAAAAACATGGTGATCTACTTTATTTAAGGAGCATAAAACACAGCAATTAATGCAAACTTAGCGTAACTTTTTTTAATGGTCTTTAGCCAAAGGAATTACTTATTTAATATGTAGAAATAAATGTTCAAATTATGAAAAATAACTATTTTTTTTGCGAATGTACATGTACCTTTGGTTTTCTTCTTTTCTCTCGCTTGGTTTCTTGTTCTGTCTTGGTTTATCATGGATTTTCTTTGAGGTTTTAGGTTTTGCCCCCTTGTTGCTGGCTTGCTTGTTTAGAGAGATCAGATCAGAGATGTGCTCAGGCCTGGTAATATCACCATCTGCAACAATGTGTCCATTTTCAGGATTAGTTGACTTCTTTCCCAACTAGAAACTAGAATTTCACAAATCAGAAAACGCATTTTTAAGTTAAGGACTACATGACCTTGACCTTTAACCAGATGACCCCAAAATCAACAGGAGTCATCTGTTGACCATGACAACTGTGAATTCAAAATTTATTAAAAACTATACAACAAATTGTTAAAATAATCTGATTGGAAACTATAGTATGCCGACACCGACACCACAGGGCAGAGAAATATCTGTGTGTCTGCCATGTGTCTGCTGCCGACGGCGTTGGGCAATAACAGCGACACAAACACAATTGAACAGAGTTCTAAGCAATTTAACAATAATGAAGAGGCCATCAATTTTTTTATCGGACTCACAAGGTAATCAGGTAACAAAATTAATGAATTAAAGTAAAACCTGTATTATACTGTGTAGCACTGTGTGTTTCCCCAACAGTGGTCATATACTCCACTAGTGTTTTAAGAAAGGGGTCGCTACTGACTGTCATGCTGTCCCCGACCACGGCCAGGTGGCGCCTTGCTCTTGTCACCGCCACATTAATGCGACGCTTCTCGGAAAGAAAACCCACCTCACCTGTAGAGAATAAAGCTTGTTTATTCACAGCTGTGTATTGATTGTAATATGATATTGGACTGGAAAACAGAGAATAATAGTAATACACTCCAGTCCCTTGACACCAATTAGATTCCCTTGTCAACATTTTACCACAACATCATATTGAACAGTGAAACATTCATCTCAAATGTAGTAAGCACAGATCAAATCTGGTGTAATAAGTGTACTAGTATGGGTTTTTGCAAAATACTTCACTGCCTTGATTGTAGTTTGTCATTTTCCAACAACTATGAACATACATTTATAAATGAAATAAAATAGCATTCACTTGCAGACCTTAATGTTGATGATGGATGATTTCATCAAAAATACAAAACAAATAAAGAAATTATAAAATTAATTGAAACCTTTAGGGTTGCTTCTGACAAGAGAGATAACAACGGCCTCTTTTTCCCTCCCCTGGAACCCGTCCACAGATTTCACCTCCACTCCGGGGTACTTCTCTCCCAGTCGAAGTCTGACCAGCTCAACCTACACCACAGTACATGATAACAGTGGTATCAATATGTGTACATGAAAGAACTGTCTGGGGCTCGAACCTTCCACCTTCCCTAAGTAGGCAGACGCTCTAACCATTACAACATGGAGGCACATACAAGCACTTAATCACTTTATCAAGGGGCATAACTTAACTTATATTAAAGTCAAATAATAAAACATGCTACCTTGCTTCTAATGAGCAAACACATTGCTTATATGTGTATCGAGTCCCAAGTGAATATCATGTCTCAGTTATACACTAGATTTTAGACTGACAATGGCCAATGTACAAACCAAGTCTTTGATAAACAAACAAGTGAAATGTTGTGGCCTACAGGCTGAATAATAAAAAGTCTGTAATATATAGTCCAGATAAAGCATAAATGTAAACCAGGATTACACAAAAATTGCTCTTGATATGTTATCATCCGGTTGCCATAACAAAAGCAAAATATATCAATCAGTATTAATACCATCATTATTCCAGACAGGTCTATTTTCTTGCATTACTTTTTACCTCATTAGTAACTATGATAATCAATTTCATACATTCAGGTGAATCTCTATGGTATTGACTCCATATATATGTCATTAACCTAATAATGGGAAATGATATTAATCCATTTTCAAGGTCGCCGACATGCACAGTTGGAATGTAAAGTAATTATAACTAGAAATGTGTCCATAGGACACGGATGCCCCCACTTCGATTTTTTGTCACAGAAAATAAGCCATAATGATTATTCAGGATAAATGATTAAAGCGATTTCCATGGCTATCGAACTTGATCAAGATATTATGGTCACAAACATGTGTTAAAAGTTTGGTGAGGATTGGACAAACAGTTTTCAAGAATTAGATCGGAAACAATCTTCGGGACGTATTTTTCAAGTCTTTTTTTGCAAATAAAGGGCCGTAACTCCTAAATGACAAAAGCGATTTCCATGGCTATCGAACTTGATCAAGATATTATGGTCACAATCATGTATGTAAAGTTTGGTGAGGATTGGACACATACTTTTCAAGAATTAGATTGGAAACATATATTTTTGAAGTATTTTTGGCAAAAAAGGGCCGTAACTCCTAAATGACTAAAGCGATTTCCATGACTATCGAACTTGATCAAGATATTATGGTCACAAACATGTGTTTAAAGTTTGGTGAGGATTGGACAAACGGTTTTCAAGAATTAGATCGGAAACAATCTTCGGGACGTACGTACGTACAGACAGACAGACAGACAGACAGACGTACGGACAAGGGCAACCCTATATGCCGCCACTTTGTGGGGGCATAATTACCTTACATTGTAGCACACACATTTTATGACTTTTTAATATATTTTTTTTCAATTTCATTTTTTTTTTATATATAGAATAGCATGTTGATAGAGATCAGAAAATA
The DNA here is from genome assembly GCF_026914265.1 of Mya arenaria. Taxonomy (NCBI): domain Eukaryota; kingdom Metazoa; phylum Mollusca; class Bivalvia; order Myida; family Myidae; genus Mya; species Mya arenaria. The sequence goes on along the minus strand of NC_069124.1, from coordinate 68,140,771 downwards.
AAATTGATTAATCAATGACATTGAATTTGCTCTGAGAAAAGTTGGACAGACGTCTCCCCTCTCCATGCTTGTCTCATTCTGTTTCACAATGTTTGATATTGGGAGATACGGGGATGATTGTGTGTTGTGGTGATGAGGTAAAGTTTACCGTAAACATAAGACACAAGTGTTATGAGCATCATCGAAAAGTAGTAGCAGAAACAGAGCAGACATGACAGTGTAACAGACGGACATTTCACAGTTGTTTTAGTTCATAATGTAATGAATTAAGGCAGGGTGTTTCCTGAAGGTTATAATGGGCAAGTCAATATAAGGCTGAGTGTTACATGGAGGTTATAAGAGACAAGTTAATATAAGGCTGAGTGTTACCTGGAGATTATAAGGGGCAAGTCAATAAAAGGCGAGCATTACCTGGAGGTTATAAGGGGCAAGTCTATATAAGGCTGAGTGCTACCTGGAGGTTATAAGGGGCAAGTCTATATAAGGCTGAGTGCTACCTGGAGGTTATTAGGGGCAAGTCTATATAAGGCTGAGTGTGACCTGGAGGTTATAAGGGGCAAGTCAATAAAAGGCGAGCATTACCTGGAGGTTATAAGGGGCAAGTCTATATAAGGCTGAGTGTTACCTGGAGATTATAAGGGGCAAGTCAATAAAAGGCGAGCATTACCTGGAGGTTATAAGGGGCAAGTCAATATAAGGCTGGGTGTTACCTGGAGGTTATAAGGGGCCAGTCTATATAAGGCTGGGTGTTACCTGGAGGTTATAAGGGGCAAGTCTTATAAGGCTGAGTGCTACCTGGAGGTTATAAGGGGCAAGTCTATATAAGGAGAGCATTACCTGGAGGTTATAAGGGGCAAGTCTATATAAGGCGAGCATTACCTGGAGGTTATAAGGGGCAAGTCTATATAAGGCTGAGTGTTACCTGGAGGTTATAAGGGGCAAGTCAATATAAGGCTGGGTGTTACCTGGAGGTTATAAGGGGCCAGTCTATATAAGGCTGGGTGTTACCTGGAGGTTATAAGGGGCAAGTCTTATAAGGCTGATTGTTACCTGGAGGTTATAAGGGGCAAGTAAATATAAGGCTGGGTGTCACCTGGAGGTTATAAGGGGCAAGTTATATAAGGCTGGGTGTAACCTGGAAGTTATAAGGGGCAAGTCTATATAAGGCTGAGTGTTACCTGAAGGTTATAAGGGGCAAGTCAATATAAGGCTGGGTGTTACCTGGAGGTTATAAAGGGCAAGTCAATATAAGGCTGGGTGTACCCTGGAGGTTATAAGGGGCAAGTCAATATAAAGCTGGGTGTTACCTGGAGGTTATAAGGGGCAAGTCTATATAAGGCTGATTGTTACCTGGAGGTTATAAGGGGCAATAACTGCAATGTCCTCCTGTTTCAGTCCACTCTCAATGAGCTTCTCAACATGTAGTTTAACTATGTCAGCTTCCCCTGAATGTAGATAAAGGGAAAAGATATTTTGATGTAGACAAACAAATCTTACCAGAACAAGAAAACAATTCCCTCCTCCTTAAATAATGAGACAAAAGTAACTGTTTCTACATACTGGTTCATACACATCTATGTAGTAGGCAACAACACATGAAACAGACGATTCACTTTTTCAAGGCTTGACTTAAACACAGATGTTGTAAACTGATACCAGCATGTTGTGATCATTCAATCCTAAGCAATGTTTGTCTGTTGTGCTTTTCTCATGTGATTATTAATTAAGCCAAACATATGGGCCTTGCTTTAAATGTAGGCATTGTCTCTGGCAAGGAGTGTACCAAGTTTCATTTGATTATCTTCAACGTCTTTTGAACTGCTGCCTACATTAGAAAATTTGCCAACAATGACAATGATTCTACCCCCCCCCCCCCAAGAACAATGACAATAAAAACAAGAGTGTGACAATATCCTTGACTTTTGTTTTTAGCAAAACTGAAAACTGTTGAGCTTATAACTTCACTTGAGTATGTATGTTCTGTAATAAGACTTAAATGGACATGTGTTGTTTGAATGTTTGAGGGATTACCTTCATTTCCCTTAGATATTTCCTCTGGAAGGTCGAGCTCCGGCAGGTCACATCCTGCAGTGTCAATAAATAGGAGAGGGGAGGATGTGGTCTCGTTCTCCTCCACACCATCCATATCCCTGTAACACACACACAGACAGGCAGGTGTGAACACAGCCGTGCTAGGTGATTTTGTTGTGGGAAATAAACCAGAAATACACTGGTGGGAATACACAGGTGGTAAGGTGTTGCATTCATTGGCAACAAGAGTACATTAAGATATTGAAAGTGTTAGCATAATTAAAATATTTGTGAAAGATACTTGATATCCCAGACAAGTCAGAAATGAGGTGTCATGTGGCATGTCTGTATGATTACTATGTGAACAATGAATACAAAATAGATATGACACATGCATGTCAAATAAGTCTATCCAAATATAATCATTTGTAAATCAAAAAGTAATTGTAACTCCTAAATTATGGACACTTGTAAACCTTTATCGTCAAAACAAAAACACATACATCTTAAACCTCAAACACTGTTAAAACCTAAATTTTCAGAGATTGACTTACAACCAGTTCTGATCAACAAAATAATGCATTTACAGCCCAGAATACAAAACTGATTACATAACACATACAAAAAACACATTTATATAAATGGTGTGTATACAAATTTTTGCCAACATAGTGTTACTTCACAAACTTGTCTGAGTTCATCCTCTGCACCCCCAGCTTATCATAACCTATATGATACCCTTGGCAAATCAGCTGTAAAAATCTCGTACTCATGAATATTGAATAAGGTGAAATCCAGCCGCTTGATTGGTGGCATGAGACACACCTCATGCAGTCCAGAATAGGCCAAGAAGTTATGGATGTAATCTCGGTTCGAAATAATCCAATAAAATCACGACTTACAAATCGTTTCAGGCAGGATATTGTATAATATGCCGATAGCTCTTCACAAAGGAGATTATTTCCTTATTGTTATCAGCTATTTCATTGGTTGGAAAATGCTTATGAATATTCAAGATTTACGAAGTTTCCCTAGCCAATTTGCCCAGGGTATCATAAAGGTTATGATACGCTGGGGTGCCAAGGATGGTCTGAGTTAAGTCCACTTTTAACTTGTCTGCTTGGTTTTCCAGTAAGTGCAGAGGTAAGTGTACTCCAAACTCACCTAGGCGATCCGGGGTTAATTCCCTGCCTGGGCGGAGTGTTTGCTTTGTGATCACCAAGACGGACAAGTGACCGGGAACTCCGGTTTTTCCCACAACACAAGAGCACACTCACACGTAGCATCGTGCCAACAACAGTGATCAATATAATGTTGTTATAACTTGTTTCACAGTCGTTGTAAAATGAATAAGTATAAATTCAGTCCACATTGAACATAAGTATGCACCATAATGAACTGAAAGTAGGCAGTCTTACCTTAGCAGGTGTTCACTGACAGATGGGTGGGCCACCAGTTTAGACTGGTACAGTTGTTGTGAGGACCAGTCCATTATCATGTGGTGCATGCGGTACTGAGTTGTCAGCATCCTCATCACAGAGTCCCCATACATCTCTAGAACTCTCTCCATCAGGCTCACTGACAAGCCTTCCTGGGCGGCCCTTAAAGATAAACCATTATTAATCAACTGTTACGTATTTGACGAGATACAGAGACAATTGCTGTACCAATACCAGACAATTGAAGACAATATATGCCAGAACTTGCTCAATATCGACCAAACTCGGCCAATATCAACCAAACTCGCCTAATATGAGTTTCCTCCGTTTTGATTGGCTACAAAACTCGCCTAATATAGGATTTGAGAAATGGGCCATTTTCATTGGCTGTCGAAACTCGCCTAATATGAGAAATATGCTGGAAATTATTTTTAACGGTAGCCATTTTGTTTTCCGTTTTCCGACTGTTTTGAAATTGTTGTGCTTCGTATAACTCTATTTGGTATACTTGAACCTATTGAATGATTGAACCACTGTGTACGGTTTGATAAAACAGTTGTATTTTACCCGTTGGTGGATTTTACGACTATTATGATTTTGTACACCGATAAAATGGACGACGAAGGTGAAACATTTGTCGTTTTAGCAAATGATTTACAAAATTAAGACGAAAAGACATGCTTCCTTACAATGTACAGTGCTTTTTTTTATAAGTATGTGCAATGTCACTTTAAGGATGCATGTCAAAATCAGCAAAGTCAAGTCTAGAAAAGCAGACTGACACCATGAATGGATAAAGGATATTAAAATACGTCTTCAATGTGAACTAAAGGTAAGTGATAAGAATGTTTTTAACCAAAATGGTAATAGTTAATTAATAAAATACTTATTAATTAGGAGATTTCATATTGGCCCAGTTATTTGTCCTTTCGGGCTCAGGCAAATACAGCTAACCTCGGACAAATAACTAGGCCAATATGAAATCACCTAATTAATAACATTATAATATTAACCGTGTAAGCTATATCAGCATTACCTATTGGTTAAATTTTCAAGAATTCACTTCAAAAATGTAAAGAGCTAGATTGTGGTGATTACAAAAAACAAGTGTCCAACTTGTTAAAGTTCAACATCTGGTGTCATTTTAATGCACAATGAAAAATAATATGGACCATCACACATTACCAATAGTTTAATTAATACTGACTGATTATCAAATAGTGGAAAATTAAATACATGCATGTACAATCATTTTATATCATAAATACCATGGTCAGCATGAAATAATCCAATTATATATTTTGATATGTATAACTTGTGTAATAACTTTTGACATGACATCACTATGAATAGCCTTAAAAATTTGCTCATTACATAGCATTGTTATGCTTATTTAGCACTGCGAATCATGAGTATTTATGATGTAAATAGAATATCACATGAGTGGTCATTCAATACAAAATATATTACCACGGCTTGTTTTCATTAATTATAGATGAATAGTTTAATAAATTCTGTACTAAATGACCACTTATGTATTTCCTCCAATTAAAAGGTCAGTTGAAAACTTATTCTATTGATACTTATTCTACTGATATTAAAGAAATACTAGAAAAGTTCTTTTCTCTTCTAAAGAGGAACTCTTTTTTTTTTGGTTCCCTGTAGAACTCACTCATTGGAGAGGATGGTAGGAGGAAGCTGTAGATGGTCCCCAGCCAGGACGCACTTCCTGGACCTCAACAAGGGGATCCAGCAGGCAGCCTCCAGGGCTTGGGATACCTACACATGTATAGTATACGGGGAAATATTAATAATTGACCATCATAAATTCAAGCAATACATCACCGCATATTATTGTAGAATAGTTGTAATTTGAGGTTCCACAAAAGGATCCCTCATTTGAAATATAAAAGTTGTCATCATTATTTTGTCTATGATTAAAATTTCAGCTTTAAATGCATGTAAATAAAACATTTAACTTCTAAGTTTAGGCCTCAACTATTCACAAAAAACTTATAAACAATCCTCTCTTTTAGCTTAAAGCAGTCAATGCTGGTAATGTTGTTTTTAATTTGAGTACCAAAGAGATTAAATCCCTGTCCTGTGCACAACCTAGCATTGCTATCTTTGAATGTATGAACAATTTATTTCAAGTACCAGAATTATAAGAAAAATCAAGGTACAAGGGGAGATAACTTCACACAAAAAATCCACAATAGTTTAAATTCCTGTGTTCTGCATAACTTTTCAATGTTTGAAGTTGCATTCAGTTCCTTTCAGTAGTTTCAGAGTAATACATTGGACAAGGTAAGGGAGATAACAATGTTACCAAGAAATACATGTATAATTCTTGAACTGTGCAAGTTTACATCAATAAAAGGACCTTTTAATTCCTTTGAATAGTTTTTTTGGGGTTATGCCCTGGACAATGTTGCAGTAAAAAAGTTGAACAAAGGGAGACAGATTTGCAACAAAAAGCCCATGAGTTAAAACTCTTGCAACGTGCACATCTACACACATATATGATATAGGTTATGATATACTGGGGTGTCGAGGGAGATCTACACATTGTCATCTATCTGTGGTCCATCAATAAATTCAATTTGCCCAAAAGAGTTCTGACAAAATTTGATTAAAGAAAAAGAAGCACTAGAATCACAGGAGTGTGAATAAAATTGTGTTTATTGCCTACAAAATGCACTTCTGGCTTGAATTGAAGATCATGGTATGTTTTTTTGAGTAAAACCCAAATACTGCCACTTTTTTCTCCAAAAAACAGACAAGCTTATGATTAACAATAATAAAAACAGAATGTGTACCTTAGGCATAGTAATATTGCTTAAGTATGGTGTCAATAAAAAGTACAATGCTTCATTGATTATAATTCTAACCTCATCAATAACAGTTAGGTCAAAGTGGCTTTCCTCCAGCAGTTTCATAGGTCCAGCATCAGTTGCACTGGTCAGAGTAACCAAAATAACATCTGCACGCTTGAGAATGTCCCTGGTCGCTGTAGTTTCACGCTGACGGAGCTCCTTACGGAGATGTTTCATGTCCTCGCGAGCTCTTTGTCGCTGCCCTCTGTCTCTGGTTTTCTTCAGATCAGACTAAAATAAGGATTTTATGGAATAAATGCTCAGTAGATTATGTAGGAAATAGTAGTGCCAGGAAATAGTTAAAACATCTATTTATATGACTTCTTTTAATACCATTATTATTTTATTTAAGTTTGTCATTTATAAAACAAACAAAAATTAAAAGGGAAAAACAAGTTTAATCTGAATATTAAAAACAAATATATAAGAAAGGTTCTCCCATTAAAATTACTATAAAATTAATATGTATATAGTATGAATAATAGTATGTTCGACACATTCATTCAGAGTGATGACTACCCCCACATGCCCCCTTCACACAAAATGATATTATTTGACTGAGATAATATCAAGGAAAGTAATTCCTATTTGCCTTAAAAATAATTGATGGCAAACATCCCTTAGACGTGTCACCTTAGTTTGCAGAACAATATGCGGGCACTACCAGGTATTGTGTTAATGTGTACCACAGGTCGGAGTGATCCATCTTAAACTGTGGGAAAAGTTTGCTCCACATACTACAATATAGCTTCCCAATATAAGTGTAAAAGTCAAGGGCACATTACTCTAAGAAAAATGGCAGTTGGTTATAAAAAACAGCCTGGCACTACTGCACACCATGTTGGTACTGTGGCGAGAAGCTCCATAACCCCTTACACAGTGAAAGTGTAAAAATCAAACGCAAGAGCATGTGTCCCAAATGTCTCAAAAGACCAAATGTACACCAGACACTAAGACACATCTTGGCTGTAATGAGTATCATGTATCACAGTAATATCTCTAAAACTGTGGGAGCAGTTCTCTCAACAAACTCTTTAAATTGCCAGAGTCAAATTTATATTCAAGGGCACATAACTCTAAAAAGAAATGGCCATAGGTCATGAAAATATGTCGAGCACAACTACCCATCATAGTTGTTGTTATTTATTTGTACCATGTATCATGTGCTCCCCAAACCTTTGCCAACAAACCCACCAATCAACTGAATTGGTGACTCCAACATAACCCCCTTCAGTCATAGTTTGCGAGGGTAAAATAATTATTTCCAGATTGATTTACCAAAATGACTATTGAACCTATTCAATTTAATTTAACCAATCAAAGGTAAGGGCACAATTTCCCATACCAGGGCCTTATCAAGGTCCTTTCTCACATCTACCACCAGCTGGGCCTCATCACTGCGAGCCAGAATTGCATCTAGAGAGAACTTTTGTAGGTGGGGCAGGAGGCGGGCGGGATGACCCAGTCGCACAATACGGTGCTTTGTACGTGACAGGCGGTCCACCAGGTTGTCCACTGCAATGTTGGATGGGGCACATGCCAGCACCTGTAGAATTGTTCTCATTAGCAAAATACTACGGTACCTATATAGAACACAAGTTATTATGTTACAAAATGTGGTCTTTTACAATCCATAATAATATTTAAAAACAATAATTTACCACGATATGATTGTGTTTCATTACAATGTAGCAAGACAAAAAAAACATGTTGGTGTTAAGAATTTAAGGTGCAAGTAAATTCCTAGATAATAGTGACCCAATAGATCTGTTTTAACTCCGTTTAATTGCGAGTACGGTTTGAAAGAAAGCTTATACCTTGTGTCCCTGTTTGACTGCCTGAAGGATGATCTCAATGACAGTGGTGGTTTTCCCCGTGCCTGGGGGCCCGTGCACCACTGCCACTTCCCGCTGGCTGAGGGCAAACTGTACAGCCTCTTGCTGAGAATCATCAAGGCTTGTGTTGGAATAAACAAGCTCTGAAAATATGTTAGTGTTTCAAATAATATATGTCATGAACTTATATATAGATTTTGCATAATAAACTAAAAAAACAAAGCACTTGAAGCAGATGCAAGAGTTTGTATATTTTTCTCAGCTGGTAAAGGGACAGATTTCAAAAGTTATTAATTCAAGAGTTAAGGCTTAAGTTCAGCAGGATGTATATGCATATATTTTATTCATATAGCCCATGGCTAGAAACCAGTTTTTATGCTTATTTTGAGAAGTCACTGTATTAACTAGGGATGGAAACTAGTACCCGAGTTCTCGAGTACTCGATCGAAAGTCCAAGTACTCTAGTACCAAATCACTACTCGAGTACTCGGAAAAAAAATCTATAAAAATCACCAAATACACGATTTACAGACAAAATATCAGATCTGGTTGGTTGCCAATAGGACAATTTACGGTCCCTCTAATCCCCGCTGTGCATACAATTGACCTCAATCAATTAGTTGACAGTTGTTGTGATGGTTGCAAACTGTCAACAAAGGAACCCTATTTCAAATTAGCACTGATATCAATTAGCGAAGTTTTGATAGCGGTACTTTCAACCTTATTCATTGAGAATTGTCTAAAATGTTTTCTGACCTCATGTGAATGACTCTCCGATACTCGTATTGGGTATCATATAAATTATAGTTAAAAATTTACAATGTATCTGCCGCCATGTATGAATATATGTTTTGTATATGACCTCATTTGCCACGTGTATGGTATGAGCGAATAAACGGTGTTTGACTTTGACTTTGACCTACACAATTCTATTGTAAACCAATTGGAGACTTTTCACCAAACAATGGACGCTAACGAGCGAAAGAGTATCGACCGTTACGAGAATTGATTTCTTAATCGGCGTATTTTAACTATTTTTGCAATGATTATCACAATTGATTGGTTGATATTTTAAATCAAGAATTATGAATATTAATGAGGTAAACAACAATTACACAGTACGAAAAACTATCATCTAAAAAAATAATTTGTAGAGTAAACAACTAAAAAACTGAACTTCGTATTGAATTTCATTCACTTTTTTATGTATGCTATTAATTTTCGTTCATTGTAATTCTGATTGTTGTTCATTTCTGCAGTGCATACTTGTATAAATGAAACGAATAAAACAAATTAAAAGCCTGAAACAACATTTGTTTTCTTTTTATATCATTTTTTGTTAAAATACGTAATGAAAGTTTACTTTAAAGGTGAAAATGACCGATAATACGACCAACGCACAATATACGCCATTAATGATACATGTATACACAATCTTGTCTTCGCGAACACATATATTCAATTTGTCCGAGTAATCGAGTACCCGAGTACTCGATCGAACAATCATCCGAGTACTCGAGTATTAATTTTACTACTCATTGCTAGTATTAACATTTTCCGCCCTGTAAACGCAATGCCTCTCTAATTCCAAACCAAGCTAGGACACCTATTAACATTTAAGAAGTGCACATAAATACAAAACCAGAAAGGATTCAAAGCCAGATGGTTATACCTTTCAACGTGAGAGGAGGGGAGAGAGGCTGGTCTCCAAACAGGACCGATATCAGTTGCTGGCTCACCTCATGTCGACCATGGCTCAAACCTTCTAGGGTCCTGGACAACATCAAATAAACAAAGTAAAGATTAGTGTTCATTCTGTAGCATCAATGTTTTAAAAGATTAATCACATTATATGTTCACCATTAGATCACAAACGACTACTTAAAGGTAAGAACAATGTAACTCGATTACATGTTCGGTACCCACTAATATTTCAGTTTTAGATTGAACGAAATATGATTGAACATTTAATGGTGATACAAATGTGTAAGTTCTAAGATTTGTAACAGTCAATAAAATTACATAACTTTAATAATGTTTTATACAAATAACGTTTAATTTCAGTCAGGATCCATCCAACAATGAAAATTACAAGTAGCTGTTCATTTAAGATATTCTATTTTTTTCACATGCAATTCAACAGAACCTTTCTACATACCTCTTCAGTCGCTTGTATGTAACATCATTGGCCAGTTTTGTGATTTTGTAGTAGTCATGGAGACCAGATTCCAGTGAGAAGATGTCCACTGAATCATCAAAGGCCACAGTGACCGCTGTTGGGCTTACCCTGGTCACTATGCCGGAGCCAAGACTGTCCGACTGACCAACGGATGAAGAGGCATCCAGGCCAACTATGTCACCTGTATAGTGAGTGAGATTTAAACCACAATTTTATCTTTGTGATCTTCTTCTGTAATTTGCTGAACTGTGTTTAAGTCTCATAGCTTTTACCAAGTTTTGGTAAGGTAAATATCCTGAACTTTTCTGTAAAATTTCAGGGTAGATATCTTTTAAAGGTTTTTCTTTAATTTGAAAGGGACGTAACTTGCAAAATCATGCTAGGGCTTCTCAACATACATAATTTAGTAGATCTGTTGACTGTTAAGCTTTGAGCTTAAGTTTCAATCAAACACATTAAGTTAGTGGTTGGTGAAAAATGGACTTAATAGTACTACCATGTACTTTGCATTATAATAATATAATATTTTTTATGAAAGTCTTTTTACCTGTTTAAGACAATATAGCTCATTCAACATTTTAATGAATTGTGTGGTTTTGGGGATTATTGAATTCCAAAATAGTTGTTTTTCTTCACATTCAGAGATCAGTTTGCAATATTAACTATCATGATTTATTGCAGTGGATATTTACCCACCAAGATATTTCAGATGTTTCAGGTCTTTTGAAACTAACATTTTAATAATTTTCTCTTTTGCAGGAGACAGAAAAGGTTGTTGTTTAACTTTAAATTTCCCTAATCTTTTATGTAAAGTGATGATTTATTTTCAAAATGGCATATTTCACAACTCAAATTTTTCCAAAATGTCTAGGGCCTTTTTCCCAAAACTGACAGAAACAGCCTCATCAATTACATCATGTTGTAACTATATGCACTCAATAGTTCTTGCACGCAAAACATGAACATATAACAAGGTTTATTCAACCTTGACATGTCTATTTTAGTAGGGGTGATGACTGGGAAGCCTTGTAAAAATATCAATCCAATACATCAAGTAGTAATAAGAAATAGCCTCAATACAAATGTAGTTACTTGTGTGCAAAACTTGAACCAAGGTGTGACACAAATGCAAGGTTGACTCTCCTTATTCTTTGAATTCTTTTGGTAGTCAACCTAAAAATGTAATTCAAAGAGGTTCTTGTAAATTAACCGCCAAAGCATAAGGTTCAAGGTGTGAAAAGTAGGTGCCAGACTGGTATATGGAAGGGAAATACCATAATGGGTGTACCTGCAGAAAAAGTGTGTGAAGGTAAGGCATCCAGATGAGTTTCCAACACTACCAGCACTCTTCCAAACATCCCAGACTTCCTCTCCCCAATATGCAGTTTTAAAAGGCATACTCCTCTCCTTTGTAGCTCCTTTGGTGGTAACTTCTCATGTAACAACCTGAAATTGTTGCAAATTTTTTTTTATAAAGTAAAACAGCGGTCGCTTGGGCCTGAGGACGCCGGGACTGAGCAAAAACGTTAAGTGATCCAATGTTTCAAACCACCCCAATTCCCATTTTAGTCTGTTATGAAATGTCTTACAATACATTTTCAAAGTTTGAAGTCGACAGTTTACTTCAGCACAGATTATGTTTAGCTTTGTGGAAATCGCTCATATGTTCAAAAGCTGTCGTATACTAAATGTGAATACATGTATGTAAAATATAAAACAATAATTAAATAAATAGCAAAGTTTATTTTTACAAAAAAAGAACTTTTTTTAACAAACACCATCAGAATATAATTTAATTCTCGTCATTATCTTTTCACACTTGTCTTCTCAAATGCCCTCATCAAGTATTATCTGCCTTGCGTAAACGGTGATAATCACTTTTCACTCCTTTTTAAAATTGCTTTCATCTGTCATTGCAATTCATACAACTTGCAAAAATTAACACCTACCAATTGTTTGTTTATTTTAGAACATGCTTTCGAGAAAACGTGTGAACTTATGACCTCAAAGTCATCATAAGGTTTCACGCAAGTACCCACATCTGTGACACATTCTATCCAAATATAGGCTAGTCTAATAAGCTACAGTCTGATAAAAGTTATGCAATTCTGTACTGCATATACCTGAAAATCTAGGATTATGACCTCAGTTTCGATCCATGGTCAGTATATTTTATATGAAAATAAAAGGCATAATGGTTGGAACTATAAAGCCTCTACCTCCACTGATCGCCAGTCCGCAGTTTTACTGTAATTACTAGTTATGTAATAAACGCAATTGAATGAATCAGATGTAAATAAAGATAAACACTTTGATAAACACTTTGATAAACACTTTGAAACTTGTTTAATTTTCTACATCTAAATCAATATAATTACATCATAAAAATTATATCAATACATAATGGGAGGCTAATTCAGTGTGGCAGAGACATAACATGTCATTGGATAAATAATTGACAAAACATCATTTTAACTGTGGTGTATCTCACGGTATATATATATATATCCCCCCCCCCCCCCCCCGTTCTTGAACTGAGTAGGAAATGAAGATAACACCTTAAAGGGGTTAGACACCAGTGCCAAAATCAGCAAATACATTTTTCCCACAACACAAGCCTAGGATTGGCTATTAGCTAGTACAATAATACATAATTTTACGTAATTAAAAATTATATTTTGTCGCTGTCTCAGCTGAATTTACTCTTTTAAAAATAACTCACAATAGTTTCCCAGTCTATAGTGTGAATGTTTTGCGTGTGAAAGTCAGATGATAAGTACAGATAAATTTTCCGACCATATTTTAAATAAAAATCCAGTTAATAATGAATTGGTAAAATAAAGAATTTCCCATATTAAAAGTCCAGGGCTTTTTTCTGCCCATTTAGGAAAAAAGACCCTAGACATTTTGGGAAATTTAATATTAGCTCATATTCCCTTTAAAAGACCCAAAAAATATCAATCCTTGTGGTGTAATATCTATTGCAATAAATCATGACAGATAATATTTCATACTGATCTCTGAATGTGATGATAATCAATGATCTCCAAGTTCAATGTTCAAACTTTACATCACATAATTTATTAGGATGTTGAAAATGAACTAGTACATGTACATGTAAAAAAACATTCATAAAAAAAAATGATTGGGATTTTTTTCTGAAGATTGGAAAAATATCTTATATTTTACTTTGGGAATGGGTCCAATAGTCAGACCTGTGGGTACTATAGAAAAAGCCCTGAAGTCATATAAAAATCTGTCAATATCTTAATCCTACCTACCTTGTGTCTTCTAGGAAATGTTGGCCCTTTAGTTGATCAATCCTTATGTTATAGTAAGAATACTTCAAAACAACTTTAATTGAATTTGAAAATTAATTTCAAAACGAGATTTTAATACCTGTACTGTAACATTTTGAAAATGAGTTACAGTCGATTATTGGCTATAGTTGCAATGTGATCACGAAGCGAATACATAACATGGTACGTAAAACGTGGGTACGAATAAAATAACAGGATATTGTCATCCAAATATTTGTTTTAGGGCAAGGGGAGAACAAATGTGATAGCAAAGAAATAAGTAAGTAAACCTTGTCTGTTCAATTTCAGATGACCTTTCCTTTTCAAGTAACTTATGCGTTTTGTCAACAAATGCCTCTACTGACATTTTTGAGGTGTCAAGAGAAATAACTCGATAACTTATCCATTTTAACCCAAAGAAATTCAAATGATATGCATGGTCATATAGCAGCAATTTCATACTCGAAATTCCGAAAAATGCTATAGGTTAATGTTTAGTGAGTTATCTTCCTTTATATTTAATTTCGATATTGTTTAAGCTGTATGTGTGTTTGCCATCTTTTTCTTTATTCAGCTGTATGAATTTTCATTTGTTTCTGTCGTTTATTTGTCGCACATGTTTTTCTTTGTATATACTGCAGTACATGACTTGTATGTCTGATATGCCGTTTGTTTAATTACCTCTCATGTTACTTTTAAAGTACATTTATTATTTAGTATATTCAATCTTTCAATTTAATAAGCATTGCACTGTCATATTATGTTCATAAGAGTTTGTCTTTCAAATGTAAAGGGTAGGTCTATGATAAACAAATATCAACATCTTTTTTCTATTTAAAAAAAAGATCTTAAAATCATGCAGTAAGTTATATGCCATAACCTCCCCTCATATATGTGAATGTCTTTTTACCATTTTGATATCGTGTTCCTCTTTTGAAAGCTTAGCCCGTTCTCACGTCTACTGGGCTGGGATACAATAATTATGAACGACGTAATTTCCAATATTGTTGTCCATCGTGCATTTGGGACATATAAGCTAGCTTATTCGTCAATAGATTGATATGTTTTGCGTATTCAATTACCTCCAGTTTGTTTCCATTAGCATCAAACTTTTCATGATTTTTTTTCCGATTTCAGGTGAGTTATGTTTTTTTCCTACATTTACTGGAAATAAAACAATGCTCAGGATATAGGAAAAAAATCTACGTAATTCCCATACAAATTAAAGAATGCGGCCTAATGATGTTATGTTTAGTAGTTCAAAAGTTCAAATAAAAAACTGTTTCTTGGAAATTCTTGAAAAGATACGTTGGTGTTGGCCTCTTCAGAGATACACGTATTTGCACCAATGCCAATTAGATGTTTACATGTAATTATATTTTGGACATCCTTATTTATTCTATGTGATACAAATATCTTCTCGCCGTAGAGAAAGGTATTAAATGAGGACTGGAGATTTTTTTCTACACTATTATTAGAAATATTAGACAGTGTACTATTATTTTGGTATTATTTAACAATATGTATAAAAATTCATACATATATATGCCATATCTTCGCTTTAATGCAAACTTTTTTTATGTCCGCTCAATGCATTCTGTTTGCTTTTCTGTTGCCTGTGTGTGTGTGTGTGTGCGTGCGTGCGTGCGTGCGTGCGTGCGTGCGCGCGCGCGCGCGTGTGCGTATGTGTGTGCGTCCTGTCCGTGTATGTGTGCTGTCTGTCTGTCTGTGTGTGCGTCTGTCTGTGTTAGTGTCTGTCTGTCAGTATGTCTGTTTGTCTGCCTGCCTACCTCTTGCCTGCCTGCCTGCCTGTTTGTCTGTCTGTCTGTCCGTCCATGCGTCTGTCCGTCCGTCCGTCTGTCTGTCCGTCTGTCTCTATGTTTATAGTTTGAGTTCAATCCATGTACAATGATGAACAAATTCAAATTCAAATTTTATTTGTAAAGAAAGGCCTCCGGCCCATAATACAACACATACAATACAAAGCATTAGATCTTTAGAGTTGTGATTCCTTAATGACATTCATTTTTCCTTATCTTTTTGTTTCATTATTACATTTACAACACTAATATACAATATAAATAAGTTCATGTCCTTTTTAAGAATGATAGGAGACTAAAATTTATTGACTATCTGAGACAGTAAATACATTGTTCTTCAAAATAGGTAGCACATGTCTTTCAATGACTTGTTTGCATTTTTTGGAAATTTAAGGTTTGTCAATTTTCAAACACAATTTTCAAATCTGGCAAAATGTCGTCGTCAATCTGGCGCCTAATTAGGATTTTAGTTAGATAAGGGATTCTTGCGTCAAATCGACAGGAAAACCATCATTAAATGTCAAACTATCAAAGAAATTAAAGCCTCCAAACAACGGTTCTTTCTCTTGTGGACCGTCACACAAATCACAATATGATTTCCAAATCACACATGTCGTAGATTATTTTTTAAATAAGTTTTGATATTTCAACTTGAAGACAATATATATAGCTGATATCTCTCGTAATGGCTGAGTTATAGCCCAAAATAGTTTTAATTTGTAATTTTTCCTCACAATGTACACATGTAAATATACTTGTCATTTCCCACAATTATTTATTAGAGAAAGTTTTAACTTATACGTGTAAATCTATCCAAACACCTTGCTTTAACTTGTTTCAACGCGTTTAATCAGTGTCTTCGTCTAAATAAGGGTCATAGTTTGCAATGAGCATTCGATCTGGATCGGATTCTCTTCCAGATTCGTCTCCATATACAACTGACATTGCAGTAGAAATGTATTCAGATGGAGGATTTGAACGCATCTGCTTGATTGTATGTGAATCGGTATCATTTTCAGACTCTTCGTCATCTTCCGTTAAACCTTCACTTATTTCGCTTTCTGACAACTCTTCGTAAGTGTCATTTCCATCACTATAACTATCTTCATCACTAACGTTTAACTTAACCACGGATGTTTCGTTTTCCATGAAAAACCTCGTTCCCTCACGAAGTGCACTTCTGGAACCAACACTTAATGGAAAATTGGAATCTATAGTATTTTGTGAAGTTGTCGAAGTCTGCGTATTTTTTTCTGGATAATTTGATGCAGACTGTTTTACTTCATTACTCGAAGAAGTGTTTTCTGATGACATAGGCCTAAATGTGACAGATTTTGAAGTTGATATCTTGAGTTCTTCTTTGTCAGTTGGTTTTGTTCTCCTATTTCTTGATTTCACATTGTCATCGTCGTAGGCAATTCCAACCAAGGTTTCTTCAATATCAATCTTCTTCGCTTTTTGATTTGGTTTCAGTATTGGTATATCATCGTTGTAGAACTCACCAAGTTTATTATGCTGCGAAGTAAATGTTTTACACCGAGCTATATTCTGAAAAGCATGGTTCTTACCATTTTCATTGACAGATGAAGCCTTGCAACTATTTGATTTTTTTATTGATTTCAACTCTTTTCCAGAAATTGCTGATACGGCAGGTTTAGTTTTCTTAATCTTTTGTCTTCTTTTTTTCTGCTTAGGTTGGTCCTTCTCTAATTTCTTTACATCGAAGAATTTTGAAGCGTATGTCATTTCTTCTTTTGAAAAGAATGTGCTAACAATACGTGGATTATCAGGAAGGGCATTTTCAGATCTATGATTTGAACTAGCAGATGGTTTATCTTTACCTATTTTTAACATGTCCGGGTTCATGTGATGTTTGTTCTGTTCAGAGACATAATGATTCATTTTATCAACATCTGAAACAAAAGTGCTCGTCTTTTCCTTATCAGAAATCGGAACAGGAGATATTGAATTAACCCTTGATATTTGAGTGTGTGTATCTTCCAGACAATGAATCAAAACCGGTGGCGAAGCGAGCTTTGTGACATTTTCCTTCCCACTGATAGACACAGGGGTCATCGTATTAACTCTTGAAATATTTGTTCGTGAACTCCTATCCTGATTCCGACTTGCTATTTCTTTTTGGCTTGTTAACTTGGAAACCTCTTTGTCCAAAGCATAGTCTGCATTTTTGTTTGCTATATTAGCCCGTGGTTTTGGTGAAACAGGTAATCTTAATGTTGGTTTCGGTGTTGTGTTTGGGCTTTCTGTTTCTATCTCAAGGTCAACACTCGGGGATACTGTATAAGACTTTGAGTAATTTGATTGCGCAGGCGAAATAACTAACTGCGCTTCTGGTTCAAAGTGATCATTGATTTTCTTTTCTGCTGTATCTTGTTCTAAATCTGTTAAAACAACCGGTTTAGATGGTACCACAATGTCTCTGACAGCAGATGTTTGCGTCTTTCCTTCCTTTGATTTGAAATAAGTAATACTATTTTCTTTTACTAATGTAATGGGAAGAGAAACTCTGCTTTGGTTTTCAGAATTTTCAGCAGACTTTTCTTTTACAGATTTTGTTATTGTAGGTGTCTCTTTACGATGGAAGAACGGTAGTGGAGTCGGTGTCCCATCTTCTAGTGGTTGCACTACTGGTGATTCGGTGCCGGTAGGTGGTGTGCTGCCGTGACTGTGGATCCAAAGAGGGTGGCGTACGTGATTCATCAAGTCAATATCCATACTTTTAGCTGCAAGAGTTCGAAATAAGTTTATATTCACATATATATTTGTATGATGTTAAGAGTTAAAAGCTAGAAATATATGCCTAAAATAGCTCTGCCAAAAAGTAAATTAGTCCAATTTAGCAGTGAAAACGAGCCGTTGCAGTGGTTAAGGCGATGGACAGGCAATCCAGCGAGCCGGTTTCGATTTCCAGTTGCACCGGCTTAATTTCCATTGCAATGTTTCTATGTCTATATCCGGGGACGTGTCTTTTTCTCATTTTTCTCCCTCGAAATATATGCCAATTAGAATATGATGGCCATTAAAAACTATAAGACGTATGCCTTTTTAGGTAATACCACATGAAATTTTTGGGCTATATCAATGATTGCATTATGTATAGAAATTATATTCTACTTAACTACAATAGCGTGTTTGTTTCAACTGCATTGCTGTGCGCAGTTATTAAGACAATTGTGGAATAAAATGATTTTCGAGTGCCCAGCCTCAGACTTAAATGATGCTAGCACTTGACTTGTATATTGATACACTTAACTAAGACAATACAATGCTCTGAAATAAATGTATTATTTATTTGCTTTATTGATATGGATATACCCGTATAATGTAAAGTTAAATACACTCAATCATCTAAAGAAAATGTTAAACTTCTAATATTACACAAGAATAGGCACGTTTTAATACACACGATGTGCTGAGCACACAAATGGTGTTCTACAAACACATCTCAGAAACACGTTAGAGAGCAAAACGAGGACATTCATATGAAAAACTTTCGTGCGGTAAGGAAAATTAGATGGAAACTATCATGGAAACCAAGATGTGAAACGGTGCATTTTATTTGTAGACAACGATCGTTCTTTTTTTCTTTGCAACCACTTTTCGAAAGCTTCTGTATTTTCTCTTTCTCGTTTTTCCTTCTCGTTTTGTTTCTCCCTCTCCGTTCTCCTTCGCTTCCGTTGTAAATTAAGCTTGCGTTTCATCATTGCTATCTTCTGTTGCTCAGACATTGCGTAAGGCGACATGTAATCAAAGTTCCACTCGATTGAACAACTGGAGAATATGTTTGATTTTAACGAAGACTTGAACGATCCGGACCTTGCACTTTCTTTCCTTTCTAATTCAAAAATGTTATTTTCTGACTTGTGTGGGCGTTTTGATGAGGTAGTTTGTTGAGCGTTTAATTCTCCCAGAGATTTACTTGACTTTGCTGATCTTGTCGATTTAATGGATGCTGAGGACCTCGTGGATTTTGTCGATTTATTTGATTTTAAAGAAATGTTATCATCGCCCACAGGCTTGACAACGTTAACTTTTATACCGATTCCTCTTTTGTTAATCAAAGTTTGTGACGAAGACGAGTCATACCTGTTTATATTTCTAATTGGAGATTTATACGACATTGCGGCATCGTATTCAGTAAAAAGATTTTCTGTTGAGTTCATTAATTTTATATCCCGTCGAAGTTCTGTTTTCGTTTCAACTATTCTTGTAACTTCAATATTGTCATCCTTACTAACACCCTCCATTTCAGTCTTAGTCGATTCGTTACCGCTTATAGACACCTCAGCATTCTGAATTTCTGTAAACTCGTTTGGTCCATCGTTTGATTTCTCAACATTTACCAATTCATAGGCAGTTGAATGCCCTGAATCAATAGTTGCATCTGGAATAGGTGAGGATATATTTGAATGGTTCTTTCCATTTGCTGTTTCATTCTCCTCGGTTATATCTGACAATGCCCGTGCAATGTCATCTAAAACGAGACGGGAATCAATAAGTATATGTTTTTAATATTTGTTCTCGAAAATGCTTCGTGACCATCACTTCAAAAAAAGATGTGCGCTTAAGTTTGCTGCAAGAATACAAGCGTAGAATATGCGAAATTTTATATGAAGTGTCCATGCATGTGCTTAAGCCGGTTAGTATCAAGAAAGGCCTCCATGGAGTAGAAATAATTCAAAGAACAACATATTTTACTTACAGTTGGCTTGCCTGGCTGATCTTATGGGACTCTCTGTTTTTTCGGCATCCATTCTTTTGTTTTTCCATTGGCAGCAAATGATACTCCTAGCATTGGCTGAGCTGTTGTTCTCATTTCGAGATTTCTCCTTTTCTGATTTTTTACTTCGAAACTTCATGTAGAAACAAATTAAGAAGATGATGAATGCCCCTAGTGCTGCAAGTGCAAGAATAATCCCAGCAATTGCACCATTGGACAAGCCACTTTGGATCGGGTTTTCTGATACGCTTGTAGAGACGCCTGCATTGGTACTTGTTTCCGGTAATATTGCTGTAATGATGGTTACGATGCATGTACAAATTGATAAAGAAGACAATTTTTATTACAATGTATTTCATGATTTCTTAAAAGAACATTTGTACATGGAAATGATAACAATACCTTTTTATAGGTATATTGTTATTTAAACAATATAATAGTCTTCAAACGAAAATGGTACTTACGGCATAAGACTGAAAATAGATAAATAATAATATTAAAGATGCACTCTTACTCCGCAATAAGAATTACCATAATTAATAATATTGTTTTAATATTCCAATAAGGATGCAGAAATGTCGAAAACAATGGTTCTTATGAACGATAGCGAGTTTAATCTGAAAGAGATGAGGATAAAACACGGTATTTCTACCTGATATGAGACTATAGTAGACCACAGTAAATCTTTTAGCATTTAATATTTTTGGGCTTTTTGCTATTAAATACACGGTTACAATATTTTTATAAGTAGTTAATAGTTTCCATAAATGCATTATTTAGTAAGTAGTTAATGGTTTATCAGTCAAAATTGATGTTTGTTATAGTTGTGTATGTATTGATTTTGAATAAGAGTGTCACTTTAAATATTTGAATCACATACAAAAATAACTAATTAACAACAAGCCCGTTTTAATATCACTAATTTCAATTAAAACATAAAGAAAATTAATTTTGAAAAACAACGTAGCATATGAATAAAATGACGGTGCAGACCGAATTGACCTCACAAATAAATATTGCAAACAAAAATCGTATTCCTTAGTATAAAACATACCTTTAGGCGTCAAACTCATTTGCAGTCCTACCCCTGTTCCGTTTGCAAGGCTAGGCACGCTCGTTGGGATTTGATCTTTTGGACAGCTTCCTGGAGACTGTGACAACTCAAGACTACCATCCGAGCTGATAGAAGATATCTGCAAAATACATAATTGACACTTGCAATCTGGTGATAATTTCAATATCAAACACTGCCTTTGGTATAGCTATCTTTTGTTTCGACAAGATCTTTGTCGGAATGATACACAGACAGACAGACAGACAGACAGACAGACAGTTTATTTCGACTTTTACAACGTACATCGTCAACAACAGATATGTTTATTAATCTATCCACATCAGAGGATGAACAAATTTTACTATATTAAGTTACATTAATCATAGTGAATCTTACTTTAAGAGAATGACATATATTTAAAAGCTCAGTTATATTATTTGAATGCTACAACTTTTAATATTTAAATACAGACGGTCTTATATGATATCGTGTCTTTATAAATCTCTTTCTTATATTATTAAAAATTGAAACAAACATACAAAATGAAATTCATCTTCAATATTATTGGAATACCAACATAGACAATGTCTTTGGTTTCTAGCCATATGCATAAAGTAAAGTAGTAAAGTGTGTTCATCAGAATTGATAGACGGTATCTGCAAGACTATAATTGGCATTTAAAAACAAAACAAAACGTTTACTTTTATCTGATAATGTTTGTTGATATTTATACTTATATAGACGGACATTGGTCTTGCTTATATGTAATTAACCTTTTCGTCCGACAAAACTTCTTGTTCTTAGCTGTGTAGTGTCGTTTTATCACTATTACGTATTATTTTTATTATAAATCCAGACGTTTCAAATGCTAGTGGAAAAAATAAATACATTATATTTCATGGAATGCTCGAGTTCGTACTCACAAAGCACGTAAATCTCTCATAACCAGCCACAACAGACGCGTCCTCGTTGTAGACAGTGACCAGGGTGTTTGAGCCGCTTGTCATGCTGAATACGCAAGCAACGCTTCCATTTGCTGCACATAACAAAACGTGATATTCAGATGACGTTAATATATTTTTGTGATATACTTCTAATAAATGTGCATTATATGCAATTAATGAACTATAGAAATATTCTGGAAGGGTCTGCACCACGTTTCATTAAAGGATCTTAGTCTTACCTTATTCTTAAATCTAAAGGAACGCCAAAGGCGACAACACGTTGATGTTTTACTGATTTCCCTAAAAAAATTTCATTGCAAATGTATATCAATTATTATAAATATATAGCAAAAACGCACACGTTACATTGAGGTACTTTCACTTGGTGACTCAAAAATTGTTAGTGCAACACGCCCATTAATCCTTTCGACTGCACAAAATACATTCAATACATGTATGCAATAGTTTATTCTGGCTCTCATGTTTATAAAATTATATAAAACTATATTAAAGGAATTACCAGAAATATCAAATATGCATTACCAAGTGAATTTAAATTTGAATATACATGTAAAATTGGTTGTCTTTTCTTCCATAAAAAAATACTTGAAATTTGTAAATATGAGATCATCACCATGAATGCTTGGAATATATATCTTTCAAGGTAGCTATATATTTTGTCATAAGTTACATATATATTTATGAAATCATATCAATTCGGATGTAATGAAACATTTATTTTGTTCAGCATTGTAGGTTTATTGTTTTACTCGTTTGGTATATTCATTGAATCATCTGTAAACATTGTATAGTTATGTATGTTTCCACATGGGTCATAGCCTTCTGGATATTCTGTAAATAATATTATTTGAAACTTGAAAGTGTGCCATGGGGAAAGAAGGTGAATCACTGTAAACATCTCCGAGCATCGGCTTTATTAATCGGTGATATATTTTCCAGAATCACTAAGACGTCGTCAATGATCCCAAAGATTCCGAAAAAATGTATCCTTTAGAAATTTATAGTTGTTAAATACTTACCCGAAGATGCAATCTTTGTGTTACAGGAGGTGTAGTTGAATGTCATTCTTTGGTAGTCTGTACACACGTCCCAGTCGCCCGTGCCGGAGTCACACGTTACCGGTCCTGACGTATCGGTCACAGAATAGTTGTATTGCCCGTAAAATGTGGTAGGACAATCTTGTATGGCGTCTGCTTCGTTTCCTGTATTTTGAAAAATGTAGTGGGAACTAAAGGAGCAAGCCCAGTATTGACCTCTTCCAGTTTCCAAAATAGTAAAAGACATGATCGCATTTAATACAATAACATTGTTTAATACAAAGACCAGAAACTAAAAGACAATAGGCAAATGACCATTTTCAATTTTCGCATACTGAGGTATCTGCCTTGGAATGGTCATTGAAACCCAAACGGTATCAGGTTTTACAAGGCTCAATCTCATTGTTATTTTTTCCATACAAAACAAAATTAAATGCCTTAAGGTGTATATGCACGTTCAATTTTCTGATAACATGACTACGTGTTTCAATAAATATATAAAAGTTCAATAGAAAGTTATAAAAGCCATTCAGTTTGAATGTAACGGGAAAGCGTACCTTGCTTAAGTAAAATGTGGTATTCATTTTCGCTCGGATAAACTTGTGTCTGTGATGTCGCGAGGCACAACTCAGCTTTCGGGTCATTGATACTGGTACCTGGCTGCTTTATAGTAATTCTCTCTTGGTTAGCAATGTCTTGTTGGGCTGGAACAAAGAAGTTGAAGCGTTTTTTTGCTTACATAAGTAAAAAGTTTGGGTGAAATGAAACAAAGGTGTATGTCCAAAATATGGCATTGCTTACCCCATAAAAGGTAGTAGTAATAGGAGAACGTAGATATTTTCTTCATCTGCATACACAGATATGTGTCATACTCAACGTCAAATAATCTGATGGCCGCCGGCGTTCTAAAATATAAAAAAAAGAATCCGTTATAACCCGAGCCAGGTGATATCTGATGCTTGCTAATAAGACCCAACCGTCGGATTCCCATGATTGATCCATTTCACTCGTCTGCATTCTGATATGTTAGTATAATTAGAAATGGTGTTTTAAGTTGGTATCAAGTTATTTTTGCGGGGAAGTGGTATTTTGGAATAAAACAAATATTACTTACACAAACAATATAATAGGGCAAAATTCTATCATTAAACATAAGGTGTTACACACGCATGCGATATTTTAAATTAACAGAAAATGGTTCCCAAAAAAGTTCATAACTAATGAAATAATTCGTTAGACTTATACGAACTTTAGCAAAATATATGTTGAGTCGGTGTCAGATTCGGTATGAAAACATTCCCAATTGGGTTCAACTATTGAGTCCAAGGCATTTAGTTTTGTTCTTAACTCCCATCCTGCCATAGTGTTGGCGGTAAATTGCAGCTCTCCTTTATCGCTATCCAGCCATACAGAGTTCTGAAACTGGCTGGGAAACTCGCACTGACCGGGTACACCTAGAAACAATAGGCGTAAAATTAATACATGTATTTGTCAAAAAATGTGTAAACAAAGTATGCATCGTTCTTAGTGTTTGTTTAAGATTCAGTTTTAATTTATACTTAAAACATTAAATATGTGAAGTGAAAAGAGATTATAAGTATCTTCCATGGCCGAGAGTGTTTGATAGGTTTATTTCAACCCGAGCGTATGGTGTTTTGCGGAAAAGAGGTTTACCGAGTTTCCGCAAAACACCCTGCGCGAGGGTCGGGATGAAACTATCTTACACGAGCGGCTATGGTAGATGTTTTTTTCTTCCACCTCAGTTAAACAAAATTAATTAAAAATGTATTTTTTGCTAGAACTCTTTTGTGCTTAGTGAAAATAATTGCGTATGGATATGCGATAGCACGTGGTTGTCATGGATACGCGTGCAGTGATCCAATTAATGTTAATAGTCAAATCGTTTTTTTTTAAATAGTTCCAAGGAAAATGAAGCATTATTTCTTGAAAGGTGCGTGAAAACTGTTTTATGGTGACATTTGAAGCGAGAAATAATTAATTAGCGTTCTAAATATTACCATACGACAAGATTTCCTTGATGCTACTGACGACAGTCTTCAACAAGGGAAGTTATTATAATGTGGTGACCGTTAAAAAGGAGTTCCATACGGGCATTTTATCTTCGCCCGTGGGCAAGATAAGAATATCTAGCATGGTTAAATTATTGGATCTACTTATCTGAGGTGGGAGAAAAATATATCTAAATATCGTATCAATATTAATTAAACATGTTATACATATCACCTAATAAAACAGATCGTATGATATAATATATCATATACACGAGCGTATATAAAATAATTTAACATAAAACTTAATTGCCTTTTAATATTATTGTAAAGATATTTAAATTTAAAACAGCCATGAGTATTCAGTGTATGACAACAACGTTAAATATGCGTTAAAATGATTCTTACTTTCAAAATATGAGAAAAATATAATTCCAAATAATCCACAAAATTTAAACATTCTGTTCATGGGCATAATGTCTTGTAATGAGGTATATTGTTAATTACTAAAACAATTGAAAGTGATATAAGCACTGTAGATGAGAGAAGATATTTACCATTACCGTTTTTAAACAACGGATCACCAATGACACGAAAACTATGAACCATTGTTTTTGTGCACTCAGTAAATTACCGTTTATAAATGAAACACCGACACCGTTTGATATCCTTTCATTATAGTTTCAAAAAACATGTTTTATCCAAGTATGGTCATAAAAGTGTATTGATCAACTATGAGACTTTAAATTGTGTCCTTTCCAACAATACTACCTATTCTTGTACTTGTATATACATGAATATAATATAATATATAATATATATATATATTTAAAGAACATGGTTGACATAAGTTTTATATATAGCCATTTATTTTACTTTATTTCGATGTTCTGATGAAGCAAATATATTTAGTTTAGTCGGTAAAAATATTGAAGACACTCAAAAAGTTAACAACAAAACTGTGGTTTATGGACCTTAAATAATTTTAGATACCTTAGACAATTGAAAAATAGTTAATGCATTTATCGAAAAAATAAAATACTTTACTGTTTTCCGACTGCTTTATTATTATTTTAATAAAATATTTAAATGTATATACACGTTGTCAAATTTGGACACTATAAATATGTATATCTAATAGCAATGTGTATAGCAGGGGCAATTCCCGGATTTGGCTTCAGAGGGGGCACAACGGAGTCTCAACTTCGGACGACATGGCTGTCAAATATCGCTTTGTAAATTATCCGCCAAGCCTAGACCAAGATTGGTTTGTATATGGAGGGCCCCTAAAAATGAATACTTTACCCCCCCCCCCCCCCATTTAATATAAGTTTTTATGTCTGTTGCGGTGAGATCCAAAAATACTTTTTTACACAAAAATTACATATAAAACAGTATCTGAACGGATTTCACTATATGATCAAGAAATTTTAGTCCCGGTAGGGTAAAAGAATATTTGCAGAACTTCGTTGTGTATTACGACAAAGATCTGTGTATTCGTTGAGCCCCCGTTTCCAGGGACGGTTCCAGAAGTTGATTTTAAAGGGGCGTTACTTAGGGCGTAACCTTTTGACTTGCGCCCTTCCCTCAGAATCGAAATTTATTGGTAAAAATGTTGAAAGGGGATTGTTTTACATTTTCTAGTCCAAAATATGATACATTTTGGGCGTAGTTATTATTTGTATCTCCTATACATGAAATAAAAAGTGTACTTGGACGACTGTAAGGGGGGTACGCACCTCCGAAATATTGAGCATTTTTGGCGAAGTGCATTACTTATATCTCCTATATATGAAATAAAAAGTGTACTTGGACGACCCCCCCCCCCCACCTCCTGGACCTGCTTGTGGTTCGGAAAAATATGGTACCAGTATCTCTCTTGCCTGGCACTAGGCCTAGTACATGTAGAAAGTAAAATTCTCAAAGGTACTTGTACATGTATAAGAACAAGGAAAGGTTGTCTGCCGTTTGTTGGGCTTTATACCAGTTATAATCAATAGAAATCTAGATGTGACTGGAAATAACGGCCACTTATAACCGTGTTCATGGCATATGAGCTATAGTCATTTGCTGCACGTATGGCGTTTAAATCGTGATGGCATACGTTGTGGTTAAGCCAGAATATGGCCAATCTTATAAGCTCTTATAAACAAACATTTTTAATACAAGTCTTACAAGCTACTTCATGACGCTACGTCTATATATTAGTTGAGTTACATACAACTGATGCCAAGTTGATAACGGTTGAGATTTTCGATAGCCGTTTTGTCCCAATACCGATATATGCTATTTGACCAGTTTCTTTTCTTTATATTATCTTTGAGTTAAATTACCAAGTGACGTCAAACTGTCAATTTGGCCGAGTGTACAAACTACTATTTTAACTGAAATGCTACTCAATAAATTGAATAATGTAACTTCCAAAAGATACTTATCGTAATGGCACCCTTTTACATGAGTTCAGAATTTCTATTGTCTTTTAATTGACTGTGGGTAAGTAGCAATGGACCCAAAGTTGGACAATTTTATCTCAGCCTCAAGGCATTCAGATCAGTCAGGTTCAGGAGAAGTCATAATTTTACTGTGTATTAAGGCTCCCATGTTACACGTGTATTGGTCGTTTATCGGGCATAAACATCTACCAAATGGCAGACCATTTAACCGAAACGGTCGCGTCATTCAAAAGCTAGTGAATATATTCCTGTAACTAGTGTACCATATTATATCATGTATAGGACGCTAGCATAGATAGGACTCAGGCAAAAAATTAGTTGAAAAAACGGGTAAAAACCCTTAATATATAAGATAGGACCCAGCCGAAAAATGTCAAAATCGGAGCCGAAAAATTGAGGTTGGTAAAGTATTTATAACATAAATTGAAGTAAAAAACACAAAAAATTGTATATAAGGCATATTTCGATAACTGTCTTGTGTATTTCGATAATTATCGTCATATTTTGGTAATTTAGCGTACACAACAATGATATATGTCTTGACATTTTGAGAACATTCACGCATAATTATAATTATACAAATGCCGTAATAGTCCTGACTGACAGTCAACCGTTGCAACCGTTGCAATAGTCCCGACATGCCTTCTGAATGACAGTCAACCATTGCAACCGTTGCAATCACAACAAAACTGTGTATTGTCAAAACTGATTATTGTTTTGATAAGGCTTGTCGCTGCGCGGATTAAAGCATGTCGGCATAATTAATGCGTGTCGGTAATTAGCCTTGCCAGCACGTCAGGTAAAGTGTGAACAAACACCCATACAGTGTTACCATCGCAAAAGTTTGTTCTATTGATGTTTTTCTAATGACAGACAGCGGGTGTTTTTCACACCGGGTGTTTTTCACTTTTTCTAACATTTGCAAAGATTTGATAGTGACAATAATGCTACTTTGCGTTATGCACATTCCTTTATTAATTTTTTAAAATAGTAACATACAACAAAATGTTTTGTAAAATATCGAAACATGAAAATCATGAACAACGATTAGTTGATATTTACCTCCTTTCCCGATTTTCTGTTGCCGTTATAACTTAATCCAGTTAAAGTGCTGACTCACATCGAGTTTTTGTGAGTAGCGTCCCTTTTATAAAAAAGTAAACACTCATGTTTGTTTTCAATTTATTTCTCAATAAATCATTTTAAAGTAAACATTTAATATATTTCTGCATGAGAACTTGCGTGATTTTACCTATGTCAGTTGTTCTCTTCGGTGACGCAGTACAGATACTTACTATTACCGCGTTCTTCCCCGGTCCAATATTTTCGACCTGAAATGGACTTGGAAAAAAACAGATGCAATTCTAATAGCATAGAAAGGACGCAGGCAATTTTTAAGACGAGAATTGGTGGTAAAAAAGTGCGTCCTATGCATGATATAATACAGTATGTGGGTTAGAACCAGCCGCCCAGTTAGCTCAGTTGGTTAAAGCACCATGCTAGTGTTCTGGCGGACATGGGTTCAAGCCCCGCACCGGGCGCACTTTTCCTCCCAGGTTTACTTTACTGGTGGCAGCTGTAAACAACAGGAGTGCCTCCGTCGGCCTAAAAGGTTAATGAGGGGAGGAGTGTAGTGTGTGTGGGTTAGAAGCAGCTGACCGGGTAGCTCAGTTGGTTATGCACCAGTCAATTGTAGCCACGGCCCCTCCAGGTCCGGGGGTATACCGGGGAAATGGGCCGTGTTTTTACCTTTCAGGTGGCCCCGCTGTGCCGGGTGAATGTGGTGGTTTTGTCTTCGAGCAAAATATAGCGGTGAATGGGCCTAACCTAGGGTCCCTTGGGTGCGGGGGCATTTGGCGGGGATTTTGACTGGTGCATTAGAGCGCCGTGCTAGTGCTACTTTTCCTCCCAGGTTTACTTTATTCCCAGTGTTTTCCGTGTCTTGTGTAGTAAGCGATGTCAGATTCGTCAGGCAAACGGTCTGAAGTGTGGCAACATCTCACTGAATATAAAAAAGATGGTCACACGAAGGTTAAGTGCAACTTCTGAAACATTTGAAGCACGTCCACGAATCTCTCAAACAATAAAACATTTTTTTTAATGCAAACAGTCACTAATAATTCCGTCTTATAATTTGCTGATTTAAGATCATTTGCTTTGTTCTTTAAGTTAAATAGTATACACGAATTTCTAAATAAATATTTTTACTATTGTTTTACATTAATCCACTTGAGAGTACCCCCTGATAAAAATAGAAAACCATGACGTCACAATGTGTGTATACTGCGTAAATATGAATGAATGATGGGGAAATAAAAAAATATTCAATTATTTTGTGCAAAGATTTATGATATACAAGTTTAACCGAAAGTTCATTTCGGATACGGACTATTTATACATGCAGAAGTAAATACTAGTGGACCTTTATGCATCCGTACAACTTTTACAATGAGTCAATGAAACATGTAGATATCTACTGTATACATGTTCTTGCATACAGGCAGTATTTAATTACTATGACGTTTAATAAATGGAATTGTTTCGGTTTTTATGTCCTGTTTACATGTTTACAAAAATCTGTTAACGTGGGAGCCTTACTGTGTATAAGTAAATTTAATATTTCGATGCTCATTACTTTGACCTGAACTGTCTTGGGGAGTATCTCAATCACCATGCCATGATTTACTTAAGATTTTAACAGTGTTTAAAGTGCAGATAATCTTTATCTGATGAGGGTATGCTTGTTCATCACAACATGTTTTCATTCTATTCCTATCGTGAAAATACATCATGACTACAGAATAATCCATCTCACACTACTGTTGTTTTCTGATCCTGTATCTTGAAACTGCCTTGTGTTAAAGCAGCACTCCTACAGATTGACAGATTTAACATGAAAATGAAGACACACATGTTGTCTGCAGTGTACTTGCCGAATAGGCCTTGTCTAAGTGCTAGTATAAAATATAACAACTCATACCAACATAATATCTTGTGGCCGTATTGCAGAAGCATCTTATGTTAAAATTGTACCTTTAGTTTTCCTGAATTTTAACATTTATCTTACCTCTTTAAGGCTATTTTATTCCACTGGCATAAAGTACTTTCAATTATCATTCTTTTTAAGAAATATAATAATAATTCAAAATTGTACACTTCAGTTAAAATATTTTGTAATTTTGTTAAGATGCTTCTGATATATGGCCATGTATTGATTGATCATTTTTCTTACTGATTTAAAAAAAAATGATTGAGCTTCTCACCTTTTCCATTTTTTTTGCATTTACATTAATTCCTTTTCCCAACATGTTTTAGGTCAATTTCTAAGTATATATCTAAAATCAGCAAATTAGCGTCATTTAGTTTATTTTTATAGTTCACCAAATTCAGATTGATTACACCTCAACAATGTCAAATGATAACAAACAGGCTATATTCCCAAATTCTGTTGTCTCCAATTGAAATTGAAATGAAATTACCAGCAAATTTTCTCATTTATGATCAGTAAATTTACTTATGATGTGTTATAGACTTTCTAAATCTTAAACCTGATAATTAGAATATTTAGAGATAATCATGTAACATATTATATCTTATTTTTGTATGGTTAAAAAGTGTGACTCAATTTTATTGGGGATAGTGCTAACTGCTATTTGTGCCTCAATCATGATGTTTTTAAGTTGCTGCAACATGCATTTTTAGATTTAACTTATGTACATTTCTTTCTTTTGGAATTTATTGTTGCAATACCACATATTTCTTTATGTTCCAGTGATTTTGCTGTACCAGCATGTTTGCCAAGTTAAAGGAGAAGATCCAGAAGGAAGGTGGAGGTGTTGCACAAGATGGACCCGGACTTTCTACAATACCTGGACATGCAAGCCCCAGAAAGCCTAGTCTGACAGGTAAGCTTTATACTGAGTATGCCATTATATTTAATACATTATCATATGATATTTAATTATTTTGTTTAATATTACTTTTTATGATAATTACCCTCAAATGAAGTGTACATAGATGCACTTATTTAGCAAGAGCAAATTAATAAGTTAAACAACACTTGTATTTTAGGTCAGAAAGGTAACTCAAGCTTTGTTTTTTTTATTTTCACGGGAGTGCAGCACAGAGCCCTGGTATAAAAGATGAGAGTTTGTTCAGCTCAAAAGATGACTTGGTAAATTATGTTTTTATATTGCTGACTCTATTTCTAACTCATGTTCTTTTCTTGGTTTCTGCGTTGTCAGAATTAGCATTATAGTAGTTATTTGATTAAAACTAAATAATATTAAATATATATGAATATCAAAGTGTGTGTTTGTGTGTGTGCATGCAAGGGAGTGAGCGAGCAAGCATGTGAGCGTGAACGCCTGCATGTGTGAGTGAGAGCTAATGTGCATGTCTGTGTAAACCGTGTCCTATCATGTCCATATACAAATTTTAGTTTGTTTATAGACAAAGATTGAAGAGAGTTCGAGGGAAGAGTTGGTTTCAGCATTGCAGAAAAGAAATGAACAGAGCAAGAAGTTAGAGGCAAGACTAAATGGTCAGTGACTTGGTTTTTCTTACTGTGAAATACGTCTTTTGTTTTAAAGAAAAATGTATTTAGGAAACCTTACTCAGTATTTTATACAAGAAGTATGGTATGTCTGAGAAACTTTAGAGGCATATTAGGGAAGCTGACATTGCAAGTAATTTCATTGGTAGGCCTCATCTAGTGTATCATTGATGGTTGTTAAATTGTATCATTTAAGATATGGTATCATCATTCATTATGTTTTCTGATTGACAGAGTATTCATCCGGCATGAAGGACAGCAACAAGAAGATAGAGAAACTTGAAGCTTACATTGAAAAACAGCAAGAAAGTATGGCTCTTGATATAAGGTCCAAACTTAAATATTCGGGAATCAAAATGGAACTTTTATCCTTGTAGCTACCCAGGTCTTGGTCCAAATGACAAACTGAATTTGATCACACTCTGAAGTTTAAACTAGACGATCACTTTTCAATGCATTTATTAAATGACTTCATAAGTGAAGATTTAAAACATATATTATTCATCAATTTTGAGTGATATTAAAGCACTATATTCATTTATCCGAACTGGTCAATGTTAAGTTCTTTTTAACAATCTGACACCAATGTGTTATCTGGATAATTATGAGTACCGTACATGTATTTGAATGTATTTTTCAGTGCTTGCCAAGAGGACACAGGAGCTGAATGAGCAGCACCAGGCCAGCAGGGTTCTCATGTTGGACAAACACAAGCTAGAACTGGAACAAAAACACAAGGTGATTAGTAAAATAAATGATATGAGAGACTATTGTTTTCTAATGGAAGAAATGACAATCTTAAACTATGAATTAAAACATATATTATTATATCTTGCATTATTTCTATAACAAAAAGGAGGTGGTGGTGAATTATATATACATCATTATTATTTGTATGAACTTGTGTGTATTGTAGAAGGTGGTGAAACTGCAGGAAAGGCTTCAGGGTACCAAGTGAACAAAGGAGTGCTTCATTGAGGAAGAATAGGGTTCACAGTAAAAATATAAGATCTTCATATGTATTTTAAAAGGTGGAGAAGCACTTTTTTATGGAGGAGTTGGATCTACAGGTGATATATATTAGATTTGTATGTGTGTTTAAGGAGGTGGAGCAACTGCAGGCAAGACTGCAGGAGGCGGAGGGAGTGAAAGAACGCTGCTTCAAGGAGGAGGAGGAGCTTCAGGAGTACACAACACAGGAGATGGCCAAACTCAAGCACATGGTACATCCAACAGTTAATGTATTGGTGAAAGCACATGTAAGGGAGTACGACAAACTGAACACAGCGTTCGGGAATTTACCTTTCAAATTATCGCTTCATTTCAGCTGATTATTTAAAAAAGATAGCAGAAATTTGCATTTGTTATCTTTTCTAAACTCTGTGTTTTCTAGGTAATATTGAAAGAAGAAGAGGTAACAAAATGTCAGAAGGAATTGTCAGAGAAATTCAGTTTGTTAGAGACTGAGAGAGAGAGAACTAAACAGCTTGAAGCAACTCAGGAGAGGCTTAAAGCATTGGAAGCAGTCAAGTAGGTGACGCAAGTAACACCGACCACTAGTAACTTCAATAGCTGAATATTGAATGGTATATCACCCTTCAACCCAACATTTGCAGATATTCCTCACATTCAGCTGTTGAAGCTACTAGTGGATGTTTAATCTGTATTTATTCTGCTTTAATAAAGATGCATTAACCTTGTGATGTTCCTGAGCAAATAGTGATAAATTGAAGAAACATTAGCTGAAAACTGTTGCTAATTCCTGCATTATCAGTACATGTACATCACTGAACTGGTGCATTTTGTTTGTAACTATCATGATAAATATACATGTATCTTGTAACTTTGTGCAATCTTACCAATATTTTTAAAGCACTATGTAATTTATGTCATTTTTGTGTCGCCTGAAAAGACGACATATAGGGGTTACTTTTGTCAGCGGTGGTGTCGGCGGCGGCGGCAGCGTCCGCGTCCCATTTTCGCTTGTCCGGGGTATATCTCCTAAACTATTAGTGGTATCAACTTGAAATTTCATATGTAGATAGATCTAATTGAGGGCAAGTGCAGTGCACAAGAACTGTTACTCTTGCTTCCATATTTTTAGAGTTATTGCCCTTTGTTATTTTTCATGCTTAAAAGTTTTGTCCGGGCATATCTTGTAGAATATAAGAGTTATCAACTTGAAACTTCATATGTAGATAGATCTCATGGAGGGCAAGTGCAGTGCACAATAACAGTAACTCTTGCTTTCTTAGTTTTAAAGTTATTGCCCTTTGTTAATTTTCATGCTTAAAGTTTTGTCCAGGGCATATCTTGAAGAATATAAGAGGTATCAACTTGAAACTTCATAGCTAGATAGATCTCCTTGAGGGCAAGTGCAGTGCTTAAGAACCGTTACATTTTTAGAGTTATTGCCCTTTGTTAATTTTCTTGCTTAGGTTTTGTCCGTGGCATATCTCGTAAACTTTAGGAGGTATCAACCTGAAACTTATTCCGTAGGTATATCTGATTGAGGGAAAGTGCAGTGCACAATAACCGTAACTCTTGCATCTATATGTTTAGAGTTATTGCCCTTTGTTAATTTTCATGCTTAAAGTTTTGTCCGGGGCATATCTTGAAGAATATAAGAGGTATCAACTTAAAACTTCATAACTAAATAGATCTCATTGAGAGCAAGTGCAGTGCACAAGAACCGTAACACTTGCTGTCATATTTTTAGAGTTATTGCCCTTTGTTAATTTTCATGCTTAGGTTTTGTCAGTGGCATATCTCGTAAACTTTAGGAGGTATCAACCTGAAACTTATTCCGTAGGTATATCTGATTGAGGGAAAGTGCAGTGCACAATAACCGTAACTCTTGCATCTATATGTTTAGAGTTATTGCCCTTTGTTAATTTTCATGCTTAAAGTTTTGTCCGGGGCATATCTTGAAGAATATAAGAGGTATCAACTTAAAACTTCATAACTAAATAGATCTCATTGAGGGCAAGTGCAGTGCACAAGAACCGTAACACTTGCTGTCATATTTTTAGAGTTATTGCCCTTTGTTAATTTTCATGCTTAGGTTTTGTCAGTGGCATATCTCGTAAACTATAGGAGGTATCAACCTGAAACTTATTCCGTAGGTATATCTGATTGAGGGAAAGTGAAGTGCACAAAAACTGTAACTCTTGCATCTATATGTTTAGAGTTATTGCCCTTTGTTAATTTTCAAGCTTATATTTTGTCCGGGGCATTTCTCGAAAACTATAAGAGTTATCAACTTGAAACTTTATAGATAGATAGATCTTATTAAAGGGGATCGCAGTGCACAAAAACTGTATCTCTTGCTTCCATATTAGAGTTATTGCCCTTTGTTAATTTTCATGTTTAACTTTACCTTGCACACTTTTTTAGCTCACCAGAGCATGAAGTGCTCAAGGTGAGCTAATGTGATCGGTCTTTGTCCATCGTCCATCCATCAACAGTTGTTTAAAGAACATCTCCTCTGAAACTACCTGGCCAAATTCAATGAAACTTGACAGGAAGCTTCCTTGGGTGTCCCTCTACAAAAATACAACAAGGGGTTACGATTGATTAACAACAACAACAACAAAATGGCAGACTTCCTGTTTTGCTTTAAAAAACATCTTCTCTGAAACTATCAGTCCAAATTCAATGAAACTTTACAGAAAGCTTCCTTGGGTGACCCTCTACAAAAATACAACAAGGGGTCATGATTGATCAGCAACAACAGCAACAACAACAAAATGGCTGACTTCCTGTTTTGCTTAAAAAAAACCCATCTCCTCTGAAACTACCACTCCAAATTCAATGAAACTTTACAGGCAGCTTCCTTGGGTGACCCTCTACAAAAATACAACAAGGGGTCACGATTAATCAACAACAATAACAAATAACAAAATGGCCAACTTCCTGTTTTGCTTTAAAAAAAACATTTCATTGCATGACCCTTTACAAATATAAAACAAGGCATCGTCATTAGTAAAGATATGTTTAAATTGCAACATTTTTATTAATGCTTTATCACATAGTTGTGGCCCTTTGCTTAGGTGAGCGCTTGAGGGCCATCATGGCCCTCTTGTTATTATTTCCCTTTGATTGATTTCATTTGGGCATTTTTTGTCCGCGGAGTTAGGGTTCTGCAAATCAGATGTGTCGCCTGATACAGGATAGTTTATGTAAAATATGAGCATAACTAGAACTCTGCTAGTCAGATCTATTGCCTGATGCCAGAATTTTTGTGTGAAATATGACAAATTAGGCAGAGAGCACTGCTTTTGAAGATAAAAATAAATCACAATAACCCATAGTGCTTCTTTATTTCGATTTGTTTCCTTAAATTTTGTCAGAGTTAAATGTCAACATCATTGTCTATAATGAATAAAATGCCAATCTAACAGCCATAATGTCGACAGTAAATAATTCATCAGGGGACACATCCGACTTGCGGAGTTCTAGTTTTGTAATCAAATGTAAAAAGAATTGAACACATATGGGTAAGATGATAAGAAATTAAATATGAAGATAACAAAGAAAAAAAATATTGGAAAAAAAATGTCTTTCATTATCAGAATTCAAATGTGACTGCACAACTTTGGATGTATACCCCATTGGGTTTTATTTAAGCAAATTTCATTATTGCTATGGAACTTGTGAACAATTACATGTTTTTTTGGGTGGTATGAACATACTGATTGAATATAGCTATCATTTCGGCTGACAGTTTTCTTAACAGCTAGTTGGGAAATAAAATGGTTCAAGAGGCCTTATGCAACCTGTAATTCATTGTTTAGTTTCTGAAAATAAACAAATTTTAATGAACTCTCCAAGGCTGAGAATGCCCCTTTAAAGCAGATCTGGGGCCATGATTACGAACAGTCTCAAGTCCAAGTCTAGACTCAGACTCAGAAAATCATTTTTATAAAGGAACAAAAAATCATATTTATTCCATTTCTTTTAAAAAAAAAATAATATGTTAATATTGGTAAAACATTCAAAGAGTAATATAGTTCAGCCAGTTTTACCATCAATGCTCTGATAGAATGAAAATTACAATGAAATGAAGTTTTGCAATAATGAGTCTTGAGCCTGAACTCAGACTTGAGACTGTTCGTAATCACTGCCCCAGAACTTTTCAGTAATAAGAGTTAAATATGCATAGTTATTACTTCATAACAATAAAGCAGCTTGTACAAGCGGATTCATTGTCTACTTAAGGTCTAACTTTGAGTCTGAGTGCTCGAGCCATGGGAAGATTGTCAGCGGGCTGACTCGGGAGAGGATGGAGCTGGAAGAGAAGCTTGCCAACCTCAAAACTACATTTACTGAGGTCAGGAGATAGTCTGCTACTTATTGTAGATTATTATGTACTGTTGTTTTAGATTATTTTGAATACTTGACCATTATGGCCTGATGTTTACCAATAAAACACATTGTATTAACTTTCTATGTAATAGTTTTAAGCTTGTCTTTTTTGTTGTGAAGTCTAGGTTACTGGTAGTGGTTTTAGATTTTTTTTCATTGTGGCAAAATGTTTGCCATAACTCAGAAATCATCTATTAAAGATATTATAATGAAATTTGGTACTCACATTCACAATGACATACATGAAGAGAGTCTCAACATTCTGATTACATAGTTTGTTCATTCATGCCAAAACGGGGTAATTGATGAATGCTTGTATCTGTTTGCAGTGCTCCAAATAATGTAACATTCTGCTATTAGTGTTCAATTTTATTTCCTCTTTAAAGACATCTTCACAAATATCAAGTTTAGAATCAAAGTATGCTAGCATCCGTTTGCAGTGCTCCTAATGATGTAACATTCTGTTATTAATGTTCAATTTTATATCCTCTTTGCAGAAATCTTCACAAATATCAAGCTTAGAATCAAAGTATACAGACCTTGAAAGTGAGCATCAAACCCTGATAAGAAATTCTGAATTACAGAAAAACAAGGTATGAGATCTTAATTGAATATCAGTCTTTAAGAACGGTAACACACAAACAGTCCCAACGTTTAAGGCACGCTTTGATTTTGATAGTGATTTATAATAGAATCATTTATTATGAGCTCGACTATTCAAAGAATAAGGATAGCTTTACTACTCACCCTAGCGTCTGGGTCGGCGTCACACCTTGGTTAAGGATTTGCATGTAAGCACCTGTAAATGCATCATGACTGTATTGCATTGAAACATTAAACATGTGTTTCCAACTACCAAACCTACTTTTCATGAAGTTAGATAACTGCATTTTGCATATAATGCAAATAATTGCCATTAATATTTGACTTAAAAATTCTTGTCAAGTTTTGCATGTAACCAAATTGAAGCCAATATCTCAGCAAATACATCATCTATCGCATTGAAACTGTATACAAGGGCTCCCAACCATCCAAATTCTCAATTAAGTTAGATAATTCTTGCATTTAGTAAACATTTTGCCCTTTTATTATTTAACTTAGAAATTCTGGTTACGGTTTTGTAAGCACAAAGGCTTATTCTAGTGTACCTAATGTTAGATACAGTTTACATAATCTGAGTCAGATATTAGTACTTCTATAATGTTTTCATCTCTGGATTGCTATAATGTGTGATTTATTTCTTCCAATGTGAAAATACATCATAATAAATTGTCCTTATTTTCCAGTTGAACCAGCAGCTGACTGAGAAAAGGGACCTGGTTGAGCAGCTTGAAGAGCAGGTTAAACTACTACAGCAGCGGGAACATGACCAAACACTCTCCGGGGATGATAAAACACTCGCTGTTCAAAAACAGGTACGTCGGTTTATAAACTTGCATTATTATTTTGGTTATCTTTGTATCTTCTTGGTCTAGTGTATTGGCTGCAGGAGCTTGTGAACATGGTCATTACCTCCTTACCTTAATGGCTAACATGTCTTTGTTTGTTTCCATACAATCATGCACACGTTATGGAGAATGTCTCCATGTTTGGTTTACACTTGTTTACATGAATTCATTTTAGAGAGATGTTTTGGAAAAGAAACTATCAGAAACCAGAGAGCAGTTGACACAAATCAAGTCTTCATGGAGTGACAAGATCTCAATGTTGGAAGATCAGGTAATTTGAGCTTTACAACCTTTTTCATTCACTATTCCTATATCTTGCTACATGTATATCCACAATTTATTCAACCGCTTACACGTATAAGTTAATTATTGCAGCTTCTGTTTACATTTGCTGTGTATCCTCCGTCAAAATTGTTTGAAATTCTCTCATAAAATATAACATGCACCATTATCCCTGTGACCCTGCTCTATAGTCTATGCACACATTTCACCACCCCAGATCTCACACCTGAACATGAAGATAGCTGAGGATGCAGAGGAGCTGACAGAGGCTCAGAACCACACACAGGCTGTCAGAGGGAAACTCACGCAGGAGGTAGACCCTTCATTCATGCACAGATCAATGTTTTGCAACACCTGCTTGTAAATCCCATCCCAGGAAGTTTGTCAAAATTGCTGAGATTTTCTGGGCATCAAAAATCCTATACTAGGATGTAAAACCTGACCAAGCGTATCGTTCAGGTCTGTCAAACTGCCTGTGGAATTATACATTAATTACATGTATCAGTAAAGGACAGACAAAACAAATGTGTATTTTATATAATACATCATTTTCTATATTTCAGATTGAGAGTTTAAAGGAGAAGGTGAGAGCAGCTGAAAAGAAGGCAGAAGCCAACTTGGATTTAGTCAGTGAGAGGGAAGCCCAGTTTAAAAAGGAGGTAGTTTTGTGATAGTGAAGAGCATATTTGTAACTGAGTGACATTATAACAGGTGCCTTGCCTTGATGGTTATCATACACCGTGTAAACATGTATATTATGCATGTACTATATATAAACTTAAATATAAGGAAAATGATGTGCTATTCCTACTATATTGTTGTTTTTGTCCAGTATTTCCCCTTAGGAATTTCTTAAGGTATGTTGGTGATGTTGGTATGGTAAGGGATGTGTGTCCCCTCCATTTGTTAAATGTTTTGACTGATTCAGCTTTCGAAGTAAACAGTAGTGCAGTACTCTGAGACGCATGAAATATGTTTCAGGTTTACATGATTTTGCATCTTTGTGCCTGACTCCTTGTTATAAAAATTCCATTGCTCACTAAAATTAATCCAAAAACTTTGACATTTTGCATAGACTGGTATTTCATTCTTATATCGCTCAGAACTCGGACCAAAAAAAAAAGTTAAACCTGTCAGCTGGTGTTGAAGTAAAATATTACTTGTTAAATCAATGATGTATCTACTTACCTTTACACTTTGTGCTGGCATGGGCTTTACTGTAGATATTCGGACACTTTTAGACTGCTGCGATATGCCTATTTAAGCTAATTTGACCATTGAAATGCAGGTCGCAAGTGACAGCAACTAACAATGTTTTTATGAAATGTTGTGTGCCAACATTAAGTGATTAAGTGTGTCACTGCAATAAAAGCATGTCGAATCCTAGCTCAGTTTTGGAAGGGTTTTTGGCACTGACAATCCAAACAGCCCGGGTGAAGATTTTTTCAATTTCCTAAATGATGTGTGAGATGGTTGAGACTGCTCTTTATTCATGCCCAACATCATTTTTAGCTCGACTATTCGAAGAATAGGTGGGCTATACTACTCGCCCCAGCGTCGGCGTCCGGTTAAAGTTTTAGGGCAAGTTGGGATTTTCACTTATAAGTCCAATACCCTACATTCAATTGACTTAATACTTCACACAGTTGTTCAGGGCCATCAGATGATGAGGTTAGATAACTCCATATTATTCTTTACACAGATTATGGCCCCTGATTGACAATGGAACTTAGGTTAAAGTTTTAGGGCAAGTTGGAATATTTATTAATAACTTCTAGATCCTTGGTTCAATTGACTTAATACTTCACACAGTTGTTCAGGACCATCACACAATGAGGTTACATAACTCCATATTATCCTAAATACACGTTATGGCCCCTGATTGACTTAGGTTAAAGTTTAAGGGCAGGTTAAAGTTTTAGGGCAAGTTGGGATTTTCACTTAAAACTCCAATACCATTCATTCAATTGACTTAATACTTCACACAGATGTTCAGAGCCATCACATAATGAGGTTAGATAACTCCATATTATCTTTTATACAAATTATGGCCCCTGATTGACTATGGAACTTAGGTTAATGTTTTAGGGCAGGTTGTGATATTGTTTAATAACTTCTATACCCTTCATTCAATTGACTTAATACTTCACACAGTTGTTCAGGACCATCACCCAATGAGCCTTAATACAAGTTATGGCCCCTGATTGACTTAAGTAAAAGTTTAAGGCAAGTAAAAGCCATCTTACAACAAGAAACATAACTCTGTTTTAAGCCTAAATACAATTTTTTTTTTTTTTATTTCCTTTGAAAGGCATATTTGTATATTA
Organism: Mya arenaria; assembly: GCF_026914265.1. Classification (NCBI taxonomy): domain Eukaryota; kingdom Metazoa; phylum Mollusca; class Bivalvia; order Myida; family Myidae; genus Mya; species Mya arenaria. The sequence goes on along the minus strand of NC_069124.1, from coordinate 68,099,054 downwards.
TTAACCACATTTTCATAATGGGAAATCAAGTTATTTGAATGACTTTCGTCATTGTTTGGGCGGGCTGGTGGGAGGGCAGCATCAAAGTCACCTTATGTATCGAATAATTTTAGTTAGGTTTGACATAAAGAGACCAAACTTGGTATTATTACATCGTTATTGTATTCTAAGTCAAAGCGGCGTTGTCGAGCGCGCTGTCTTACGACTGCTCTTGTTTATTTCAGCGTCTAGACCTGGAGACGCAGGTGTCGAAGGTTAAGCTTCAGAAGGTAGACCTGGACACGCACCTGCGAGCCAAACTAGCCTCTGTCGAGTCCCAGCTGATGTCACTAGAGATGGAGAAATCACAGGAATCAACCAGCCTCCATGAGCAACTGGTGGGTGTAGTCCAGGGACAGTATTCATAGAACATTGAAGTGGAATTTGAACAATATTGTTGATGTGTTTATCAAAAAAAATTGCATCTAGTACAAACAGTCTAATAAATAAATATTAAAAATCATATATACTTACCAAATTTACCAATCAAATGATTATATTTTCCACTCACTGTATTAGCACTTTAAATTTAGGAAATGGACTGAGTTCGCATAACAGCAGTTTTGCTATTTGAAAATTAAGAAAAGGCAGCAAAAGTGTTTTTGGGAAAACTGTACCATTGCTCAATTAAAACTTTGAATTGAATGTTGTTTGTAGGCAAAAGTCCAAAAACAGCTGAAAGAAACAGAAAAAAGGTTGGAAAACATGAAGCAGGAGAAGGAAACAGTTGAGAAAGAGAAGGCAACATTGCAGGTATTTAACATGAAGTGTTATGGTTTTTTGTTTGTTTTTTTCTGATATTTTCAAAACAGCTCAAACCTAGACTATGATTTTAAGCTTGTCTATGGTTTAAAGAAAATAAATTAGTTACTGTCATAGTCATGTTTTTGTCGGGGTTGTTGTGCAAAAAACTTTAATCCTGGCCATAACTTAAAATTCCTTCTGACATTATATATAAGAAAGAAACTTAGTACACATGTTGCTAGACATGTTATGCACATGTACAGCAATGCCAACAGCTCTGGCTTTAAAAATTACAAAGTTATACCCTTGATAGTTTGCCAATTGTCAGGCAAAAACTTAAACTTAGCCATACCTTCATAACAATTCAGGATATTCACATGAAACTGTGTACATATGTTACAATATGCACATGTGTATCAAAGCCAATAACTAGTTGACTTTAATAATTGACAAGTGATACCCCTTGATAGTTTGAAAAAGTCGCCTTGGCTATAAGTTCCTAACCATTCAATATATTCACATGAAACTTTGTATCCATATTACCAGTTTGAATGTGCACATGTGTAGCAAGACCATAACTGTTGTAGTAATAAGTTTGGAGTTTACGCTTATTAACAAAGTTGGCATGTTATAGTGTTAAATACGAGCTCAATATGGCTTTGGATTCAATACAGAATTTTGTAAGAATGAGGCTCGAGATTTATAACAACACAATTTTGACATTTTGTACATGTGTCGATTAAATACAGTTTGTGATAAAAATGTTGACATATTTGCAAATACTGTGAATCTGAATAAGTTTTGATAATTCTTACAACACCAATCAAGCGCTGCTAATGGATTGGCACCTGGTGTGGGATTGAGCCTAGTGCACAAAAATATCTGTATCTCAGTCTGGAACCGTGTAAATCACATTGAGTCAGGGAAAGAGTAAAAAAGGCGAAATGGAGCTATGTGGACCTGATTTTATTTAAACATAAGTAACAAATATCAGCCCTTTGTACAAACATTGAGCTAAGGAGAAAATGGAGCCAAGCAAGTTTAAAACAATGACATTCGACTGCAGCATAATTTGGTCTTACTGGAAGTTTTTTGAATAGAAAATTAACATGTCTGTATGCAAATTTCTGTGATGGTTTGTTATACCATTTCTGTTATTAAATCCACACTTCATAACCTATAATTTATAAATAATATTCATCAAGTCTACCTATTCACCTGTATCAGGCCAGTGTGTCAGAGCTAGAACGTCGCTGTGATGCCCTGCAGGATGACCTTCTGTCCAAGGAGAAGCACAGTGCAGAGCTGGCCTCACACCGACAATTGCTGCTGGATGAACTCAAGATTACACAGGAGAAACTGGAGAAGGCACATGAATCCTCCAAATCTAAAAGCTCTGAACTGGCTGAGAGCAATAAAGGTGCGTAGAAGGATGGAGGAATAATGGGCCTTTTTTTTTTTAGCTTTTTGGGAATATTTTTTAAAACTACAACTCTCCATCTCATTCAAACAAAAAGCATTAATTTTGTACCCTGTTTCTCAAACTGAGGATTAATCTGGAAAAATGTTGATAAATATATGAATACCATCAATTCTTTTATGGTGTAAACAGAAGTCGAAAATGATTTCAGAAAATTGAAATAAAATATTTGATGATATGTTTTATTGTCATGAAGGATATCTTTTTAAATGACTAATTGTTGAGTGTTTTAAAATACTACATAGGTCAATGGAAATAATTCAGTTTGTCCTCATTTCAGACAAGGATGAGTACATGATGCGTAATGCCGAGCTGTCCCAGCAGCTACGTACACTACAACAGACGTCTGGGGATGAGCGGCGAGCTCTAGAAGAGGAGAAGGCCGGACTGGAGAAGGAATTGGTGCAGAAATCTGAGCTGTGTACACAGCTGGAGGCGAAGGTATTCTGAGGGTTATGGTAGAATATTTTAAAGCCTGCAAGCCCACTACTCGTAAAATGCTTTTAAGGCATGTTTAAAATCTGCAATTTACTGATATGGGCTTGTCGACATTTTCTAGCCAATGTGCAATGACAAGTTCCAAATTGAATTCCGATTCTTTTAACAAGTGGTTACATTAATTTTGTAATAAAGGGATAAGGACAGCTGAAGTGGTTTTCTGGTGAGCTTGAATACATTAAGTAGCAAGAACTAGGAAATGCAATGAGAAGACATCGTTTTAGATACATAATACTGTGAAATCATAAATATTTGTGGGACATTAATTTTCGTGGATTTCGTGGGTTGGCTTATCCATGAATTCAAGGTTCAAACGAAAATTTGACCTTTAATTCTAAAATCAAAATTTCTTTGAAAAGAGTATACATGAATATACATGTTTGTGTTGTACAATTTGTAAGTACCTAAATCATTGTTATATTTCCAGTTAGTATGGTTTATATTATATATTATTTAACCTTAATGATAATAAATGAAAGTCAATTATTAGTACTTGCATTCAGTTTTTTTGTATGACATTGCCGGAACATCAAAACAAGCTATTAAATTATCAATCTCCTGTGTGGCAAATTTAAATGTGCTGATTATTAACCTAAGTCCTTGCATGTTTGAGCATCACCATTTGATTTTATTTATTCAATCAAATATTTAATTGATTATTTATTAAACACCCCTTCTATGTTTTCACGGTTTGAAAAAATACATTCAATGGCTTCACTATTTAATATACTTGAGGAAGGTGCATCTAAATTTATGACTCTTAAATAGGTGATCAAGTAACAATTGACATGGGTGTCTGACATTTGTCTCATTGAAGTGTCATAAACTGCGTGACATAGATGGTACACAGCACGATATCGGCTAATAGTGAATTTGCAGGGGATTTTGGATAGCAGTTCGATTTTTCCAGTTTTTAACCAGGTTTTCATGAAAACCGGGTTATTAGAATGAGGTTGTCGTTGGGCGGGCGGGCGTCAAACATTGGTTTCTGTTCAATAACTTTAGTTAGCATTGATAGATATTGATGAAACTTGGTGTGTAGGTAACTTATGTGAAGAGCTAGCTTGGGATTGCTTTTGAGGGGGGTGGAGCTAAGGTCAAGGTCACTGTTACTAAAAATAGAAAAATGGTTTCTGCCCAATAACTTTAGTTAGCATTGATAGATATTGACGAAACTTGGTGTGTAAGTTGCTTATGTGAAGAGCTAGCATGGGATTGCTTTTGAGTGGGGAGGGGCTAAGGTCAAGGTCACTATTACTAAAAATAGAAAAATGGTCAAGGTCACTGTTACTTAAAAAAGAAAAATGGTTTCTGCCCAATAACTTAAAGTTAGCATTGACCGATATTGATGAAACTTGGTGTGTAGGTAGCTTATGTACAGAGCTAGCTTGGGATTGCTTTTGAGGGGGGTGGGGCTACGGTCAAGGTCGCCTGTTACTAAAAATAGAAAAATGGTTTCTGCCCAATAACATAAGTTAGCATTGATAGATATTGATGAAACTTAGTGTGTAGGTAGCTTATGTGAAGAGCTAGCTTGGAATTGCTTTTGAGTGGGAAGGGGCTAAGGTCAAGGTCACTATTACTAAAAATAGAAAAATGGTTTCCGCCAACAGTAATTTTCAGTTACGTCTCTTTTTGATAAAAGTAAAGATAAAGTCATACAACAAATTAATTGGCTATAATTTCTGATTGCCCATAACAAAAACCTGGTTTCGTCACATTGCGGCGCTTCTAGTTAAAAAATAAAATTGAAAATCCACGAATTTAAGAACCATGAAATTGGCCTTTTTTGAAAAACCACGAAATTTCATATAAATGATTTCACAATAATACATATTTATTACAAAGAATAAATAAGTGAAGCTCTGGCACAAACTGTCACCAACGTTGAGGACCAGCTGACATGTTAGATATTGTTTCATGCCCTACCCTTTGTAATAAGTATTCACTCTGCAGACCTCAACCTCGCACATGTGGAAGGACTATTACAAACTGTCACCATCCTTGAGGACAAGCTAATATAACCCATTGTTGTCTTATTGCTCACATTTTCCCCTCTGTTATAGGTGTCCTGTCTTCAGGCGGCACAGTGATCACAACTCGCCCATGTAGAAAGGCTATTACAAACTGTCACCATCCTTGAGGACAAGCTAATATAACCCATTGTTGTCTTATTGCTGATTTCTCCCCTCTGTTATAGGTGTCCTGTCTTCAGGCGGCACAGTGATCACAACTCGCCCATGTAGAAGGGCTATTACAAACTGTCACCATCCTTGAGGACAAGCTAATATAACCCATTGTTGTCTTATTGCTGATTTCTCCCCTCTGTTATAGGTGTCCTGTCTTCAGGCGGCACAGTGATCACAACTCGCCCATGTAGAAGGACTATTACAAACTGTCACCATCCTTGAGGACAAGCTAATATAACCCATTGTTGTCTTATTGCTCACATTCTCCTCTCTGTTATAGGTGTCCTGTCTTCAGGCGGCACAGTGATCACAACTCGCCCATGTAGAAGGACTATTACAAACTGTCACCATCCTTGAGGACAAGCTAATATAACCCATTGTTGTCTTATTGCTGATTTCTCCCCTCTGTTATAGGTGTCCTGTCTTCAGGCGGCACAGTGATCACAACTCGCCCATGTAGAAGGACTATTACAAACTGTCACCATCCTTGAGGACAAGCTAATATAACCCATTGTTGTCTTATTGCTCACATTTTCCCCTCTGTTATAGGTGTCCTGTCTTCAGGCGGCACAGTGATCACAACTCGCCCAAGTAGAAGGGCTGTTACAAACTGTCACCATCCTTGAGGACAAGCTAATATAACCCATTGTTGTCTTATTGCTGATTTCTCCCCTCTGTTATAGGTGTCCTGTCTGCAGGCGGCACAGTGATCACAACTCGCCCATGTAGAAGGGCTATTACAAACTGTCACCATCCTTGAGGACAAGCTAATATAACCCATTGTTGTCTTATTGCTGATTTCTCCCCTCTGTTATAGGTGTCCTGTCTGCAGGCAGAGCACAACGATCTCAACTCCGCGGAGGTGGAAGAGCTGGCTCAAACTGTCACCACACTTGAGGAGCAGCTTGCAGAGAAAAACAAGGTAGGCAAGGCTTTACATTATGAACCAGAATCAGGATTTACTTTTGATTATCAGTAGAAGTAATTGTCGAATCAATTCAAGGTTTTTCTTGTCAAACTACCTGTTGATAATTGGAAAATCAGGTGAGAAACATTACGTTGTGACATCATATAAATGACCTCATTTAATTTTATTTCAACCAGTCATAGGTTCTAAATGCTTTATTACTTTAAATAAGCAATATGGAAACCACACAAGAGCAGTGAGAAATGAAAATAACAGCAGTGAAAATATCATAAATCCCCAAAAGGCACAAGAAAAATAGATTTTTATTGAACTATTTGATTACTCCTATACATGTGTAGCTAGGGTTTGCAGAAATGTATAAGAAATTTACATTCTGTACTGGTTGGGACCATACCTATTATTCACCCATCCTGTAGATCCCTTGTTTAGCAAATCTGTTATGATTGTTTTTCATACATATGATTGTTTGTGTTCAAATGAAGCTTCAAAACAAAAGCTTCTCTGAAAATGAGCAATTAATCAGCAGTGTTGAAAATGCAACAGGTTACGCTATAAATCTTCCAGAAGGGATTATTAACAAAAAATACACTCAACAAAATGAAAATATTTCACCCTGAAATACATGTTTAAACAGAGAAACATGTTCAGATTGATAAAAATAGAAAGATATAAGATAAAATATTTTTGTTGTCAGTGAGGAACATTTTTTTAAATAATTACAACTTTCTAAAGATGGCGGATTATTCATACTGTACACTGTTATTTCAGTGGATTTTTAATCAGCATGTTTCGCACATAAATTAGTTCTTTAAATAAGCATACATTATAAATCTTATCATAATGATTTATAGATTAGATTAGGAGCTTAACATTTTCACTGTAAAATTCAGCTTTGAAAATCATTCATCCTTTGAAGGAATATTAAATTATTAAAGTTTCTAAATTTTCAGACATTAAAGAAACAGGAGCAGAAAATAAATGATTTAAAAAAAACATTACAACGTGAACTCAAAGTGCAATCTCTTCCAAATGATGAGCCAATAGATCCAAATGTGGCCGCTCTCACGCCTCCACTCGGAAGGAAAAACTCATTTAAACATGAACATTCCACACGGACTAGAAAACACAGCCAACACGACCGCAGTCCAATACCTGGGGAAGGTTTAACCGAATCGACCAACAGTCCAAATGTTTCTTTTGGGCAACAGGATTTCTTTTTGGGCCAGTCTTTCACTCCAGGGAAGCCTGGCTCACACGGACACAGTTATGGTGCTAATAGTAATAGTTCATATCATGCAACAATATCAGTGAATGAGGCTCAGAACTCCTCCAATATACAAAGTGCCTACAGTGTTCATAAGGGTAATGTACCAACACCAAGACGAGAGTTTGACATGAGGCATTTAGAGAAGGACATTAACTTCCAGTATCTCAAACATGTTGTGATGAAATTTATGCTGAGCAGAGAACATGAGGTAAAACATGTCACTTTAAAAAGCTTACAGAGTTATTGCCCTTTGTTACTTTTTCCTTTCTGGGGTATGACTTGAAAACTATAGGATGGAATTTAATTAAATTTCATACAATAGTTTAGCACAATAAGAGGAAGAGCTGTGAACAAGAACCATAACTTTCTTGTTAGCAGCATCATTTCAAAATATCTCAATGGATTTTGATTAAACAACACACTTTGGTTAAGAATGACATGTGGAAATGCAATGTACAATAACCTCGGAGTTATGGCCTCTTTGTAATTTTGTTTCTATCCTCTGTTTCGAGTAGTGCTAACATACATTATCAGTATGGAGTTTATTATTGTTATAATAGTAAAATAGTTCATATACACTATAACTGTATTCTTTGGTCTGAAAGTAGTTAAAGCTGTACCATTGTTTCTGACCTTCCAGGCCATCCAGCTGATCAAGGCAGTCTCGTTACTCCTGCGATTTTCGCCAGAGGAACAGAAGTTAATTCGGGATACGCTTGAGTGGAAAATGTCATGGTTTGGTGGTTCTCAGCCACCTGCAGTGATTCGAGGACAGACCAGCAAAATTGTTCCACCCTCATATTGATTTTAAAATCTTCATTTATCTTACTGTGAAATCATAAATATTCGTGGATTTCGTGGCTTATCCAAGAATTCAAGATAAAAAATTTGAGACCTTTTATTCTGAAATCATACTGTCCATATAAAAAGGTGTACATGTATAAACATGAATATACATGGTCATGGTATACAACTTGTAAGTACCTAAATCATTATATTTAACACTATCATAATGTTGTATATTATGTATCAATTAACCTCCGTGATAATAAATTAAATTCAGTTATTAGTATACCTTCTTTCAGTTTTTTAGTAGGACATTGCCGAAACATGTACATGTGATTGGACTAAATGTTTCTCTTTTCCGCTAATAGTATCTTCTATGATTGTTTATTTAAAACAACTCTACTGTGTTTTCACAATTTGCAAAAACACCTAATAGACATTCAATGCTTTACAAATTTATATCCTTGATGTAGGTTCGTCTTTATTTTTGACCTTTCATTACTGATCAAGCGATAACTGGCATATTTTCCCATGGTAGTAAGTATCATAAAATTGGTGACGTAGTTGATACATAGCACGAAAACAGTGCATGGTGGTTTGCAGACAATTTAAGATTACAGTTTTTATTATTTGTTGATTTTTTCTCCAAAAAAATGAAAAGCCGTGAATTATAGAACCCACAAAATTATCCTTTTCGGAAAAACCACGAAATTTCAACCCCATGCATATAAATGATTTCACAGTATGCTACAAACAAAATTTATACATTTTATGTACTATTCCAAGTCATTTTCACACCGTAACACCAATAGTGTTCCTTTGTCAAGATTATTGACATACACTGTGTATCAACAATATACAATGCACCTACATTTTGTATCATCAATTGTTTTTGCAATACAATATTTCTGAGGATTTATAATACCTATTTTGGAACTGAAATTTTTTATTGGCCAATTAGGTTAAAGTTTATTTGATTTGCAAGTAAAACTTTCAATTAAATGTGTGACACTCGCTGCATATTAAATTGAAGCTTTTGATATTCTGTGGTCCTCCTAGTGATAGGGTGGGCCCCTGTATCCTGTATTTTACCCATCTGCATTCTTTGAACAATGATGGCATCATGAGGCCTACCAAATACTATGTTTTGTTTGACATATTCATGAATGGCCATTGTTAATGGTGTAACCAATAATATCCATGTGTCTTAAAATATTTTTCATTTCTTTAATGGAGAGATTTCTCAAAACCAAAGGGATTTATAAGAAATGGTTGAACATGGATGTATCCAGATTGATATTTTTCTATTTTTCAATCAAGGGTATTTTGTATATAATTAGGTTTAGAGGAAAACATTCCATATTAATTTCCTATGGGATAGTATCTAACCTTGATGGCATCAGTATATATTTTCCTGATAAGTGTCCATTATTCTTAAAAACAAAAGAAAATCTCCCTCTTTTAAACTATTTATTAATATAATAAATAATCTAGTGAACTGGAGGTGCCAATATTGTTTGAGTACAAGGTCAAAGTGCTATTTGAAGCCTACACATACAATTCATTAAAATTGTAATACACTTAATAATGGACAGGAACTTTATAATGTGATCATATTGACTTGTAGTTCTCGTTAAATCATGTGGGTTTTTTTCTCATTAATAATTTGATTATTCAGTTGTTTTTAGATCTTTCTATTCAGTATAATTTGGACTTTATATGTACTCATATATTTTGACGAAAGAGTGCCAACACTGCTTTTAGTCAGATAAGAAAATAAGATGAAATCTCCAGTGATATTTTTAAAGAAATATTAAAGACCTATATTTCATAGAAAAATTACAGATATTATTATTCAGGCATAGTGGGATGCTGCAATTAGCATAATTGTGATACTTTCAATTTAATGCATCATTATACCAGTAATTATGCTAACAGCAAAATAATGTTTAAATGGCAGATTTTATTAAAAACTTGCTAATTCTTTGTTTTATTAGGTTTGTTATTGCTTGTTAAAGGCCTGTTGGCTTCCTAGATTGCTTTTGTAAAATACCTGTGAACACTTTGCTTGGTTTTGCATTTTATGATCATTTTCGTTTATTTTTCGGTTGTGTTGATTTAATATTCTGATGTTATTTATTGAAAGATAAATGTAAGGATCGATAATTATACACATAACATAGTGTATGTATATGTATTGCTTGTTATGGAAATAACAGAAAAAATGCAGGAAAAAATGTGTTTGTTCCGCCCTACCATACCAACAAACACAATTGTATATGCTCATCCTGGGATTCATTTTCAAATCTGCTTAAATAATTACATGCGATTTGCATACTAACTATTACATGTATTTCATAAAAAAAGGTCCTGTGTCCAATGCAAAACACATATCAGTTTAAAAAATGGACCTGTTAATGCAAGAAAACAATAAATAAATGATCAAACACGTAACTAGCTAAAAAATTAATACCAGAATAGTTAGTCGACTTGTTGGTCCAAAAATCAAGAGGTGACATCTACCTGTCTACCTTCTGAACAAAGAGAAACCTGGGACCATATATTTGTCCAGGTAGTCAGACTTGTATGAAACCCATACACATTCTGACCATATTTGATGATTGGACAAAATTTCTTAATCAGAGAACGTACTGGACGCCACTCCCCCAAACCATCGGTCTTGTATGCTGCAGGTGAAACTAAAATACACCCAGTTCTATCAACAGGCGTATAAAAACAGCATTTAAAGTGTACACAACTGGAAAATGCACTTTTCGCATTGTCTATGCGTGGTAAAATATTTGTGTGAAAATATTTTGAAATACCTTTTGAAGTACACAGCTAGAACATGCACTCTGCACATTGTCTAGGCATGGTGAACATTGGTGTCAACATATTACAAAATCCTTTTTGAGGTGCCGACAGAAAGAATGGACCCAGATATTTAGCCTCGACTTTGAATGTACATTGCTGGAACATGCACTCTTCTCATCATGAGGTGTTCTGAACATTCGTGTCAAGTTATTGTGCAAACTCCTTAGAAGTTGACTGTTTATCGAGCGGACATTTAAGATGGCTATCTGACCTTGGATCGAAAAATGTTACATTGAAAGAAAAGTTAGTGGTGTTTTGAATGAAGAGTTTGGTGTTGATAGTGAAAAATGGTGCAAGTTATTATAAAACAAGTTATTTTAAATTGCCTCTAAACATAAAAAAATACCACCCATACTTGACAACCTATACTGTTATGTCCTTATATGCAGCACTCCATTGTGAATAAACACTAAGTGTGACCTTGATCTTAGAGGTAGGGACATGGGTCTTGCACTTGACATGTCGTCTTGGTATGTCGAACACATGTGGCAAGTTGTTTTAAAATATGTCCATACAAGGGAAAGTTACAGCCCGGACACGACAACCTATACTCTATGTCCTATATGCAGCACTTCATTGTGAATAAACACTAAGTGTGACCTTGACCTTAGAGGTAGGGACACGGGTCTTGCAAGCGACACATCGTCTTGGTATGTGGAACACATGTGGCAAGTTATTTTAAAATCTGTCCATACAAGGGAAAGTTACAGCTCGGACTTTACTCGGAGTTATTGAGCCGGACACACGGACGGACGGACAGTGCGATTTTAATATGCCCACCTTCGGGGGCATAAAAAATATTGGTCAAGGAGTTATGGTAAAGGAGTTTCGGGGAGTACACAAAAGATGGCGTTCTGACCTTTGACCTCTAAGTATAACCTTACCCTTTAAGGTCGATGGCTTGAAATGCACTCCGCATGTCATTCATGATGTGAACATTTACACTGTTACTTAAATTTTTCCCTTGGTTGAAGAATCATAATATAAGATATCGTAATCAAACGCTTGATACTTGATCACTGTCTAAAAATTTATGATATTTATTTCCCATGAACATATTCAGTAAAGGTAAGTGTATTACTAATTGTTTAGATGGAGATACCGGCAAGTAGATATCAATCCTCCATGAATAACAAGTACTGTATGTGTTTTATCAATCAATCAACATTGACATGTGTCAACAGTTTACTAGTTATGACATATGGCCTTGCAGTACTATATAACACTTTACTATAGGGTTAAGTGTTCGGCCATTACAACGATACAACTGATGAACATATAATAAAGAAAGCATAAATTTGCCAATTTTATTATATAATGTTATTAATAACATATTGCATAATAATAAGTACACATGGTATGGCTTTAAATACATGAAACTTGTAAATGATAATGTCTAACACAGTGACATGGAATGGTACTTCTTATTAGCACTTCCTAATTCTAAAATCACATGAAGATGAGATTGTTCAGTGCCCTTACCAGATGCTTGTACATTTTTATACTGAAACAAAGCATTAATAAGGCCACAATTTAAAACCATTTGTTTGACCTAACCTGACCGACTCACAAAAATACACATGATCCGAGTTTTGTTTAAGCTTCTCTGGTTGGTGAACATTGATTCATCAAAAATATCTTTTTTGTCCAAGCCATTCCATTTTATTTATTTTTTTATACCCATCCCTTGAAATGTGTGTTCCCTTGAAATGTGTGTTGGGTAAGGTCAAATAAACTATTTATCAATTGTGACCTGACATGGTTATTTAAAGTCAAGCACTCTTTTTTATAAAAGCATTATTTAACATAATATTCACTTCTGCCTAAACAAATTATTACAATGTAAATGTAACATTAGTCCCACCCTGGTGTAAAATGGTATAAAAAAGGATTGTTGAAAGTTACCAGTCAAACTTTCCCTAAATTAATTCAATATCAAAGACTTCCTTCAGCATAGATTTAATACTTTACTTAGTTACTTTTCTTATATACTAGCATGGCCATTCATTTTCAAACTCGTTTTCTGTCTGTCAAAACTCTAACAATACATCCAGGGCCTCCCACTGCATACACCTGAAGTGAATACATCCAAACATACACAATTAACATAATTATGTCATATTGTTAGCTTAACATATTAACACAGTACATTTCATGATTTTTTCAGGGAAATTATACTAACATTGACCTTGTATTAAAGGGTAAGGCTGTCACGGCAATTTGTCGGATTAGTCATTGCTCATTCCTTTTAAAAAGGTCTACTTTTCATACAGCATATAAATATAAATTGTCACTTGTAACAAAGAGTATCCAGGACAGTTTAAAAATGTGGGTAAACATGGTGAAATTCTCATTTGACCATTGTCAGCCTAAAACAAATGCATTCAAAGTGATAACATTTTATTAAAATAACTTTCTCTTTAAAATTAATTGGTTGTTTTACTTTTTCCTTCAGCAATCTGAAAAATTGTTTCTTTAACTATGGTTTGCCAGGTGATATGACTGCACATGTCATCAACTGTGTTTCAAGAGAATGCTATACACATGTAAGTCTGCTTGTAAATACATGAGGGAATAGATTGGGTAAATGTATGTCTAGGTAAAGAGTATTGGAGAGGTTGAATGTTGAATTATTAGAAAATAAATTATGTGTATTAAGCACTCTGACAGTTGCGGTACACTTTGAAATAGTGAAATAAGTACATGTAATAGACAAAGTAATAGTGAAGTCATAGAACTTCAATTCGTTGTCTAACTAGCAACCCCAGACCATTTTTTTCTTAAAAATGATAAAATAAAATTCCATTCTTAATCATTAATATTGACCAAAAATATAATAACCTTTTCATGCCAGGTAAGCAGTGATGCACAAGGGCTTCCATCTGATGGGAACTCAAACCCTCTGTAGATGTACTTCATGAGGATATCGAGGGACCGGCTATCAAGGCCCTTCACAGCTTGGTCAATATCTGCTGCCTTGAAGGTGGTCAATACTCTTATTGCTAGCTGCACCGCTCTATCCTACAACACAAACATAATAGTGACATGTACAAAGCAAAACTTTTAACTGTATACATTAAGAAATTTGATTGCTGTACAGGAGTACATAACGGTATGATAATATTCTAATTAATAATCCCAATATCATAATTAGTTCAAAAGACTTATATTAATGAACAAATAATTATTATCACAGCATCATTATCTAAACCATTATTTAAACACAATTATAAAATATTAAATATTGTTACCTTAACAGATTCATTCTTTGCTCCCACTGGGGCATTCTTCAAAATAACATTGAGTGCATCAACATGTTTGCCTGTGAGAACAGTTAAGGTAAATCTAACAGTATTTATGCTCATGAATTGTTAGTAGATTACATTACAAATGAAGCCATTTAGACCATAGAAAAATTGTGGGTAATGTATCGACCAATACACCTAACACCTGAAATTGTGCCTGACCAATGAGATTGATTTTCAAAAAATATATAGACTTTTCCAACAAAACCCACATTTTAATAACTATGATATAGTAATATACAGCTTTGTATTCAAATTCTTAAATGAATACACTGATAAATAGTTCTAGGATAAAACATAAACATGGACTGAGGGATAAAAAGTTCAAATAACCCTGTTGATGCATACATGGCGCAGCCCAATTTTATGGTATTCAAATATTAAGCTTGAAAATATATGCCAGTTCAAAACACAATTCAACTCTAAATCATTTAGATAATCAAAATAAAAAACTTCCTTGTTTATTCAAAAAGACTAAAGATCTTTTGATGCCAGTCTTATTGTCATTGATAATAAAAAGTACACATGGGATCAGAACTTCATAATTTTCATAGTTGAATATAACGCTAGTATTGGTTGCTTCAATATACCCACTCAGATTCAGATAGTAGTTATAGAGACAAATGCACAACAATTAATGAATACTTATTTTCAAAATACATCTATAAAAAGGTTATTCAATGGATTTGAACATAATCAATATCAAAAGTGTTTGTAGTTCAGATTTTTCCTTTCAGTGTCAATATGTATAGACTATTTAAACAGAAAAGGGGTTCAACTCTACCGACTCATAATAAATGCTAAGTTCTGTAGTTAGTTAAAAGCGCCACCAAGATCTCACTATTTCGATTCAGGTCGTTGATTAACCAAGAAGCCCTCTCAGATAGCTCAAGCAACTCACCCCGGATTTTTATTATTATTATAATAATAATACAATCCTTACACTTTAAAGTCACCAGAAAAAGGATATTGAGCTAAACAATTGTTCACTTCTGCTTCATTTGGCCCCTGCTCCTCACCATCTGGAGTGTCGTCAGCGAACTTTTCTGGATCATATTCATCTACATTAACCTTTCTAAACTTAGTTGACGCTACTGTTTTCGACATTTTTATAACAACAGTCAAATTTGTCTATCAGCACACCCCGGAAGTGATTTTGCTTCCTGAGAAAAGCTCTAATATTTTCGAATTTGAAATAAAATAAAGGTAGTATAATTTTACCCGGTTTTCGGAGTTTCTTCGATAATTATTATTAATAATTAATTTCAATGACCTGTTAATATTTTATTTTGATATCTGGTATAATATTTTTTTGTGGTCATCGAATACGAAACCACGCTATTCCGAATTCTTTTCTTCCGGTTTCATTCGCCATAATCATGGTATTTGTTAACTAGTTTGTAAATATCGGACTCCATCGTTAATAATAAGTCATTACAACCCATGTTATCCTGTTAATTAAAATATTTAACATTTCTTTAGTTATTATAGTATGTTTCCTCACACATTTGACCTTTGCAAATTTGTATATTAGACGAAAATGTAACAGTGGTGTAACAGATTCTGACATTCTATATTTTCAGGCTGCAGTCAAAGTAAAGGCCAAGGAGCTCAGGGGCAAGAAGAAGGAAGATCTTCAGAAGCAGCTCATAGACCTGAAAACTGTATGATTTTTTTTTGCAATTGCATGAGCATTAATGTTCTGTTTCCAGTTTAAATGAAAACTTCGGTCGTAAATTAAAATTATCTCTTAACAGTGGTAGTATTGTGTGTGGGTGAGAACCAGCTCACTGCTTAGCTCAGTTGGTTTGACCACCATGCCTGTATTCTGGCAGTTTGGGGCACTTTCCCTCTCATTATTACTTAATTATTTGTGTATTGTTTACTTTTGTAAAAGCTGCATTGTAGCTAATCCATATAAACAGCCGCTTTAGAATCTTGACAATTTTTGATTTGGCGACTCGTTAAGTGTCCATATCCCACTTGTTGTTTTCCTAGCCAAGAATGACAGATTTAAGGGCTAAGTATTGAGCGGAAAGATAACGGGCACTTGCTAGATGGTTTCAAAATGGTGATGCTTTATTGACAGAAGTCGATCTTAATCAAACTAATTATTTGTTTTTTATAAACACTTAAGTGTAATAAGTAAAAGGTATTGGCTAAAATAATTAAAGTGTAACTTTTGTGTTTTTATTTAGCAGTGAAGTGTTAAGTATTGTGGAGTAACAGTTATGGAAAAGTCGACTCGTGGCATTTAGGGAACAAAATGAATAGACAGATGTTAAAAAAGTTCCCTAAACACGCATTATTGTGGCTACATTGGAGCTAGCCATAATATTGCGCATTAAGGGAACTTTTTCGAATTCGAATATTCATTTTGTTCCCTATTAAAACGAAAAGATTAACAGTGAAGGGTGCTGTTTTCTGGAGGCAGTTGAAGCTTACATCATCAACTGAATTTGAAAGAATTTGTGTAATTAATTTCAGTACTAAAAGGTGCAATCTTTTGTTGATCATTAGGCCTAAAAAAAAAATTGTCAGTTTCGCGTCTCTACCTATAAAAATGCGCCGACCCCAACTATTTTTTTTCCATTTCTGAGCAAAAAAAATATTCGTTAGCGAATAGAGAGTTACGAAGGGCTGATAAATGCATATTTTAATCAGAATTATTGTTTATATGATAAAACAAAGCCAGGCAATGACATTAATGTAGGTAAGACTGCCATGTGCAAGAAACCACTCTGAACTTAAGACAGATTTTGAAAAAAAAAAAAAAATGCCTACCTACCTTTCCTAGAAATTTTGGGAAGGTTACCCTAAACAGACAAAAAAAAATGGGGGCCTTATGGATAAAAAACTTAATGAAGTCATTCCAGTCAAGTTCTGTACTATGCGAACAAAACTACTTTATTACTTTAATCTTAATATCAACAGTACCATAAATGTTCATATTTCAGTGTTTTCCAATTTTTATGAAAACATCCATTAAAATTTCCATTGCCTGGCACTCGTTTATTAATTTAACTAACGCCTGGGGGTTTAACTTTCATGCCAAAATATCGCGTGACTACAAAAAGGGAGGAGCTTGTGGGTCAAATAAGTGCGGACACCAAATAAGTTACAGATTATTTAGGCGATCTACAGAAAATGGTGCAAGCTTTCTCAGGCTGGGGCCTTGCTGTGCTTGCTTATTTTCTGTAGATCGCCAAAATGAACTCTAACGTATACTTAGAGAGTGTCTTATAAAGGTCTTGTTTACTAATAAGAATTGCATTGCTTTTTTATAAGAGTTACATTGCTGAATTATTCTGGTAAACTGTGTTGACTGAATGGAGAAAATATTATGATTTTGGGGGAGAAATGAACAGTTTTCACCAAAAAAATACTGATATGCTGGTGATTAACCTGCTAAAATTGTATCATACCGCATCCACTTTCTTGGAATGCAGAAGGTGAAATAAGCCCTTTCCGGGCTTGCTCAAATTTTGGATCATATATAGCCTGCTTGTTTTCTTTTCTTAAGTAAAGCTCTAGTGTGTACGAATGTGGACTTGTTCATCCAAAAGTCCTTAACTTGAATGACTGTGAATGTGGAAATTGAGGATATGGATAAAAGATAAACCCAAATTTTTATATTTACAGAAAATGAGAAGTAAAGTGCAGCCCAACAAAACTGAATAACTTGATCTGAATATATAACCATACTTGATGTGTGCACCAATGACCTTGTGTCTGAAAGCTGTGTACATGTCTGTTTTTTCAAAAGTACCATACACTTCTTTTGCATTTGAATTTAATACCTACATGTATTTTATTGATTTAATTTGGTATCATATGTGATGAAGACATATGCTGACAGCTTATGAAGATTGCTATAACTGTTGGATCGATAGGACTGATGTGATGCCATAAATTATGTTGTTATTATAAAAAAAAGGTCTACATATATTTACTTTGAAAATTATGCTTTGTTATTAAATAGTATGGATATGAAGCCTGTAAGGCTAAATCATGAAAGAATATGTTGGAACTAAATTTTGTGTCCACCATGCATGTTACAAGTCCTGATGCCTTCGGCAAATTTGAACTTATTTTTAAACTCTGCAAATAACACATTTCAATACTATTTATGGAAACCTTCATTT
This sequence comes from Mya arenaria, assembly GCF_026914265.1. Classification (NCBI taxonomy): domain Eukaryota; kingdom Metazoa; phylum Mollusca; class Bivalvia; order Myida; family Myidae; genus Mya; species Mya arenaria. Next base: position 68,080,799 of record NC_069124.1, on the reverse strand, counting down.
CAGGAATTGGCAACATTAAGAGTGTCAAAGGTCACTGGTGGTGCAGCTTCCAAACTTTCCAAAATGTAAGTTATAATATTATATGTAAAACTTCTGTTGAACTCTCATTTAATATCTGCATGTATTTAATTGATTTAAATGGTATCATAAGTGATGAAGAAATATACTGACAGCTTATGAAGATTGCTATAACTGGATCGATAGGACTGATGTGATACCATGAATTATGTTATTTATATAGGATTTTGAGTAGATATAGGTCTACAAAGTATGCCATTCTAATGAATTGTTGTTTTTCTGTTGTTGAATGTGTAGAGTCGGTCATGAATACAATGTCAATTGTGAATGTACATATAAAAAAATAGCATTACACATGACAATATTGGTAATGTACTTTTACTGCTGCTATTAGTCACTTAATAACGCAAACCAATTTTGTGAACTGGTCTTGTTTTGTTTTAATTCTATTCATGACAGTGGCATGTATAATACCCGAACTAGAGTAACATGATTTTCCCTTAACCAAGTTTACCAGCCACATATGATGATCAATTGTTTTGATTCAAGTTACATGATGATCTTTTAATAACAGATCGATAGGACTGATGTGGCTGTATGTAAAACACATGGATTAATCATCATTATTCATTGTCAGCGAACCTGGTATTTGATTCCATTTTCACTACATTAGTTCATCCATTTCTTAAATATTAATGAAGTAAGGGAGCTCTTTCCAATGAAATTGTATGTCACAATTAAATGCTATTAACCAGGACTTCAGAAAGAGGTTTTGTTACTCAATATAGAAAAACAAAACAGTTTATTGGCTTACATTATGAAAAGGTCTCCATTCTGCACTAATGGAGCTGCGGCATTAAATGTTCATGATTGCGATAATCTCATAGCAAAATGACCCAGTGTACATTGTATCATTATATACCATGGGTATCATACTATTGCCTTTATAATGGCAACTGTAACTGCAAGTTGAGCTCTGTTTTGTTAATAAGCCATGAGCATACATACTTCTTAATAGCTGCCATAACAAAATTAACTTTTTCTTTCTTGGTTTGGTATTATACAATGTCAGTTACACATGACAAAGGTGTTGACTTCCACTATAAGTAACTGATGAAGTTTGAAGAACATCAAATTTGTGAAGTGACAGCCACTTATGATTAAGTAAAATTATCTATGTAAAATACAATAAAATAACATGAGTTATCCTAAACCAAGTTTACTAAGCCACATATGATGATCAATTGTTTTCATTCAAGTAACATGATGATCTTTTAATAACGGATCGATAGGACTGATGTGGCTTAATGTAAAACCCGTTTATCAAATTTTTATGACAACTTTAACTGCAGGATACTTTCTTGACAGTTAGTTTATCCTCAATTTTAAGTGTGCAATGTGTTTATCAGCATGTAAAGGTGACCTGCAGATTATTTATTGCAGAATAATTGATTTAAAATGCTGGTATGAACATTCATGTTCGGTGTGATTTCAGCCGTGTGGTGAGGAAGTCCATTGCCCGCGTTTTCACTGTGATCCACCAGACACAGAAAGAGAACCTGCGTAAATACTACAGAAACAAACCTTACAAGCCCAAGGACCTCCGGCCCAAGAAGACACGTGCTCTGAGACGAGCCCTTACTCCTCACCAGCGATCACTCAAGACCGCGAAACAATTGAGGAAGGAGCGTCTCTATCCCATGAGAAAATTTGCTGTTAAAGCTTAAATGTGTCTAAATAAATAAGAAACAAAAGTGGTTTTATTTTGAACACTTACAATTGGTTATGGTTTTACTGGCGTAGCATGGAAAACAGATAAGAATTCAATCATATCTGACGGCCATCAGTTTCATCCCACTTGTCCACTCTTACCTTGGGCAATCTATAACAAGCTTGGCATAGTATCTTTGGAGTAGCGTTACCAGCTGGAATGCTGTATACTTAGTCTTCTGACCAAATTTAAAACTGCCTTCTAGCTTACATTACCCTTTTCAACTTGACCAGCTTTGGTAATATTGCTCGTCATTGCCTTTTGGTGGAATAAGGTATCTTGATTTAGCTTGGTTTTGGTCAGATAAGGCCAAGCACTGCCACAAAGTTTGCTAACCAAGCTGCATAATAAGTTATATTCACTGGTCATGTGGTATACTTAAGGCCAGAAGCTTTCCGTGGTTTTTCAATACTCAAGTATGTACCAAGGGATCTCCAAACAGTATAATTTACTTTGGAACGGGATGATTTTTAAAGTAACACTCTTACTCAAAATCAATACATACACATGTGTAACATACTGAATTCTGAGTGATAAATCTTAACTCCAGGCTCACTAAATAATGCATTTATGGAAAGTATTAATTACTGATGACAAGATTGTAATTAATAGCTGAAAACACAAAAATATTTCCTTGAGGATTTACTGTGATCTATTGTCTGATAAGGTAGAAATATTGTTTTCTGCACCTTTCTTTCAAATTGAACTATCTTTGATAAGAACCATCGTTTTCAAAATTTATTCATCCCAGGGCTTCTATTAATAATTTGAAACTGGAAGTATGAACTTCCTGTCCATCAATATTGGAAGTTTTATATTGAAATTTGGAAGTGTTAGTCGCCCAAATACAAAAAAAAATTCCACTTATTTAAACTTGTTTGTTAAAAATCAAATAATTTGCAACTCTACTGCAAAATTCACAGATTTATGTTATGATAATTCATTTTAATTCAAGTCTGATTGAAATTGTGACCATAAAAGTAATATTGACACCAGGTTTTGATATTTTGAACTTCCAAGCTTTCAACTTTTGAAGTTTTCTTCAAAATAACGGAAGTTTTTGTACTTTCAAGGAATTTATTTTTGAAGTTTTAACCCATTTCTAGGGAGTAATATACTTCCAAACTTCCTTTAATGGAAGCCCTGCATGATGATCCTTTTTGGTGCAATAAAACAATTGAATTGTATTAGTTGTGGAAAATCTTATTTGGGAGCAAGAGTGCATCTTGAAATAATGCACATGCATACTGACCGATAATAAATCCTGGAAACCTGTAATTTGTCTAGTACCCTCTCCTGGGAATAAAAATATTTGAATAGTTTCAGAAGTAGACAACATGCTTTTGGACACACACAATACAAGCCGCTATTTGTTGAATGCTAACTGTAAAACGAGGTTAAAATTAATTCTATAATATCAAGGACCTTGGATGTCCACGAATATAACATGTCCATAATGGTAATACAGCAAGTTAAAACATTTGGATGGATCCATGTCAAAACATTGACTGTTCAACCAAGTCTCGGGCAATATGTACACTAGTGTTGGGAATCGGTTGCAATTTTACTATCGATGATCGGTTCCACTCAAGTAACCGATTATCGATAGTACAATCGGTTTTTAAAATACTAGATAGTACCCGAGTTGTAGTTTTATTCATGTACAGTATTAAACTCTTAATCATTATATTCATATACCTTATGTCTTTGATTGAAGTTATTAAGTGTTGTTGTATAAAAAATAGTTCATTTTCTTGCTCATTGTGGCTTTCATCAGCCATTTTGTTAAAGATAACATCTGAACACTTACTTTTTTTTTCTCGATAATTGATTATAACTTAATACTATCGATTGTCGCCGATTTCAGGCCCAACCAATCGATTTTCGATTATAATCGATCATCGGAACATCACTAATGTACACATTGAGTATCTTAAACTTAATGTTCTTTTTCTGAACTTTTTGTCCTGACCAAACTTGGTAAAAACAAACTAACATCAAAGTTGGATAACCAGTCAAATGACAATATTTACTGATTGGTAACAGCCTTTTGGGAATTGACCTCTTTTTCCACCTGGGTAACGATGTTCATGAGCATGAAGCAATATTTCAAATGAGATTGCACCACACTGGCACTGATTATAATGATCCTCTTTAACTAGAAGAGAGGTATCAGGTTTGCAAATAGTGGTAGTCCAAGTCTTGCAGGCACAAGAAGAACTGTTGGTGACCCTGAGGTCATGGCCGACAGTCGTTTTAAAACAGACCAGTTTTACCTTGTACCATAAAACTGCACTGATGGATTGTTTGATCATCCATGACCGTTATAATTTTGTGGGTCATGCCCAACATTGTTATGAAAACTGTTCATTTAACAGGATTTGTTTGACCTCCAGTTTAGGTATTCACAAATCGATGACCATTATTGCATTTGGCCTAAGACCATGAAACTTTTGTTGTCTATAACTTGGAGATTTTGAGATCAGTCTGTTATTGTGACAATTTGTGCTCGGGATTGTCCTTGATCTGTAGAAAAGTACTGGTCGGCCATTATACAAGTAAAAGGCAATGGGAAGAAAATGGTTTGAGGAAGTAGCATGACAAAGATTGCCTCTAGCAAGAAGACTTTTTGTTTTGAGGTCCAGGAGGTCAAGGTCATCGCAAACATTGTCCGCACAATAACCAAGCTAAGGAATGAATAATTGAACTACAACCATGAAACTTTACTTCTGGGTGAGAGGGTCGTAGGCCACAGATGATTCTTCTTCAGAAATCTTTGTCCACAATAACATATTAACCTTGATCCATAAAACTATGCGGTTGACTAGTAGATGACCACTGTTATGGTCATGGTCAACCCAGACCACATTTACGTGCAAGAACTCGACAATGTATGATAATGAAACTCGACCAGGAATGACCAGGGCTTTTGATTTGGCATCATTTTGTGAAAAGTGATGGACCATGTCATAGTGGTGAAACTTTTAATGCTGTATGTCTTCATTGGTCGTACCCCTCATGAGCCTTTCTGATAATGTCCATGCTACTAGTTTTTGTGCGATGGTAATGTGAACGTAGTATGTGCGTCTGTGTGTCTTTAAACAATTCCTTGTTAACACAATACATCTCGATGAAACTTGTACAGTATCTACATATCCATTAGAGCTTGGTTCCTGATATAAAAAATCAGTGTGCCTGTTAACAATTCCTTGTTAACATGATACAGCCTTCAGTTTTAATTGTTTCTCAATGAAACTTGTACAGTATCTACATATCCATTAGAGCTCAGTTCCTTTCAAAAACCAGCCAGATCCACCCATGCATGCCTAGATTATGGGCCTTGATAGTATAAAAAAATGCTATTGTGTAAACAATTGCTTGTTAATATGATACAGTCTTCAGTTTTGATTGTATCTAGATGAAACTTGTACAGTATATGGATATCCATTAGAGCTCGGTTCCTTTCAAAAACCAGCTAGATCTGCCCATGCATGCCTAGATTATGGGCCTTGAAATGATTAGATTATGGACCTTGATAGTATAAAAAAAATGTTATTGTGTAAAAAAAGCTTGCGAACATGATACAGTCTTCAGTTTGGATTGTATCTTGATGAAACTTGTACAGTATTCAGATATACATGAGAGGTTGGTTCTTTTCGAAAACAGTGATGTTGACCACACAAACCCAGCCAGTAGAGCATAGGCCCTTTTGGGCCTCTTGTTTTTGCCTAGCTTTACCTTCACTCGCATGTAAACATACTAACTTCAAACTCTGTGATTTAAGCTGCTGTGTGACTGGACAAGACGATAAAACACAAAGGTGAAAAATACCGGTAAAACCACAAGAGATAAGATGGTGTTTTCTTAGTTTTACAACAATATGAACAACAATGCACATTAATCACTATCATAAATAGATGATTGCACTTCCTCTGCATGTTCAGCAGTACTCATGAAAGATTGATTTCGAGAACTACTAGGCAGACTATTGTCAAAATTTAAATTAAATTCTGCACCAAATAAAACTGCATCTCCAGTCGTTTGTTCAAAAGCATTTCTGTTTAGAAGCCCAGTAGCCTCATTGCCTGTATCATCTAATATTGAGGACAGAGCTGCATTAAGGTCCATGTCTACATTATCATCAATCAGACCACCAGCAGTATTACTCTCGGTGGGTATCACATCTACACTTGCACTAGAATCATTTTCTGACACTTTTCCATCTGTTCTAACACCTTCATTTAACAAACTATTGCCTGTTCCAAATAATCCTTCTGTTGGTTTATCCAAGTACATATCTTGTGCAAAGTGTTCAGAATCACTCCTTTGAGAAGCATCAACGTCACTTTTACTCTCAGCCACCGCGTTCATGTTGGACCACCGCCCTGGGTTGGAGGTGGCCTTTGTTATGTAGGGACTTTCCTCTTCGTCACTGTCATTGTCTTCAAACCCTGTCACTATCTTCTGTACTGGCTGCAAGGAAATCATAAGAACTAACTTATTTGTGAATATTACATCGCTTTTTACAGCTTCCTTGTTCTTCCCTGTTTGGTAGATATTCAATATGTAACCTATATTTGTTCCTAATGCTAAACACAGTTTTATGAAAAATTTCATGTATCACCAGACTCAGAGAAAGTATGCTAGAAAGTCCTGCTTTTATTCCTAAGAAATGCAAAATAGAGTTATCTTATTAGATAATTTACTGGGTAAGACTGTTTGATCGTTGAGTACAGTTGTATAACGTCTCAATGTAATACAGCATGTAGTTGCTGAGATCTATATAAACCTATGTGTGCTTTCATGCAAAACCATAACCAGAAATTATCTAAGTCAAATAATAAAGGGTTATTGTTTGCATTATATACAAGAAATGTCTAACTTTATCAATAAAATAGGTTGGGTAGTTGGGAACACATGTCTAAGGTTTCAATGCAATACATGATGCTTTTGCTGAGATAGTGACTTAAAATATGATTCAAGGGAGCTTACATCCAAAACCTTAACCAAGGAATGATGCTGAAGCTAGAGCAAGTAGTATATCTCTCCCTATTTTTTTAGCATTTGAGCTAAATATTACACATACCTTTTCTAATGGTTTATTACCCTGCAAACTCCCAAAGAGTGCTTTTGCCAGGTCTTGTTTGCTTGTATCAACATCCTCTATCAAGTTCTGTAAAAACAGAGGATAAATAAAAGTTCTATGTAGAATAGCTGTGGGCAAGTTGTTTTGTAAGAACACTGATCCATTGCTAAAATAAGGTGACACTGCATTATACAACAATTGCCACTGAAAAAGCAATCCTATTCAAGATATGTTCAGTTACCTTAATCAAAAATGTGAGCAAAGAAGGTAAAGCAAAACCTCTAGCCAAATAGTTAGGAATATCATTATAGAAGGAAAATGGTTATAAAATATGTAACTGTTTCAAAAATCTGATGTGTTTATTTCAATCTATTTCCTGGTACACACCTCCTGTTTCTCTAGGTTAGCCGGTCTGGTGGGCGTGTCCAGTCGACCTTGTTTGCCCCACACTCTCTTCACTCCAGACTGACTGAACCCGCTGTCCCTGTAACATACAGATTTCTAGACATTATGATGTATTATGTATTGGATTATGGGGATATTTAAAATTCCTGTTAATTATGTGCTTTCTTAAAATCTCATCATTATATCTCATTTGCATTTATAACTAGTAATTTAAGATAAATTCTTTATTAAAGTTCCCTATGACAGAGATAATATAAAAGTAAACTCAGACATTCACAAAACAAACATACCTGTCTCCATCGGTATGAGTGGAGGATGTGCTTCCTGTGTGCAGTCTGTCCCCGGTCATGGAGCTGTCCCCCTCCTTCTCATCCTCTGTGTACACACTCTCCCCTGGGTCCAGGGCCTCGCCTCCTGTAGGACAAAGGACTGTGGGACAAATTGTGTGTGGTTTATACCAAAAGGTACCAAAATCTTTATATATATAAACCCTTCCAGATAAACAGGTTGAATATGTTTACATTCAATACAGAATGCCAGTATAATATTGATTTCAACTTTCATTTCTATTCTTAATATTTTACATGCTAGATTATAATGCCATTCATGAATTTGAATAAATCAAAAGAATGGTACAGTCCTACCTTTATGTGCATGTCGTAGGTGCGGTGGTGTATATGGCATGCCTCCGGCCTCTAGGTGGGAGCTCACAAGGTCATCTAGGAAGGTCAAGGTTGTATCCATGCAATCAGCCTTGTAGTGGTGAAGTGTAAGTTTTAAGTAACACACTCTCTCTATCACAGATAACCTCTGAAACATTATCATATTTCAGTCAAAAAGGAGAATCCATACAATGTGTCTCTTCAACATCGGAAACGTATGCTGTCAAATGTACTTCATGTAGTGAACTAATAATCAAATATTAATTTTATATTATCTTTGCTTAAACTAAGTAAACTGCAAAACCTACCTTAAAGGTAATCTTTATTTTAAGCAAAGTAGTCAGAAACATAGTGGATAAAACCTGTAATCTGTCAATTTTAATTACAATAATAATAAAATAAAATTATCTTCTTTTTAATCCTATACCTTTTGAAAATACTTTAAATTCATACAACTTCAGTTGTTTGTCCCATATATCAGTAAAACCCACCTGCTTTATAACAAGAGAAAGGTCTAAGTCTAGACAATCCTGAAGAGTGGTTGCTAGTGTATCTTGGGAGATGATCTGGGCAGTGACCAGTGACTGTAGACAGGTGACCACACCCACCAGAACAGGATAAGGGGCCCCAGGGCGGTGAAGCAAGCCTGTCAGTAGACCAATGGTGCGGCCCTCCTCTAAATGCTGCAGCATCCCACATAACTCGCTGAGAATCTTAAATAAGTATAAATACATTTGCATTTCATAAGAGGCACATGTAATTATTGTAAGAAACAATGTCATTTTGAATTAGCTATAATTATTTGTGTACCTGGTACTTGATAATTCAATTATACATACTGCAATGTACTTCCAAAATACCATGTGTATACATATTTGGCAATACCAGATTGTTACTATGTAAGGCATCAACCCATAGTACAAAAAAATATCTGGCTGTCCTAAAAAAACAAATGACATGTGTAGGCTGTTGCAGACAATACAGAAAAAAAAGATTCTGGAGTAATATATAACAATATGTACAACACCAAGGTGACATTTTTACAGGTATATCCCGTGATTTATTTTTGTGGATATATACTCAGTCCGAACCCTATGTACGTAAAGTTGCACTCTCCCTCTCCCAAATAAGATTTACCACAATTGATACAAATGTTTTGATATACCAAAATAAAGATAAATACATGTCGAAAACAATGGTTTTTATGAAGGGTACCGAGTTGAGTTTGAAAGAAAGGTGCAGAAAACACGGGATTTCTACCTAATTAGACAAAAATAGATCGCAGTGAATTTTTTAGCACTCACCAATCATTTAATATTTTTGCGTTTTCAGATATTAAATACACGGTTACAATCTTGTCATCAGTTATGAATGTTTTTCATAAATGCATCAATTAGTAAGAAGTTAAAGGTTAATCACTCAAAATTTATGTTTCTTATACATGTGCATGTATTTATTTTAAATCAGAGCGTCACTTTAAAAAAGACTGGCAAGACTTTCACTTAAAGACCACCTCTTGATTGTCCTAATGAAAATTGGATTATGTCTTTCAAACAAAGACATATCATATAGCTTAACACTTTCGGGGGCAACAGTTCCTCAAATTTGGAACACATGGGTACCAAGTTAAGCTAAATGTTTGAAACAATTAATTATTTGGCCAGAGAGGGAGGTGACATGATCAAATATACCCGAGGCATTTGAACCTGGTTACAACAAAATGATTTCAATAATCGATTGTTTTGAATTTTTATTGAATGCCCGCATAATCTTACAAGAAGAGCACAAACATGGAGCAACTACAAACATAACAATACAATAAAATATTTGATCTATATCGCCAACGGGAGCAGTAAATTTGATTACTGATGGATGGGGTGGACGTGTGTCGGACAAGCAAATAACAGGATATATGTCCATCCTTTTGCCCGGTAATGAATAGTTGACAAAAAGGGGGGTCCTAGTTGCCGAGGAAATGGCAGCCTCCGGCACTGTACTTAGGGTTCCTTCATTCACCGGGCAAAAATCAACTTTCTGGCAATGAACCGTCCAGAAAATTTGTCACATGTGAGAATACATGTTGAGCGTGTCATAGGGAGAATGAGGAAGTTTCTTATACTGGACTCGAGTATTCCTGTTAATCAACTTACTTTATGAATGACAATTTCATGCCTTCAATCATTACATAGAACTAGGTGTTTACATCTAACAAGAAACGCAAAGCAAATATTTGTGGTCTTAATTGTTTATTTTATGTTTATCGCTATAAACTGCCAAAATTACAATTTTTCATTTTCACTCTTTTCTGTTTATATACTGTATGAAAATACAAATACTGAAAATAGTTTAAGTTTGACTTAATTTTCTTTATTATCCCTGGGATAATATCTGACACAAACACTTTTAGTAGTTTTGTTATAAATCTTTCAAGAAAGTCAATGTCTCTCTGAACATGAACTGCTAAACTGTTTGATTTACTCCCTTATACTTGCAGTTATTTTGTAAGGATCAGGTGAAGTTCCTGCTCCAACAGAATATATATTGCTACATAACTGGAGGATAATTTCCTTGCATAATCTGATAAATCAACTTGTTTAAATAACTCAAACCATTACGTTCTATCATGAAAACTAGACCATTGAACTATATTGTACTATATAATGTACATTGTATTAACCTGGAGGGGCTTATCAGCAATGTTTTGCCCCCAGCTAGTACACGTGGTCAGTTAATGATATGCAGAATCTATTTTTAGGCTATCTGAAATCCATCTATAGGCACTAGAGCCCCCTTAGTCCGTTTTTAGATCATTCTCAATTGTTACACAGATTTCCGCTGCAAAATGAGTTCAAATAAAACTTTAAGTGTGTTGATCATATGTATCACACAGAATGCATCATATTCTGATATCAAATGCCATGAATACTAGTACAAAGTATAAAGCATGTTTATTGCACTAACCCACTGTAGTCTGAATAACAGTAAAATCAAAGAAAATTGAAAATGTTCGGCAAGATTGATGATCATATAAAATGTAGGTTGGTTTCATTTGGGCAGCCAAAGGACGATATACCCAGAAACAATGTTGTACGGCCTTAAAATGTGTCACATGAGGCGCTTTTTTTTTGCACTTTTAAACAACAAAAAGGCAATTTCAGTTTCCATCCATTTACCCAGAGAGCTATCTGCAGTAGAGGACATGAGGACTTGGCAGACATAAGGGCAACCACACACTTCTGTACCAGGTACTTCTGACACGTCTCCTCACTCTGCTTGCTCAGGTACCCTTGAAATAAATGATCAGCTTGGAATAAGTCTCAATAAACAACTACCTTAAAATATTTTACTTAAAATGCAATTTTTTACTTTTTGTAACATGCTTTGAAACTGAATTAAAGATATTTTAATGAGCAAACTCTATATATGCCAATAACATAACAAGATAGTATGCAAAGACATGAACTATAAAATTAACACTGTCAGAATTAGTAGATGCTTTAATAAAAAGCATACTTGTGTGTACAAGTGTCCTAAGCCTGCTAATGTAAGCCCTGTCTGCTGTTTCTCCACAGTATTGTAGAGCAGCAAACAATGTGTCCACCTCCCACTTCCTCTTCCCTGGAAACCTACAAACGTAATTTTAAACTTCTGTTGATCTAGATAATCTAACTTTTGAACTGTTAAGTCTGATTTAGATGTATTTCATTTTTGTTCTTTCAAGTAAATGTTAATATTATTCACTCAAACAGAATCTGTAATTTTCTTTCCATGTTGTTTTTTCTTTGTAAAACCATATTATTTTCTGGAAAATGTTACTGTATTTTCTCCATATTTTAATAATACTACTTCCAAGTTAAAAGTGCCTTTTCATGATAAAGATGAGAATCATTTTTAGGACATACACGTATCCATGCATTTAATGTTCCTCACCTGTGAACAAGTTCTGTGACCATGGCTACGAGATCTGCCCTCCAGAATCTGTCTGATGTTGTGTCCACCTGCTGCAGTAGCCTGAATGTGACCACTTCCACGTTATCCAGACAGGCTACACCGTAAAGCACTGTATGCATCTGGAAAAAAGACACTCTCAAAACATTGTTTGTTTGATATGTAAGGAGTGGTTAGAACAAAACTGGCATCATCTTAAAAATAAATGTTGACTCAATGAGTAAATTAAAAATATAATTATAGACTTCTTTTGATATAAAAAAATACCGGGTACGGCCAAATACTCACTAGCTAAAAATCTTGGTTGTCTAAATAGTATAAACATATATATTTTGGTAAATTAACATATAACCAATATGTACAAAAAAGAATAAGGGATAGGAAAACACGTTTGGCAATCGTATGTAAATTCAACTCCCTGAAGTGAAAATTCAAAGGTAGCAGTTGTCATAGCAAAATTGATGTTATTTAAATTGCAAAAAGACAATATTCAATGGAATGGAAAATGTGAAACAATGCAACTGAATTTTTTATTCACTTCTGAGTAACAATGAAATTAAACTCTGCAAAGTATCACATAAATAAACTCCAATCAAAAAGTTAAATGTCAACAGAGTTTAGTTTATAAGCCTTCAACCATCTGAGCACATATTCTGCTCTTTCACACTCACCTGTTTCTGTAGAGCGGGGTCTGGGTGATCAAGGGAGGTCACTATCATGTCCTGGTATTCAATGGCGTACTCTGGGCTCAGCCCAACCAGGCTCACCAGGAGCTTCACACCTGGAGCAGTAAACTGTTATGATTGTTACCTGTTGTATACATGTAATACTAGTTGTAGACTTAAGAGTTGTGTAGAAGAACAATCACATTTTATATGCAAAATCTGGGAGTAGGATTCGGTTTACTGGTCTAAGTCAAAATCAAGTGCTTCATGAGGTTAATCAATCCGCTTTTTCTATCTAAATCAATGCACAAAATCAAAACACTCATAATGAAATATATGTATGCATTAAAATGAGTGTATTTCAAGAACTCTTATATCGTGCATATAGCACCAGTAATGCAATATGGCTTTGATATCACTAATGAATTGAAGTGCAAATAGCTTTATACCTTTGATTGGTAGAATGAATTACTACATCCTGAAATCATTATCTCATGATTCATTCACATGTATTATTAAACTAAGCTATTCTTTAAAAGTTTTCCACCTATGAACTTGAGGTTTGGTTCGGAGGAGTTGAGAAAGCGTTTTACGTGCTCAGCAGCCTCATCCACCACTGGTTTATCAGCTTTCATCTTCAGGATGCACTGTATCACTTCATACAACACAGCTAAAAATACAGTACCGGTAAATACAATATTCTATTACTCAGATGAAGCAGTGAAAAATTTATATAACAAGGGGTTAATGTGAAAGCCGCATTAAAGTCCTTTTATTCATTTTGACACATGCAATTAAGCAGCAGGATATATATTCCCACATTCACATGGTCTGAGCTAGTTTTTGAGTCGAGATGACCCATATTCATACTGGTCCTTAATATCATGCCGAGCATTATCCTGACTGACCTTCTTGAATTTGATGAACACTGGTGAATATATGAATGGAATAAGATTCTTAAACACAAAATTTTGTCTGAATATAAATGACCTAGTTTTGACCCATATTCCCAATGGTCTTAAATATCATGCTGAAAAATATCCTCGACCCGATTAAGTTTCATGAAGATTGAATAAAAACTGAATTTTTGAAAATTTGTGTTTAAAACATTGAATGCAAAATTGTTATTAACACCCAAACATTCAAACATTATTCTTATGTGAGTAAATCAACCGTAACAACAACTCACCAAATGCAATTGGTTCCTTCAGACTTGTCCTTTGTAATATCATCTTCAAAACAGTGGATACTTTGAACTTCAGCCTTAAAATAATCTTCCACTTATCAATACAAGTTTTACATGTAATCTATAAAATACTTCTGTAAAGTTTTCTACAGACAAAACAATTATGTCATTTTTTATCTTATTCATGTAATTTAATTTCATTTGATAGTTTGGGTATGTTAATTATAACATACAGAGAAGATTTGTTGTTTCAGTGTTGTATTTCTTATGGAGTAGTCACAGAAAAAATATGTTCATAAGTGACACACCACTTTTAAGACTTACGTATTATGAGTGACACACCACTATTGAGACTTACTGATCATCAAGAGGGGTCAGCAAGGACAGACATTTGATGATGTGTATCTGTAGCCATGGCGCTGGAGTGTTGTGATATTCAAACATGGCCGCCAGTTTTCTAGCAACAACCTGCTGTAGCACAGAAACCAACATATCCCCTGACTGCAGGTGCTTGCTTGGATTTGTCTGAATTCAGTACATGTATAAAGAAAATCAAGCACTCATGTTCTTAAAACCAATACATATTTGTCAAATTAATGTTTTTTTAACTATATGAATTCTGCGATAAACATGAAAAGAAGAAAATACTCATCAAATTCTAAGAAAACTTCATTGAATCATTGAATTCGGTCCAATATGAATATCAAAGAAAAGTATCTTAAAGATTGACAATTTAGTACAGGAATGAAATTTAACATTTCATAAAATCACGCAGCATTCATCACTTTAAATATTTCAATGCAACAACATCCTACATGAACGATAAAAACAATGGTCTGTAACCTGTGATACCTGTATATTATGATAGAGGGAGTGCAGGGCAGCAGCCATGACCCCTGGGTCTTTATCCAGCAAGGCCCTCTCTAGACTCTCCTGGCAATGGGCCAACAATTCAGGGGCAAGTAACTGCAGATGGTGCAGACACAACACCGCTTTCTGTCGGACCAACTCTCTACAGATATACAATTAAGATATGCTTGAAAAATAAAAAAGTTATAAATTATACATGAATGTTAAGAGCAAATTGCCTGAGAATACCAGTGAAATAACAGAAATCAAACCAATTATTGCACATGAGCTTACATGACATGTGTTTGGAATTATGAAGGTTAACTGAATCTATGGAATGAAAGCAGATTTGTAAATAAAAGAGTTTGAGACGAGCTGAACACGATCAATCCCAACCCTTATATGTTTTTGGGCACCCAAAGCAAATGGAATTAAAGTTGCAATGACATGACTATAATCTTCACAGTTTCACAGTATAATTTATGCTACAAAAACACTTTTGTTCACATAAAACTGTGTTTTACAGAACAAGACTTAAAAACTAACTACATGTATCTTGACATACCTCTGGTGTTGTAGTTTAGAAATGACCAGTGGGAGTATGCTGGGTACCATCTCTGTAGGAACCAGCTGACCGGCCGCAGACAGGGCCAACATATTGTCCAAAAGATTACTGCTCTTCAAGTCCTGAAGAAATTTATTGCACAAAAATAATTAAAAGAAATCAACCATTTTAGGGTTAATTTATCATGGCTACATGAACATGTACCTGATTTTCAATTTATAACGAGCATAAAGTGGTGCAATAATGAAAAAAAAAAACAGAAATAACAAATTATTTGTTCTCAGTAATGGAAAACATGTGAAAATGAGGTATTTTTATTGAGTTTGTTTGGATATTGTTTGTACACAGAAAACAAAAAATGATATAATGCTGTGTATTATTTAAACACCTTTACATACCAGACATGACTCATCATCAGATCTTTTTTAAGAAACATCTATGAAAGTATATTATAACCTGCAGCAGATCAAAATGTTTCGTTGATTTATTGAACTAGTTGTATAGATGAATGAAAGTCAGATAGCATAACAATCTGTCTGTATCAATAGTCAGGACTGTGTGTGAAAAATACAAAAGAAAAAAAGTAAGTAAAAAAAATGAAACTGAACATTCTGTTGGCCAATATATGTTTGTGCAAACAAATCCAATAAACACTTCAAATTTCAGTCATTCGTATTAACCTCTAGAATATATAATTTTCTGATGTCATAATTTTCAGTTCCTATCCAGCAGTCTTTCTCAAAGGGATTCATGTGAAACAGAATAATAATAATATAAGTATAAATAACCAAAAACTAGATTTGTCCAAACAGCTACTTGGCTTAAAGTTTAACTGAAAAGATTGTTAATTTTTTCGTGCGATTTTCGTAACGGAGTGTGAAACACCGAAAAACAATACAACACCGTATTAACATATAAATGTAGGTCGCTAATAAGGTGCCCACCTTCTGTATGGTGTTGATGAGGAGCAGGGTCAACTCATGTTCTCTATTAAGGAGCAGGCAACAGGCAAGGTATCCTGAAATATGCAGCATTTTTTTACACTTTATTACAATGATTCTTAAATTTATACAAATTTTCTACTAAATCAAGGTCAAGTGTTTTGATTACTTAAAATACAGAAACAATACATGTTGGTGTATTAAACAACTATTCACAATCACAGATAGTCTTGAAATTTTTTAAATCATTTAAAATCATATACATGTAGATATATTTTTTCAAGGTACACTTTATTTTTCCAAGGTACACTGGAAAATTAACATAAAATAAGAGAGCATCACTTTGTTGTAGGCTGACCTGTTCTCTTCTCTAACAGTGTGCCTTGTTGGGCCAGTTTGACAGCATGTATTGCGCCAAAGTCTACATCGTAACCAAGTAAATGACACAGGATCGTTCTACACAGATAGTCCTTCATCTGGCCCTACACAAAAGGGAAAAAAACTACTCGCATATGGCCCTACACAAAAGAGAAAAAAAACTTAAATGTGTAACATCCAAAATATCGAACAGAATGGTTTAAGTCAACAGTTACTAGGGCTGCAAAAATATGCTAATACCTGAATTGCACAATATTGCAATATGCAAAGCCCATAACTTTGCACATCACCTTAAAATGCTCTATAAGAAACGGTATGTTTGATATTGCCTTCAATATATCATCTATCAGTATACAGGCATATGCATGCAACGGTATACCAGTATATTGTTATTGCCCGAACAGTTACTTTCAGATTAAAAAATATTGATATATGTGATCTTGTTCTTCAACATGTGGATGTTTGTCACATGGAATTATTTTACTAGTTATTTCAAAGAAATAATCCTAACTAAGTTCTTAGTCATGTTAACAATATTAAATGAGTTACTATTTGTAAAATATTACTCTATTGAAAACTTGATTGCAAAGAAACTTAGATAAAATTAACTAAGCACATACTTTAAATCTGATAACAGCAAATAATTGTAAACTAGAATTCCATAATTCACACATGTTGCCTGTTGGAAGCACCTATTACTAGTATTATGTTTGCGTAAAGGTCACTATAACCATGACATATTCACCGCAAAATCAATAGGGGTCATCTCCTGCCCATGAAAAATGTGCATACCAATTTGGAAGACTCATTACCAATCATTTCAAAAGTTATTGATCAGAAGTGGAAGTGTGACGTTGGAGCGGGACAAAGCAATCTTTATTTTTAAGCCATTTTTTTACAAGCAACACAGAAGTAAAGGAAACATAGCTTTTAAACATTTAGGTAGATTTGACACTGCCACAAATCATAAACCATTACAGAGTCTGTTAAAGCTGCACTCTCACAGATATACCATCTTTACAACTTTTTAATTTATTGTCTCGGAAAGAGCAAGTTTTTGATCTAATTTTTTGTCAACAGTCTTATATAACTAGTTTCCATGGATTTTCGCAAAAATTGGCTTGTTCCAAGACAAAAAATAAAAAAGTTGTCAAAACGTTCAATCTGTGAGAGTGCAGCTTTGCACATTCTTTACATTGAATTACCATGGACAACTTTGGAAGAGCAAGACTTGTCTTAAGGGCTTCCAATTCTCTTCCAACAATCTGACCTTCTTCCTGCAAGAAAAAGGGTAAAGATTGACTTCATTAATTTGCGTGTATAATTTTTCTTACAATTCAAGCCCTGGTTTTATGCTAAGGGCTTTTCTTTTGACTTTTGGTCTCAGGCTTGGGAAATTATTTGTTGCATTTATTACCCGTAATAAAAGTTAACAAAAGTCAGTTTTATAATGTGTGTGGGTAAGAACCAGCCCGGTTAGCTAAGTTGGTTAGAGCGCCGTGCTACTGCTAGTGTTGGGCCGGTCGTGTTTTCAAGCCCCACACTGGGAGCACATTTCCCCCAGGTCTACCTTATGGCACACTTAACGCCAGAAAGGCTTCCGTTAACCTAAAAGGTTGAAGGGGTAAAAGTAAAGTGACTGCTGATCAAGACCCATTCGCCGGTCAGCTCATTTGGTTAGAGCACTATGCTACTGTTCCCGCTGTCATGGGGTCTTCCCAACACAGGGCCCATGTTTCCTTTATTTTTGACCAAGGGTATTCAATTTGATAATCTTTAGTGTCTCTAGGTTAAACCTGAAGCTAGCTTGATTTTTAAAGTCAAATTACAGAAAAAAAATCCAGTCAAAGTACATGACTGTATGGTTGACCTGAATAAATTATCACCTAATGACAAAGCGGTACAAATGCAACAGTAATTATTGGCAGAACTTCTCTCAGAGCCCTGATATAGCTCTTAACGTTTTACTTACATGTTTAGACCGAGCTTTGCGAATGCTGATGACAAACGTCTCAAACCCTCTACTCAAAACATTAACGGTGTTAGTTGTCGACTGAGTAGACCCACCAACATTACCGAACAAGCCATCCGCCAAAACACGGGACAACACTTTTAAACTTTTCTCTGCCATCTATTACATTTTACTGATATAAACATAGCATAAGGTGTGTTCGGTGGGAAAAAAATGACATGAACTCTTAGACATTGTATTTCGAGAACTTTGTTTATTTTTATGATTTTTAACACATTCGTGAAAATAGCACAATATCTTCGAAACAGACAAAACGTCTTACACGAAAAGGGTAGACTATGCCCAAGACAGCAAGTCAACAACAGTAATATTACATGTGGACTTTAAAAAAATGCGAAAGAAATCTCATTTTTTAACAAATAGACATTTTATATAATTGAAACACGACAAGCAGAAACGAGTCGCTCTTTTATAAATAAATAGGTTTTTTTTTTTTACTTTTAGCATCATGTCTTGCAATCACAGCGAGCAAACTACGTACGACCTTCTACTGACTTACATCATAATTTACTTAAGGACTTAATTGTTCTTCTTGTCGCGGATTTTATAGGAATGTTGATGGTGCTTCATTTTTGTACAATGACATAAACTACTATAGTAGTACAGCATAAAATGTTTATTGTAAAAGGGATAATTGAAATCATATATATAACGGTATAATTATTTATCCTAATATTTTAAATGGTTCATTAAGTGCATCATTAAATGCATCATTTCATGTATCAAAGGACATCAACGATCATATGTTTACGTGTCCTCTATTCATTTAGGTCATTTTGTTCAAATAAATATGTAATCAGTGTTTTACACTTTGGATTTGCAATTTTTGAAGTTATCTGTTGATAATGTTTGACCTGGTCACGTTTGATATTGTATACTTCTCTGTACACAATGGGGAAGATGTGCAATTATTGGTCACTCGATCAGTACTATTATTTACGAATGCACTATTTTTATATGTTTTGAAACGTTAGCACAGTTTCATACCAGTTTCTACACTTACTTTACGATGTATCTGCAATTGTGGCACAGTCCATTGCGATAGACAAGTATCTTCACAATTTGCGGCAATACACGACAATTTACCATGACGTTAATTTGTGTGGTGCATGACGTCGTCTGTGTATATTTATTGCTGCTTCTATATTGTCCGAAGCATAACTTGCTATGACTGATGAGATAGGACGCGTAACGAATCATGAACGTATGATAATCTTCGTGAATAACAATCTTCTGTGGATCGAGAACAATCGTTGTTATCGTGTATACGCAGTATATACCGTAGTACACCTAGTGCGGTATCACCACGCAAACGTTGCCCATTCGGAGCTCCTCGGCCATATTTTTAAAAAACAACCTCGGATGTATTTGGACGGTTTACATACTCAAAAAGTGGTACGTTTAAGTCCGCTGCAAGTAGATCGCGTAGTAATTTTATTTAGCAGTTAAACTTAGTGACATTACTCTCGGGATTCTTAATTATGTTTGCAATAATACAATTTAATGGCAATCAAATTAAACTTAGATCAATAAATACAACTCTAAAACACTATATTTAATTAATGATAAAATTCAAAATTTTACGAACTACTTCAACTGATGTACCTGCATACATCCGAGGTTGTTTTCGATAAAATGGCCGAGGAGTTCCGAATGAAACGTTGCCTAGTACGACTTAACAACGCTTAAGTTGCCTAGAACGGGTTTACCACACTAACGCTGCGTTGTGGGGTATATATATATATATAGTACATTTTAATTGTATGCCCGTACATATAATTTAAGCGTGGTGTCGATATACAAGTGAAGGTGTTTTTTTCCGTTTTTGTTATGTGGTGAGAGTGGAAGGGTGTCATTTTTGAAAAAAATACAGTCATGGAAGAACCACTTTTCTGAGCAATAGCATTGAGTGCAATTTTGACAAACTTAAACTAGTTAAATGGAACGTGTATATAGTAAAATCTACCTCTTAGCCTTCAATCTGTTTTGCTGATTGCGACGCGCACAATATAGGTTAATGTAAAAACATTTGACATAATGATAAAAACAAAAACAAAAAATGCATATGAGTGAGGTAGAGATTGAAAATATAAGCGATATTTTGGCGCTTTTCCAGCTCAAGCAATTGTGGCTATACGTAGCTATTTATAAAAAAAAACGCATAAGAAGGCTAATCGCTTTTATCTGTACCTTAATCATTTGCTTTTTTTTGTCATTAAAGCCAAAACACTGTGGGCTACTTAATGCGCACCAGACAATAAACGAGAGACACACAACGTCAACACACCACTGTGTGCTAGGGCGTAACAGACATTGGACGAGACACACAACGCTATGAGTTAGGGCGTAACAGCCAATAAACGAAACACACACACACAAGGTATACACAACACTGTGTTATGTGTATGTTGTCTGTTCCGCCCTAGCACACAGTGGTGTGTGTACGTTGTGTGTCTCTCGTCCAATGTCTGTTACGCCCTAGCACACAGTGGTGTGTTGACGTTGTGTGTCTCTCGTCCCTTGTCTTTTACGCCCTAGCCCGCATGGTGTGTGAACGTTGTGTGTCTCTCGTTCATTGTCTGTTCCACCCTAGCCCACAGTGGTTTGTGGACGTTGTGTGTCTCTCGTCCAATGTCTGTTACGCCCTAGCACACAGTGGTGTGTGAACGTTGTGTGTCTCTCGTTCATTATCTGTTCCGCCCTAGCCCACAGTGGTTTGTGGACGTTGTGTGTCTCTCGTCCAATGTCTGTTACGCCCTAGCACACAGTGGTGTGTGAACGTTGTGTGCCTCTCGTTCATTATCTGTTCCGCCCTGGCACACAGTGATGTGTGAACGTTGTGTGTCTCTCGTTCAATGTCTGGTACGCCCTAGCACACAGTGGTGCGTGAACGTTGTGTGTCTCTCGTCCATTGTCTGTTACGCCCTAGCACATAGTGATGAGAGGACGTTGTGTGTCTCTTGTTCATTGTCTGTTACGCCCTTGCACACCATAATTAATTATATTAAAAGAACATATATTAGAAACTTATTTTAAACCGAGTGTGATGTGTGTCTCTAGTTCACTTATTTGTTTGTTACGCCCTAGAATACAGCGTATTAGCCTTGTGAACAGGGTATTTGTTTTTGTTTTGGCTTCAGGGTTTGTCCCTATTTTTCTATTGCCTGATCTTGGACAAGTAATTTTTACTTCAGCATTAGTTTAGTTTAAACATATTTATTTTACAAGGATTGTGAAACAGGTTATTACGACATTATATTAATCACTCTCGTTGACACGATTTTACGCGAAAGTGTGGTTGTGGGGGAAACCGGAGAACCCGAAGAAAACCCACTTGTCTGGCTTGGTGACCACAAACCAATACTTCAGCATCGACACATGCACGTACAATTTAACATTTAAAATCAAGACTGATGATTGATAATTATGGGCTCAAATTATAACACTGCATGTAGTGTTTACAAAAGCATACGTGTATATAATTAAACCTCACGCATTGATCGAAATAACCGAAGATTAATTCAGGTACATTTTAGATGGTCCTACGTACCTAGAAACCTGTCTTATTTGCCTTCTATTTGCCATGGGTGGTGTATGAAACCTGAAACACTATTTTAGCTCGCAAAATAATCACCCAATATCATATATTAACCATGGAAAAGGGTAATGCTGTCCTAATCCAAACTCAGTTGAGTATAACAATCGGCAACTAAACTTATTGTTTTTCCCTTCCTAAAATAATGAGAAGTGGGCGGTCTCATTAAATCGTGACGGTGTTTTTCAAGCCCTTTCATATTATCACAATGAATAAAGAAGAAAACCCAAATCAATGGAATATATCTGTTAATAAACGCTTCGGTAATATATCGTTAACGACTTCATTTGTGAACACCGCCGTAGGATTTATATTAAACGGATCAATAAATTCGCAGATTGGTTAGAGTTCAAAAATGATAACGTTAACTATCTCCAGATATCGGAAATGTCTTATGTGACGTAGCGAAATGGGAGGCGCTATCGATTGAGATTGTGGAGAGAGGAATGTATAAATACCGCTGAAATAGCGTGTTGGATATATGGCGAGTGGTAGTGGATGACTTAAATACAAAGTGTGTTTAGTGTAACAAAAGCCCAGTGACTTTCAATGTTTTTCGTGGCGATTCATCAATATGACCTCTAATTTATACGAACTTTTCAGCGATGCATTACTCCACCTTCCGTCTGCGATTGACAGCTTGGTGCGGTCCAAAGAACATAACGAATCACATCTTGGAAGAAATGTTACGATCGCGGACGCAGCTGCATCGGGCGATTTTCGCATCCTTCAACCAATATGGGATATACGATTAGGGAGAGAAAACTTCTTTGCTTCCCCATTATTTCCCGTGATTCTGTCTGTTTCGTTCTACTTCAGTTTCTGCACACCGTTTATGATAGCCGACTTGCTGGGAGATAAACTACCATGCATACATAAGTACAAGATTCAGTCGAATTTGGAGGTAACCTGGGCGCAGATATGGGACACTGTGAGTCTCACATTTTGGAATCATGTACTCTACATCCTTCCGGCGGCGGTATCTCAGTGGGTGTGGACCCCTGACACGTATCTTCCAGAAAGGGCACCTACTCTCTTCGAGTTTCTTTGGCACCAAGTAGCTGCCTTGGTCATTTTTGACTTGCAGTACTTTGTGTGGCATTGGACGCATCATAAGGTGCGTTTTCTATACAAACATGTGCACGCTCTCCATCACCGCTACCACTCGCCATTCGTCTGGACAACGCAGTACCTCCATCCATGGGAGTTGATCACCGTTGGCTTTCTTACAACGACTAACACTTGGTTCTTCAACTGCCACCCACTGACTATATGGAGTTACATGGTGGTTTCGATCATAGTCAGTGTTGAAGCACACATTGGGTTTGACTTTCCCTTTACTTTAAATCACTTCTCGTTCGGAATGATAGGCGGGGCACCGAAGCATGACATGCATCATTTAAAGCCGCTGACGAACTTCCAGCCTTTCTTCAATCATTGGGACAAGATTTTCGGGTCGTACTGCCCAGTCATGACAAGGGGAGGAGTCAAACCGCCAGACCTCCTTGATTACGAGCGGAAACAGAAGGAAACAAAGAAAACCTTTGATTAGAGACAGCTGTTTGTTCATGTGATACGACCGTTACTATTCTATTGTGTGCCAATGCAATGTTAACCGCAATGTTAACACCGTCTTCTGTAATTCAGGTAGTTTTATATCAAGTAGGACATACTTGTACGTTTACTAATTCATGCTGTGCTTAACATTGACAAATTACACATGTGGAAAACATTCCGTGTGGACTCAGTTCACGTTGGTTAAAATTCATCATTGAAATATTTCTCATCAATTGATTAACAGTTCGTCATCGGATATTGATTACTAAGTAGTTCGAACTTCCTGTACTTATTGGTTATTTAGATCGAGGATGACTGTATTTGAAGAGATGCTAGAACATCGGCTGGTTCTCTGTGATATATTGTTTAATCTCAACATTTTTTTACATTTATACTTAAAATTAATGTGCATTATGTCGTCCCGTTATTGAACTTATTTATTTGACGTACAGTCGAATCCCGTTGGCTCAAACTCGCTTGGCTCGATTTCCTCGGCTAGAACTGGGTGTTAACGAGCGATTTTGTTTCAACTGAATGTAAACATTCACGCTTGGCTCGAATTTCCCCGAGTGCGGAGGTATTTTTGCCGATCCCTGAGAGTTCGAGCGAACGGGGTTCGACCGTACTTCCACATGTTTGCCTGCTTTGACGAAGTTATTATGGTATTCCGTTTGCAACCTCAGACCAGATAACATTTCAAACCTGGATTAGTGGAGTTTTTTCTTACTATTGTTTTGAACAGAGTAATTAATGAATTATTTTCACCTGAAAGAATGTTTATACTAAGCATTTAATTGTTTTACCATAGTAATTCATGTTTTATCCGGCGTACAACTCCATGTGTGTTTACATTTGCATTGGTAAACGTAGTTCAGTGAACAAATGGTCAAGTGCACGTGTTAATGACGCGATACTCGCCGACAGCACGTGCAAACCTTGACGATCACATATACAAAATATAGTGGTATAAGCTTGCATGAATGACGCCCTGTATCTCCCCAATACAGTGCTGAAATGCGGGTATTACTTATTCCTTTTTTATAACCGTTTTTGAAGTGGATAAGACATAGAATATAAACATTTGAAGAAGTCCCTACTATTACTTTTTATAAAATAATTTACATGTTATTATATAGTATTTATGATGTGATGCTATGCATATATGACGAACTGTTTCATCCCAAAACGGTTTCGAAGTGCATTATGAACACACCAGAATATATTTGTTGTAATAGTTATTAAATTTTACTCATGAATTTTTAGCTGCCCTTTTGTATAGTCATGATTGATGATCGATGAATGTCATAACGCACACATCAATGTATCGATATAGGATAGTTTATCGTTGTATCGATAGTGGATAGTATATCGTTATATCGATATAGTCGACATAGGAAATATATCGTTGTATCGATATTGAAAAGTATATAATTGCACAACTACTTCAATCGATATTGAGCTTTATTCGATATTTTAACTAAGTTTAAATTATCTTGATTTTGTGTAGTTTGTTGTTGTTTTTTTAATTTAAGGGAAAAACAAAAGTTTGTATAAAATCCGATTTTTACATTTGTTAAAAATAAAAGAATATTCTTATCAATATATTCGAAGCGGTCATGAACAAATATTTCATATATTTATTTACTTATTACATTTTGATTAAGAAGCTATAGTCTATGTAGATTGTAAGCTGACGTAGTATTGCGTTTATGACGCTCTGTATCACCCCAATGCAGCGCTGAAATGCGGGGTATTATGTCACGCTTTTATCTTAGATATGTAGACCTTCACGTAGGTTTTATTTTGGAAATGATTTTGTCACATACTTTTATTTTACTTAAGTGTATTATCGTGTTTAATGTATTGAATAATTCATTGATAAACAATTAATAATGTACATCTTTTATTTACATATTTGTGTTTAAAGGGACTGTTTCGTGATTTATAAAATGCACTTTTATGGGATAAAAAAATCGAAATAAAGTGTGGCAAATCAATTAGAGTGTTAAAACTAAAATAGTGACGGCTTGAGCCCTTCAACAAATGTTGATATATTCTCAAATATCTTCTTTGAAGTCCACGATGAAAAGAGTTAAACGCGATTCAACAAAGGGCTGTAGCTTGTCTGCTTGACGTGATTCCATCAAAGCAGTCGATAAAGGTTAAAATATCCATCAGCTTACTTACTAGTCCTTGTGGGCAAGTGGTTATGGTTTCAGCTTTGTTTTTAATTTGGTGCCAAAATATGAGCGAGTCCTTTTAAAGTACTTGTCTTTTTATATGTGCTTTAAAAGTTACAATTGATATTTGCACATTAAATCAAAGTGCTGAATCAAAGCAGTTAGTTCATAAATAGATGTAGATGAATAAAAATGAGTATATTTATGATTATTTATAAGTATCTTCCATCTGCCTGTGCACGTAGTAATTTACGGCGCTAAACATTGGTTATGCATGGAAAGTTAAAGTTATTGGATCAAGTTTATGTGCATACTAGTTTCAGGTTCCAGACGTTAATATTAAATAATGTCTCTGAAAAAACGAGAACATTTGAAACGAGAAAATATGAACAGTCGTGAAAGTCAAAAAGGTACAATAGTTAAACAACACAATTAGCAGCTTGATATTCATACTCGTATTATAATGTGACATACATAGTTTGCGAAGTGGCAAAAAGCACTTAATTAAGAAACTGTTACAGGTCATAAACGTGCGGTTTGAACTAACGAATATTTCCATTTGTGTCGTATTTATTATCAAATACCTTTCCATTTAAGGATCGGTTTTGAACTTTTGTTTACCCAACTCATTTGTTTGTATGAGGTCAATGTTGATAAAGAAACTGCACGTATACCATGTTGATAATGTATTACGAAAGCAGGCCATACCGAATGGAAAGAAACATTTTTGTTTAATTTATTATTCAAACATGCATAATTTGTTGTTAAATTTTAACCTAAACAATAGTCTAGCCATAAACCAAACTGATTTAAAGTCTAATTCCAATACTAGGTTGAACATTTGTAAATTAAATTTGATCTTCATTGTTTGTGAACATGGCTACAAGATACTTAATGAATGGTTATGCGATACAAATATATTCTAGTGCCCATAAAGCAATGGCTTATATGATCTTGCTGTCATTTTTTTCAGAAGTAATATATTTTAATAATTTTTGCAACGTTCATCTGGTATAGTGTTCTATATTATACTATTTATTTTGCATATTTATGCCCCCGAAGGTGGGCATATTAAAATCGCAGCGTCCGTCCGTCCGTCCGTCCGGCCGACTCAATAACTCAGAATATTATGGACAGATTTTAAAATGACTTGCCACATGTGTCCGACATACCAAGACGACATGTCAAGTGCAAGACCCATGTCCCTACCTCTAAGGTCAAGGTCACACTTAGGTGTTTATTCACAATGGAATGCTGCATATAAGGACATAGAGTATAGGTTGTCGTGTCCGGGCTGTAACTTTCCCTTGTATGGACAGATTTTAAAATAACTTGCCACATGTGTTCGGCATACCAAGACGACGTGTCGCGTGCAAGATCCTTGTCCCTATTTCTTAGGTCAAGGTCACATTTAGTGTTTATTCACAATGGAATGCTGCATATAAGGACATAGAGTATAGGTTGTCGTGTCCGGGCTGTAACTTTCCCTTGTATGGACAGATGATAAAATAACTTGCCACATGTGTTTGAATTACCAAGACGATGTGTCGGGTGCAAGACCCGTGTTCCTACCTCTAAGGTCAAGGTCACACTGAGTGTTTATTCACAATGGAATGCTGCATATAAGGACATAGAGTATAGGTTGTCGTGTTCGGGCTGTAACCGGGCAATTTAAAATAACTTGCCACATGTGTTCGACATACCAAAACAACGTGTCGCGTGCAAGAACCGTGTCCCTACCTCTAAGGTCAAGGTTACACTTAGTGTTTATTCACAATGGCATGCTGCATATAAGGACATAGAGCATAGGTTGTCGTGTCCGGGCTGTAACTTTTTCTTGTATGGACAAATTTTAAAATTACTTGCCACATGTGTTTGACATACCAAGACGACGTGTCACGTGCAAGACCCATGTCCCTACCTCTAAGGTGAAAGATACACTTTGTGTTTATTCACAACAAAATGCTGAATATAAGGACATAAGAATGTAGGTTGTCAAGTACGGGTGGTATTTTTTATGTTCAGAGGCAATTTAAAATAACTTGCCATATGTATTTGTTTCATCTTTAACTTTTCATGTACTGACCTTGTTCATAGGTCAATGTCACATTCGGGGGTATTCGTCACATACTGTGACAGCTCTTGTTTTATTATGCCTTTACAATAAAATAGTGGTCGAGTGTGCATCAACTTAATGATTTTTAGGGTTCGTTCTGTCAGTTATGTATATGTTCTGTCATGGAATTCAACATTTGATCCGAGATTTATTGAGCTATGTATAGTATTTAGTTATTCTCCTAGTTCATAATGTTAAAGGAACGAACCATGGTGATTCTGATTTCATTTTATCATTTTCATTTTCGCTTTTCAAAGACTATACTAATTGGCTATAAAAGTGTTCTAAGCATCTAAGTACTTGATGCATCATTAATTTATTATTTTCTGTAAACTGGCCAGCATATTTAGGCCGGAAGGAAATTATTTAATAAGAACACATATTTACTAATTAACGTGCATTTTCGAAGAAATATTGTCGTCATAGAAAGTAGCAGATTGATAATTCCTTAAAATAAATAAAGAGTAAAACTGCTATATCAAATCCTTATTATGCTTATGCCGTTCAGCCTTTCAGTGTGCCTATGTTCTCAGTCTAGGCGAATATTTCGCAATTTGTCGCATTAGATATTTCGGACATACATGTAGTTAACAGTACCTCCTTCAAATGTGACAAAAGTGTGTATAGTGCAATTCGTATATTATTGTTATGTAGATATTAAGACATTTCGGTCAAGTTCAATGTCCCAGTTAAAACCGACTAAAAATAGACCATTTATACACCAGTCAAAACCAGCAAAACAAAATTATTCACGTTTCGTTAAATACAGTCATTAGGTTTATTGATATCAGTCTATTGAGTTCTAGTGTATTAATGTTTTGGCGGGGACCAGTAAATCGATTTCCTCGTGATTTTGTCACTCGAAGTTTACTGTTTAGGGTTTGTACGGTATCAGTCGTCCCGATGTTGGTCTATCCATGCAGGTCGATATCGGGGCGGTGAGGCCGAGATGACACAGAATAAATGACGTTTTGCAGACATTTAGCACTAAAATGGATTCAGTTTTCACAAGTCCCATGTCGAATATTTTCACCCGGCAATTCAAAGACCATCTCCTAAAACGGTGTTGTTGCGTATTTTGGGGTCGCGTATTTTGAGATAAGTGAATTATGGTTTGCTCACCTTTTGAAGTGAGTAACTATCATTACTGTTCTACTCAGTACTGGGAGCAAAGAAAATGGTGACCAAAAACTTATTATATTATATATGCGGATCAGGGGCGTATCCAGGAGTTGACGTTAAAAATTGCGAAACTGAAAAAATGCTTGGACGATTTAGGGCGAGCGCTTGCTGCACCACCGCCCCCTGGACCCGCTAGTGCGTATGTAGCCCCGCTTCACCCTTCCGTTGCCAATATTCCATCATTTTCAAGTCGCGGAATTCTTCGTAACACATACTATAAAACTATAGTTGTCTGCACAACAAATAATGTCACATTTTAAGTTTCTGCCTCACCAACTATCCTCGTGATTAAAATGAAATCAATATGTTTTACTCGTCCTAGATTTAGACAGATTTAGACAGCACGTACATTATTATAGCAGAAAAGTACCTATTACATTACACCACCGTTCGATCCATTGACGTTATTACTTAATATTACTGTTGCTCTTCAATAAGAGGTAGTTGTCAAAACATCCACGTGGGGATGTCAACAGGTGACAGTCGTTCTGTTTTACGCCTTCCTGTCCTCTCAAGATAAGACTGGTACATATAAATGATGTATTGTCAGAAAATAAACATAATAGAATTGTAGGGTTTTCAATGAGTAACATTAATCTAAGGCTCTAATCCGCTCACCTGTTCACTCAGTCTTTGCCTTAATTTTTTTTCAGCACTTGTCCTTTCGGGCAAGTAATTGAAGAAAACCACTTGCCCAAAAACAGTTTTACTTGCCCAAAATAACCAATTCATGCGTAAATGTACGAAACACAATTTTCAATATAATAATAACGTTCAATCAGGATTTGTGAAATGTTGCTGAAGTAATTATGAAAACGGAGGGATCTAAATTTCGGATAAATACACTTGCCCATTCGGGCAACCACTTGGGAATTTTGACTTGCCAGAAACAGTATTAACTTGTCCCAGGCTTCGGGCAACCCAGTTACGATGAAGACTGCCTGTTTCTGCAATCCACCTATTGGTCCTTAATGACATACAATAATGAGCGATCAGGAATACTTTTTTTATTATTTTGACATCTCTTATATATATCCCTGTAAAGTCAAGTCAAGTCAAGTCAATATTTATTTATTGTCGGGTACTATCATCAACAGTTTAACATAAGCTATGAATAGCTTTTGACCGACATTATAAATAAATAGCATAATTTATGTAACTAATATATCACACACATCACATGTACACTTGAAACAAATAAATAATTCTTATAGTAAAATCACATAAACATATTTGGCAGTTGAAAGACATTAGACTATATATAGAATGTAGGTAGATTAGCATAATTTATAGCATAAATTAATCGAAAATACGAATCACAAAGTAATACGACAATGCATTTGGCATGGGAAATAAAACAAAAGAAGTCACAATTAATTAACATGATTTAAATCAAAGACACATTGAAAGAGACCAGCTGCCTAGGCAGTCTAAGCTCGCGAGGTCCCATCCAACATATCTTTGATTAAGACATTTTACAGCATGTTATATGACAGCAATCTTATATGCAAAATGAGCATTTGCATTTATCTCCGCAAATGCTCATTTTGCATATAAGATTGCTGTCATATAACATGCTGTAACGCTACAACTTTTTAACATTAAACACCGGGCGAAAGAATACAAACTAATATTATACATCAATGTTCAATAATAATGACAAAATTGTTCAATATATACCTGAAACTAAACTGGATTGAATTTATCAATAGAGTCGTTATTTTCACATAAATATATTCTGGGTCACGAATACCGTTTTATACGTGAACACAGCCTGTAAGATTTGTCCCTGATTTACAGATATCGGATACTTGATAAACAGTGGACACATGTTACAAGTGTTTTATGATATCTGAATCATGTTTTTTGGGCATAATGACATAAATAAATATGTGTTCAATAGTAGGCAATAATATTTTCGCAGAAATTTTAATTTATAACGGGAGATAATTTCAAAATTGTGGCTGTGAGGATTCTCTGCACAAGGACTGTTTGCTACTTTTTGCTGGGATGGTGGACGTCACGAGTCTGCCATAGTAAAAAGAAAATCGTCTTTTGCCATTAAGCATTAAATGGATTAAAACACAGGATTTACCTTTCCAACAAAACAAAACTTGACAAACACAGACAACAATTATGCCAAGTGTTACAACACTCGACCATCTCCGGCAAGCTCTGAGATAGTCCTTGTAAATACAATCCTAACTACTCGGCCATGGCCGAAGTGTTTGGATTGTTGTAAAACTGTGAGGTGCAGCCATGCAGGTGCCCTTTATGTATATATCGTTTTGTTTTGACAGTATGAAATGAAGAAAACGCATCAAACTCATAATTCGTTGGGTATTTATTTTTTGTGTACGGAACTAATACAAAATAACATAATATGTTAATATTTCTTGTATTATGATATTTTAAAGACACAATATGCTTTAACCCTGAATCCTGATCGGAATAACTACTCACTTTTGATACAAAACAATTTGTACGTAAAGGATTTGCTATAAATATCAAAAATCGTAAAAAAAAAATCTGTCGATGTACAATTATTTGGACTAGTTAAGTACATGTATAAAACGGTATTCGTGACCCAGATATATTTATGTGAAAATAACAACTCTAATGACAAATTCAATCCACTGTAGATTATTATTCAACATCGATGCATAATATTACTATATTTTTTTTTGCCCAGTGTTAAATGGTAGAGAGTTGTAGCGTTACAGGGATACATAAGAAATGTCAAAAAATAAAAAAGTATCCCTGATCGCTCATTATTGAAGCTAAAATAGTATGTATACCTATCATTGTCTAGTGGTCCTATAGCAGAGATTTTTTTGGAAATATTTTTACCGCCTGTGCCTTGCCAAATTGGGAAAGAAATCGAAATTGGGAAAAATACCAATTCGGAACAAAATAGCAAATATAATAGCTAATA
This sequence comes from Mya arenaria, assembly GCF_026914265.1. Lineage (NCBI taxonomy): Eukaryota > Metazoa > Mollusca > Bivalvia > Myida > Myidae > Mya > Mya arenaria. The sequence goes on along the minus strand of NC_069124.1, from coordinate 68,048,728 downwards.
CCCGTAAACATGTTTTCACCTTTAAATGCATACGTTATGCTGTGAAGGAGTTAGTCTTGCCAAGATTTTGTTTATTTTTCAAGAAATTTATTGCTATTAAATTATTCATTTACATCATCTCCATTTATCGAATTTGGAAAAAAATAACAATTTTGGAGGGAAAATGGACATTTTTTCACAAGGGGGAAACAGCCTTTGGAAGGCAGTAAATTGCACCAAAAAAAAATCACTGTATAGTCTAACTGGCTCGGCACTAGGTGCCACTTGTTCTATGTAGACGTTTAGAGGTTGCCACTTATTCTATTGAAACCTTTTGAGAGGTTCACTTGTTCATATATATAAACTTTTAGAGGGAGTCACTTGTTCTATATGGACTAATAGAGGAAAACCATGACAAAACTTGTAATGATAGGATGAATTAAGTTTTGATCATATTTTTTGGTTTCAAAAATAATGTACTAAGTTTTTATATTGTTTATGTATAAAGCAGAAAAATTTGTAAAGATGTTTCTACATACATGCCATATCCCCCGGCGGGGGAAAAATCCCCCGGAATTTCGACCTATCCCCTGGTCCCCCGCCGGGGGATCCATATCTCCTGGAATTAAAAAATAAATAAATGTTTTTGTTTTTGTTTTCAAAACTTGCTTAAGGTTGACAGTGGAAAGCATCATTAATATTATGAGTATGAAATTCCATGAAGGACCATGATGACTAAGTCCAAAAATTATTGTAATTTGAGTGTACCGGGTATTTCTGTATTTATTCTTATATTATAAATGCAGATATTGCACAAGTTTTCGCAGCGTAAAAATCGCCTGGTGTAATATCAAAATCCCCTGGAATTCAGACCAAAATCCCCTGGGAACCCTCTCAGAAATATGGCATGTATGTTTCTATCATGTAACTTAAGTAAATATGATACTGGTAGAGACATTTGACAAAATCTTTAGGGATTATGAGATGGTGATTGCAGATTAATTACCCTCTTGCTGTGAATGGCTTTATGACCCTGTAATAATTATGGAAGCAACAGGATGGCCTATCAAAATTCTGGGTCTGGGTTTGATGTGCATTCAGCTGTTATCCTTTATACAGATTATAGCCCCTGATTGACTATGGAACTTAGGTAAAAGTTTTAGGGCAGGTTGGGATATTTATTAATAACTTATATACCCTTCATTCAATTGACTTAATACTTTACAGAGTTGTTCACTCCATATTATCCATGATACAAATTATGTCCCCTGATTGACCAGGGTTAAAGTTTTAGGGCAGGTTAAAGTTTTAGGGCAAGTTGGGATTTTCTCTTATAAGTCCAATACCCTTCCTTCAATTCACTTAATACCTCACACAGTTGTTCAGGGCCATCACATAATGAGGTTAGATAACTCTATATTATCCTTTATACAAATTATTGTCCCTGATCAACTTTGGAACTTAGGTTAAACTTTTAGGGCAGGTTGGGATATTTATTAATAACTTTTATCTATACCTTTCATTCAGTTGACTTAGTACTTCACACAGTTGTTCAGGACCATCACACAATGAGGTTACATAACTCCCTATTATCCTTAATACAAGTAATGGCCCCTGATCGACTTAGGAACTTAGGTTAAAGTTTTAGGGCAAGTTGAAGTTGTAGGGCAAGTTTTGACTTGAATAAAACAAAAGCGTCATTCAATTGAATTGATACTTCGCACAGTTATTGACAACCTTCTTACAATAAGGTTAAATAACACTAATTTAACCCTAAATACAAATTATGACCGTGATTGACTTTTTTTTTTTTTTTTTTTTATATTCTTAACCAGATTTTCACAAAGGGAAAACAAGTTATTAGAATGACTTGCGTCATTAATTGGGAGGGCTGGTGGGACAACAGCTTCAAAGTTACCTCATGTATCGAATAATTTTAGCTAGGTTTGACATATAGTGACAAAACTTGGTATATAGGAAGAGTTTATGGAGACCTTTCATGGGATTGCGTTTGAGGTCCCTAGGATCAAGGTCAAAGTTACCATATATCGGAAAATGGTTGGTATTAAATAACTTAAGTAAAGGTCGACATATTAGATCAAACTTGGTATATATAAAGAGTTTATAGAGACCTTTCATGATATTGTGTTTTGGTCCCCCTTGAGTTATGGTCACTGTTTACTTTTTAATTTGATTTTTTTATCGCTTTTGACAGGCACATACATCATTATTGTATTCTATCCCAAGTCAAAGCGGCGTAGTCGAGCGCGCTGTCTTACAACAGCTCTTGTATCTGTATGACTTTACATCGAAAGTTATTACACTAGGTATTTCTTAATAATACATATAATGCTGTTATTTCATGATGGCGCCATCACTTATGGTATTAAAACAATGAAAGTCTTCTTGCTTTTTCAGTGATGGGAAAGAATAAAAGAAAGAGACACGAAGAAAGCAGTGAGCCTGGAGAAGAGGTGGCATGCACTAAACTGGTTCAGGACAACAACACTAACAATGCTGAGGTTGGACATTCAGGCAAGAAAAAGAAAAAAGATAAATCAAAACATAACAATGCTATTGATATAACCCAAGAAAGCTTGACCATTAAATCTGATGAAGCTGTTGATGACAGGCCGAAAAAGAAACACAAGAAGAAACATAGACCAAATCTTGATGAAAGTGTTGATTCAAAGTTTGAATCAAATGACACTTCCAGTATTGACGTCAAGCAAACTCCAAACTATGATTCTGAGATTAGTAAGAAGAAGAAAAAAAAGAAAAAGTCTAAAGAGAGGACAGACAAATCAGATGAAACAGACCAGAATCTAAATGGATCGATTGAACATAGTACAGGCAAAAAGAGGAAAAAATCAAAGCATAAAAATGTTTCAGAAATTCCTGAGTCGGCACTTGAGAGCAAAGAAGAATTATTGGAAATAAATGTTGACAAAGAAGCAAATAGCAATAACTCCCACATGCTACAAACTAAACATAAAAAGAAGAAAAAGCACAAAAAAGAAGATTCTTCTGTTGATAATGACTTTAAAAAGGATGTTCACACAAATGCAGATGGTTTTCTACCTAAAAATAAACAAACAGCTGTCCAAAAGGATTCTATTAGTGTTGGAACAGATAGTTTGAAAGAAAATCTCAAGAGTGACAAAGAACAGAGCAATAACAAAAAATGCACAGTTGGTCAGTGGGAAAGTGCTGAATTTGAAGACACTGACAGACAGAACAAATTTTATCGCCTTCTTGGAGGTATGAAGAAAACAAATTCTTCAAATCTATTGCAGAAAAAATTCCAGCTTGGATGTTCTGGCAAGCCCTTTAAACCAGGAGGCACTGGAGCCATGAATAGAAACGAGCAGGACAAGTATACAAAAACTCTGGAGTCTGACTTTGAAAAGGCACTGAGTAGTAACAGAAACAAGGGAATTGGCCTTGGCTTTGAAAAGCCCCCAGATGAGGGAAAGAAGTTCTTTATTGATACAAGAAAGTCAAATTCAATTAAATTTGATGATTAATATAACTTTTTTTGTCACCTTTGGGTCATTGCTGCATGACAATGACAGGAAAATAGGGATCACATTGTCCTTCGTTGTTTGTGTTTTCATTGCCATATTAATATTAACGTTACTGTTTTGTTTCAAACTAATAACTTATAGTTATTACTTTTAACTTCAATATTGTAATTTGTTACATCACTAGTATAGTGTAACATTACGGGGTTCATACTTGTAAACAAAATAAAACAAGCATTCAATAAATTGAGTAGATCTATCATTTGCCATATATTTAAAATATGCTATAGTAAAAAAGTCACATTCTTTGTGGAAAGGATTGCCAGCTTGGGTTGAAGATTTCACTTTACTTTCAATTACCTAGCATCTTCATCAATGGATAGTATTTCATTAAATAATGGAGCAGCATAACCAATAATACAAAATGCCTAAAATATACGTTTATCTATTATGTGTATCAAATTAGAAATGCAATTAATAAATCTGGGTACAATGTAGAAAATATACTATAATATTTAATGGTGTACTTATTTGATGATGATTGCTGTCAGGCTGTCACCGTAAATCCGAACACATTTGTTAAACAAGAATAAACATAAAATTGAAAGTTTCAGAAGAGTTGGAAGAAAATCTTTGTTAATATATCCTTTGAATGAATCAACAATGGCACAACAATTTCACAGTTTGAGCTTGGAACAATATATAAGGCGTGAACTTTGATAATTAACTATTACAAATAACGAAAAACGTGTAATTATCACCTTGTGAAACTTTAAAGAAAGGCTCATGAACTCCTGTGAATGTTATGTCATAAAAGTATTTGAAGATGAAACCCTTTTATTTAGAACCAAAGTTATATAATTAAAGCTATCAATTAATATGAAAATAATGCAATGCATATTTATAAAGAAAACAAAAACATTTAAATGTCTAAATGTTTGACAAATTAACTTTATTTTATAAAACAACATCAATCATATAATTAACATACTAATTAATTAATATACATAAACTGTATATTGTTAAAATGAAAGGTCAAAATTGATTATAATTATTAAATAAAATAGTTTACATTAAAACATCTGTTGAAACTAAACACATCATTCTAAGTTTCACTGTAAAGATAGCATTTATTATAGACTGAAGAAGCCTTATCTGGTCAGCCCCTTGTCTCCATTTAGTCTTTCCCTTGTCTTACCCTAGTGCACTACGAAGTGCACTACGAAGTGAACTGATAGTGAACACGATGTGCACTTACTGTCAAGTTTGGTCTTAACAGTACTGTAGACCTGTCCCATTTTTGACTCTTAAGAAACCAGGCGACCAGTGTGACATTATGTCTGATTATGAAAAAATGATAAAGAGTAGGTAACTTAACAAATATTCTGGTTGTTGCACACTGTACTACCTCTTATTGCCATCTGTCTATATACAAAGTTTTATTTCAATCCAATCATTTGTTTTGAAGTTATTCTCCAGAAAAGGGTGTGACATTTGGACAGGCAAAGCTGCAAATTTATGCTCTCCCGTTAGGGAGCATAGCAAGAACATCTCTATGGCTGTCATTTGATGTGCTGTTTTGGGAATATAAGTATCTTCCATGGCTGAGAGTGTAAGATAGGTTCATTCAGACCTGAGCGTAGGGTGTTTTGCGGAAACGAGGTTTACCTCGTTTCTGCAAAACACCCTGCGCGAGGGTCGGGATGAACTTATCTTACACGAGCGGCTATGGTAGATGCTTTTTCTCCCACCTCAGTTAAACAAAATTAAGTAAAAATGTAATTTTTGCCGGAACTCTTTTGTGCTTAGTGAAAATAATTGCAATAATTCGTGGTTGTCATGGATATTTGCGCAGTGATTCAGAGTATGTAAATGGTCTGATCGGTCTTTAAATAGTTCTAAGAAGAGTGAAGCATTATTTCCTGAAAGGTGCGTGAAAACTTTTTCTGGTTACATTTGAAGCGAGAAATGATTAACTAGCATTCTAAATATTGACACCAGACAAGATTTCCATGATGCGCTACAGATGACAGTCTTCAACAAGGGAGGTAAATACAATGTGGTGACCATTAAAAGGAGTTCCATACGGGTACCTGTTTTATCTTCGACCGTGGGCATGATAAGAATTTCTAGCATGGTTAAATTAATGGATCTACTTATCTGAGGTGGGAGAAACTTTGTGCTTAAACCTTTGAACGTGAAACTGCATTAAATTAATGCTTTTGGCCTTGTCAGCAATGTCTTTCATCCAATGTATTGTCCCGCTGTCAGCCACTTACAAGAGCTACTAACAGCTACTAAGAACTGCTAAGAGATGATTGCAAAGCACTATGAAATGTAATTATGTAAGGAAATAAATGATTATGACAATATTCCAAAAGTTCAGAAAGGAAGTTTATTCACAAGTTGTTCCATGTACATGTATTTGCACATGTATAAAAAAACTGTTGTTGATAATCTTCAACAAGAGGTTGTCAAATGAGGTTTTTAGCTCTACTGGCCAAAGGCCAGAAGAGCTTATGCGATGGTAATGTGTACGTAGTATGTGCATCCGTGCGTCCGTGCGTTCGTGCGTCTGTAAACAATTGCTTGTGAACACGATACAGTCTTCAGTTTTGATTGTATCTCGATGAAACTTGTACAGTATCTAGATATCCATCAGAGCTGGGTTCCTTTCGAAAACCAGCCAGATCCGCCCATGAATGCCTAGATTATGGGCCATGAAAGTTTTAAAGAAATGCTTTCTATTTTTAGCCAGGTCTGCATGAGCGAATTCTATTTTTAGCCAAGTTTACATGTACATGTAAATTCAAGTCTAGAGTTAAGGGAGACAATTTGCAAGTCTAGGATTTTGAGAGACAATTTGCTTTTTGCTTCTGCAGCTGATTTTGTGAATTACTCTGCCTTGTTCTTGTTGAAAGCCCAAAGGCCATTTTTTAGCTTTAAGTTCTGTAGTTTGCGCATTCATCTTAACAAAATTGGTTGTGAATGTTTAAGTTATGCACCTGGTGTCATTACTGGCCACACCCAGGGTTCACAGGTTTGGTAAACATAAATCTGGAAAGGTTTGAAAATCTTTTTGTGTGTTCGTGCATCCATCTCAGCACAATTGATTGTGAATGTTTGTTCAAATTGATCAATGTTGTCCTAGGATGCCCTTGACTTTGACCTTTTGACCAACTTTTTTTAACTTTTAAAACTACAGAAATTTTTACTACGAGTACAGTTTTGAAAGCATTTTTTTTTGTCAGATGACTTTTACTTGGCACATATTAAATAAGTTCATGCAACTAATCTGCTTGCAATGCTTTCTGGGCTCAGTTGTTGAACATGCTACGTTTTCAGGTAACCCAAACACAAAACATAAACTATATGTCTGTTGCCTTTTACCCATACATACACGCTCTGGATTGATATGACCACAAAAGCCATGCCAGAAGAGCATAGGCCCTTTTGGGCCTCTTGTTCATGGAAATAATGACATAATCATATTGATGTAATTCGTAATATGAAAAAAATAATTGAAATGAAACAATTTAAAGGATCTTAAATAAAAAGGGTCAAATATGGTCTGCAAAACTTGTTGAATAAGTATATATTTTTTATTTTGTTAAGATATTTTGTGTCTATATAATTTGAAACTCTCTTAAGTTCAAGTTTTAAAGTAAATTTGATTTAATAAGGTTATGTACCTTTGATTGCATATTTAAGCACACAAATGAAGTCAACAACATGCGAAACATCAAACAGCCCAATTTGGGACACAAACAAAATCATTGTGCACGAAATATTACATCCAATTTTTATGCATGTTTTAACATGAAGTTCATTGATTAATAGCAAGTTGTTGTAATGATAAGACCTGGTATTTTACAAAAAGAAAATACCTGGTATTGCCAAATTGTTGCATTTAAAAGCAACAAATGCAGAAACATACATTTCATAAGAATCCCTAATTGGGCTAAGTTCTACTTTTATAATACCAGATATTTATATTGAAGACCAATTTCACATTTCTCTTTTTTTCAACACACAAACTATATTCTCCTGACATGTAAGTATGCAACATTAAATTGTAATGAAATACTGATACAATTAATGCAAGGAGTTGTTCTTATTATAGAAGATGTAAAATAATAGGATAAACACGGGCTACGGGTTATAAAACATTTCCAGGTAAAATAGAGGATCTGGCCATCATCAGGTTGTAATTCGTATATATATACGAGATGTAAGCAGGATTTTAATGTTTAATAATTGCTGATGTGAAAATATTCATTACTATATCATATCATATATTAGATTTGAATACTTTGACTCATTAAAAAGGCATGACTGTGATTTATTAGACCCTAGGTGCAATAAATTGAATTCAAACTGTCAAGTTTTTGGACCTAAAAAGTTGCAATTTTATGGATTAATACTGAAGCACATATATATATTTAATAGCAACTATTTTTGATATAAAAAAGCTGTGTTTTATCCATAAGCAACATAAATGAAAATCTTGTAAAATAGTCTAGTCTTCTTTAAATTGTCTCTTTTAGTGGTTTTACTAAAAGCTCATTTGTAGTTCTTACAAGAACTATGTCTTAATAGTTTATACAAGAACTACGTATGTCTCAGTAGTTCTAATTAGTTTTAAGTAGTTCTTACAAGAACTATGTTTTAGTAGTTTTTACAAGAACTACATAATTATGTCTTAGTAGTTATGTCTCATCTATTCATTGTTTTTGCCCTGTCCGCCAGTCACTCAGTCCGTCAGTCTGTATGTCACACTTTGTTTACGCTCAATAACTATAGAACACCCAGGAACTTCATACTTGGTCTTGGTATGGTCATGACTATTAGATGACCCCTATTGATTTTGTGATCAGTAGGTCAAAGGTCAATGTCGTGGTAAACTTGAGGTGAAAAAACGGTTTCCCCTCAATAACTAAAGATCCTTTGGGTCCAGGAACTTCATACTTGGTATGCTTGGTTGTTCATGACTAGTAGAAAACCCCTATTGATTTTGAGATCAAAAGGTCAAAGGTCAAGGTTGTGGTTACCTTCAGGTAAAAAAAAATATGTTGGCTGTGACCTTAAGCTTAAGACTGGTTTCTGCTCAATAACTAAAGAACGCTTGTACCCAGGACCTTCATACTTGGTATGCTAGTTGGTCATGACTAGTAGATGACTCCTATTGATTTTGAGATCAGTGGGTCAAAGGTCAAGGTCACCGTGACCTTGAGGTGAAGAAACGGTTTCCGCAAAATAACTAAAGAACGCTTGCACCCAGGAACTTCATACTTGGTATGCTAGATGGTCATGACTAGTAGATGAACCCTATTGATTTTAAAATCAGCAGGTCAAAGGTCAAGGTCGCCGTGATCATGAGGTGAAGAAATGGTTACCGCTCAGTAACTAAAGAGCACTTGCACCCAGGAACTTCATACTTGGTATGCAAGTTGGTCATGACTAGTAGATGACCCCTATTAATTTTGTGATCAGTCTTTGTTTCCGCTTAATCAATTAAGAACGCTTGCACCAAGGAACATCAAACTTGGTGTGCTAGTTGGTCATGACTAGTAGATGAGGTCAAGGTCGTCATGACCTTGAGGTGAAGAAGCGGTTACTGCTCAGTAACAAAAGAATGCTTGCACCCAGGAACTTCATAAACCAAACTTCACTATTGGTTCCTCTCCAGTCCAAAATTACAAATTTCATGTCCCATCATTTATTATCCCCTGCAGAATCGAAGGTTTCGGTAGGGGGATATTGTTTTGGCGTTGTCCATCCATCCCTCATTCCGTCTGTTCGTCCTGTACCATATCTTGGAAGGTATTGATCAGAAAATGTTCAAACTTGGTCAGAATGTTCCCCTTGATCAAATCTCAACCACTTGTAAAAGTGTGTCTCTTGGGGTCAAAAACTTGGTCACTAGGTCAAATCTTTGAAGAAAAAAATGAACATACTAGAGGCATTATACATCGCCAAATATTCATGAATCTTAATCAGAATGTTTTACTTGATGAACTCTTGGTCGTAAATAAACCTGGGTCACATATGATTGAAAATTAGGTCACTAGGTCAAATCTTAGAAAAATCTTGTCTGGAACCATATCATGATAATGATTGGTCAAGTTATGTTCAAAATTGGTCATGATGTAGCCCTTGATGAAATATTGACCACTTAAAAAGTGGGTAACATGGGGTCAAAAACTAAGTCACTAGGTCAAATCTTAGAAAATCTTTGGAGCAATCTAGAGGCATTACACATGGTCAAATATTAATAAAACTCAATCAGAATGTTTTCCTTTGTTGAAATCTTGGACTTATTTGAAACTGGGTCAGATATGATCGAAACTTATGTCATAAGGTCAAATTTTAGATTTTTTTTGTCCAGAATGGAAATGATTGGTCGGATTATGTTCAAACTTGGTCATAATGTACCCCTTGATGAAACATGGACCGCTTGTTTTCCTTGATTGTTGTTGAATAGTTCGAAATTTGGTCACATTGGGTCAGAAACCAGGTCAGTAGGTGAAATCTTTGAAAATTGTGTCCCTATCCAAATATTGGTATTGAATAGTCAGTTATGTTCAAATTTGGTCAGAATGTTTGCCTTAATGAAATCTTACAAGAGTTTTAAAATTGGTCACATGGGGTCAAAAACTAGATCACTAGGTCATATCTTACAGAAATCTTGGTAACACTCTAGAGGCAATACATCTCCTCTAATTTCCATGAAACTTAATCAGAATGTTTGCCTCATTGAAATCTTGGAATAGTTTGAAACTAGTTTGAAACTAGTAGGTCATGTGGGGTCAAAAATGAGGTCACTGGGTCAAATCTAAAAAAAAACCTTGTGGACATTCTAGAGGCTATATTTTTTTAATATATATGGACCAAAAATTGATCAGAATGTTTGCCTTGATGAAATCTTAAATTAGTTTAGAACTGGGTAACATGGAGTCATAAACTAGGTTTCTTGGTCAATACAACCACACAATAGGAGAAACTAGCGCTTTTTCAAAAAATCAATCTCTAGTTTAATCATGTGTATATATAATATGGCACCATTCAAACTATGTACTCATTAAAGTTGAGCGCAAAATCTGTAATACTAATGACTTCACATTTGGTACCAGACCAAGTACCAGTTTGAATCATATTTACATGTAGTAACAAACCAAGTACCAGTTTGAATATAAGCACGCTTTGATACTGCTTTTAATATAAGATATTGTTGGTACATGATATGAATTTAAGATCAGTAGGTGAAAGGTCAAGGTTACGGTGACCTTGAGGTAAAAACAGTTTCCGCTCAATAACTAAAGAACGCTTGGAGCCAGGAACTTCATACTTGGTATGCAAGTTGGTCATAATTAGTAGATGACTCCTATTGATTTTGAGATCACTTATCTTATGCTGTAGATGTTACTATTGAATATTGGTGAATAGGCCAAACTTCAAGGTCACTGTTGGTTCCTCTAGTCCAAAAAAAATAAATTCATGTCCATCATCCATGGCTCACCAATCACTGAAGCATGGCTCACCCACCATTGTAGCATGGCTCACCCACCACTGTTGCATGGCTCACCCACCACTGAACCATGACTCACCCACCACTGTAGCATGGCTCACCCACCACTGAACCATGACTCACCCACCACTGTAGCATGGCTCACCCACCATTGTAGCATGGCTCACCCACCACTGTAGCATGGCTCACCCACCACTGAACCATGACTCACCCACCACTGTAGCATGGCTCACCCACCATTGTAGCATGGCTCACCCACCACTGTAGCATGGCTCACCCACCACTGAACCATGACTCACCCACCACTGTAGCATGGCTCACCCATCATTGAAGCATGACTCACCCACCACTGTTGCATGGCTCACCCACCACTGAACCATGACTCACCCACCACTGTAGCATGGCTCACCCACCATTGTAGCATGGCTCACCCACCACTGTAGCATGGCTCATCCATCATTGTAGCATGGCTCACCCATTATTGTAGCATGGCTCACCCATTATTGTAGCATGACTCAATCATGATTGTAGCATGGCTCACCCATCATTTTAGCATGGCTCACCCACCCATGTAGCATGGCTCAACCACTTGTACCATGGCTCACCCACCATTGTAGCATGGCTCACCCATGCATTGATCGAAGCATGGCTCACCCATTGTTGTAGTAGCACTCACCCATCATTGTAGCATTACTCACCCATTATTGTAGCACCATTATTTTATCAAGGCTCACCAACAATTGTATCATGGCTCACCCACCATTGTGGCATGGCTCACCCTCCATTGTAGTATGGCTCACCCACCATTGTAGCATTTCTCACCCATGCATTGAAGCATGGCTCACCCATTATTGTAGCAGCGCTCACACACCATTGTAGCATGGCTCACCCATGCATTGAAGCATGGCTCACCCATTATTGTAGCAGCGTTCACCCATCATTGCAGCATGACTCACCCATTATTGTAGCATGGCTCACCCATTATTGTAGCATGGCTCACCCATGCATTGTAGCATGGCTCAGCCATCATTGTAGCATGGCTTAACCATTATTGTAGCATGGCTCACCCATGCATTGTAGCATGGCTCAGCCATCATTGTAGCATGGCTTACCCATACGTTTTAAGGGGTTTGTACAGAAAATATTACCATGATCGTTTGAGGTTGCAACATGTCAAAATGGTCTTGACAAATTGTAGATATCTGTAGTGTAGTTGCATTGACCTAAAGAGCAGGATTCATTTGGGGAACAATATCGCATTGACAATATGGTGAAGGTTTGTGACAAATTATCAACATCCACACCAAGCTGGATTCTTGCAAGCATGAGCACACTTCTTCAAACGAAATAATCCATGCCATCTTGTACCAGACAAATTAATCCATACCATCTTGTACCAGACAAATTAATCCATACCATCTTGTACCAGACAAATTAATCCATACCATCTTGTACCAGACAAATTAATCCATACCATCTTGTACCAGACAAAATAATCCATACCATCTTGTACCAGACAAATTAATCCATACCATCTTGTACCAGACAAATTAATCCATACCATCTTGTACCAGACAAATTAATCCAAACCATCTTGTACCAGACAAAATAATCCATACCATCTTGTACCAGACAAATTAATCCATACCATCTTGTACCCTGTTAGACAAATTAATCCATACCATCTTGTACCAGACAAATTAATCCATACCATCTTGTACCAGACAAAATAATCCATACCATCTTGTACCAGACAAATTAATCCATACCATCTTGTACCAGACAAAATAATCCATACCATCTTGTACCAGACAAATTAATCCATACCATCTTGTACCAGACAAAATAATCCATACCATCTTGTACCAGACAAATTAATCCATACCATCTTGTACCAGACAAAATAATCCATACCATCTTGTACCAGACAAATTAATCCATACCATCTTGTACCAGACAAAATAATCCATACCATCTTGTACCAGACAAATTAATCCATACCATCTTGTACCAGACAAAATAATCCATACCATCTTGTAACAGATAAACTTATGCTACCATCTTGCACCAGACAAATTAATATCATCTCCTACCAGACAAACTCAATCTGTACCAGACAAATTAATCCATATCATCTTGTACCAGACATATTAATCCATACCATCTTGTACCAGACAAATTAATCCAAAACATGTAAACATTCATGTACACAGAAGAACACTTAAATGTTAAACAACATTTATTAGATACAAGTAAAACAATAACATAAAAAACATGATGAAACTGCAAAATACAAGTATAATATAAACTAATATTGTGACCGTGTATGTGTATACTTAATATGATCAATAAACAAAAAATTGCAAATGAATATCAATAACATTTCCTGAGATTTTTTATTTCAAACTATTTTGACCAATTTAGTTTAGTCTCTCATAGTACTTTTTTACCAGATAAGACTCTCTTTTTTAACTATTTTTCAAGCCATACCCAAATATACTGCAGCAAATTCTATATGAACAAGAGCTGTCACAGTATGTGACGAATGCCCCCGAATGTGACATTGACCTACGAACAAGGTCAGTACATGAAAAATTGATCTTGCCTTTATGTGTTAAATACATATGGCAAGTTATTTTAAATTTCCTCTTAACATAAAAAAATACCACCCATACTTGACAACCTACACTGTTATGTCCTTATATTCAGAATTCCCTTGTGAATAAACACTTAGTGTATCTTTCACCTTAGAGGTAGGGACATGGGTCTTGCACAGGACACGTCGTCTTCGTATGTGGAACACATGTAGCAAGTTATTTTAAAATCTGTCCATACAAGGGAAAGTTACAGCCCGGACTCGACAACCTATACCCTATGTCCTTGTATACAGCACTCCATTGTGAATAAACACTAAGTGTGACCTTGACCTTTGAGGTAGGGACACGGGTCTTGCACGCGACACGTCGTCTTGGTATGTGGAACACATGTGGCAAGTTATTTTCAAATCTGTCCATACAAGGGAAAGTTACAGCCCGGACACGACAACCTATACTCTATGTCCTTATATGTTGCACTCCATTTAGAATAAACACTATGTGTGACCTTCACCTTTGAGGTAGGGACACGGGTTTTGCACGCGACACGTCATCTTGGTATATGGAACACATGTGGCAAGTTATTTTCAAATCTGTCCATACAAGGGAAAGTTACAGCCCGGACACGACAACCTATACTCTATGTCCTTATATGCAGCACTCCATTGTAAATAAACACTAAGTGTGACCTTGGCCTTTGAGGTAGGGACACGGGTCTTGCACGTGACACATTGTCTTGGTATGTGGAACACATGTGGCAAGTTATTTTAAAATCTGTCTAAACAAGAGAAAGTAACAGCCCAGACACGACAACCTGTACTCTATGTCCTTATATGCAGCACTCCATTGTGAATAAACACTAAGTGTGACCTTGACCTTTGAGGTAGGGACACGGGTTTTGCACGCGACACGTCGTCTTGGTATGTGGAACACATTTGGCAAGTTATTTTAAAATCTGTCCATACAAGAGAAAGTTACAGTCCGGACACGACAACCTATACTCTATGCTTATATGCAGCACTCTTATGGTGAATAAACACTAAGTGTGACCTTGACCTTTGAGGTAGGGACACGGGTTTTGCACGCGACACGTCGTCTTGGTATGTGGAACACATTTGGCAAGTTATTTTAAAATCTGTCCATACAAGAGAAAGTTACAGTCCGGACACGACAACCTATACTCTATGCTTATATGCAGCACTCTTATGGTGAATAAACACTAAGTGTGACCTTGACCTTTGAGGTAGGGACACGGGTCTTACACGCGACACGTCGTCTTGGTATGTGGTACACATATGGCAAGTTATTTTAAAATCGGTCCATACAAGAGAAAGTTACAGCCCGGACACGACAACCTATACTCTATGTCCTTATATGCAGCACTCCATTGTGAATAAACACTAAGTGTGACCTTGACCTTTGAGGTAGGGACACGAATCTTGCACGCCACACGTCGTCTTGGTATGTGGAACACATGTGGCAAGTTATTTTAAAATCTGTCCATACAAGGGAAAGTTACAGAGCCGGACGGACGGACGGTGCGATTTTAATATGCCCACCTTCGGGGGCATAAAAACTAATTTACCATAACAAAGTCAATAATGAGATTCTTTATTAGAGTGGCCATCAATATATGATGTTATCTCAGCTTGGTAAACAATGCAGTGTACTGTGATATGTTCATAATTGATAACGATCTTGTTAAATATTACCATGAAAATGGGTTGTGTATACCATGTGATAAATTGCGTCATAAATGCTTCCTTGGAAGCCAAAATTTTGCTTCGAATGACACCTTTAAACAAAGATAACATTATCATTTCTTCACCATTTTAAATTAACCATAGTGCAGGCTACGCCACTTAAAGAGCCCCACCTTGGTCTTTTACCAGAGTTAAATAGAGAGTTTAGTTTCTTAAAATACTTTGACAAACCTTTTTACAAAACTGCTGCCTAATGGAGCACTGTCAAAAGATTATTTCGAAAACAAGTTTTTCAATGTGTTTGCGGAACCCAATCGCCTAATCAAAATCCGGTAATTAAAGGAATATGGGGCTCTTTAAGAGGCTCAGACTGGCCTTTGATCTTTGTTTTAAGTCTTCATTCAAGCAAAATGTTGCCTTCCGACCTAGCATGACATTGTATATACACAAGCCGTCTATGTCAACCCGTAGGCGATACAACAGTTGTTGTAGAACTAAGCATAACCAGTATATTAAAGGTATTGAAATTTCCCATGGCATGCAAGTTTGATGCATAAATATAAATCTAATATTCAAGAATTCCATTTTCATTCATAAGGCAGATCTAAAAGCCTGACATTCCTTCATAATTGGGAAAGTTCAAGTACTGTTATAGTTTAAAGGAAGTCATCACGTCTTGTCCAGGTTAAAAATGCCAACAGCTGATTTTTATTTCATAATTAGAAGACTTCTAAAACATATTTGTTCAGTGTTGGACATGCAGCATAATATTTATAAATAAAACAACTATTTTCTGAATATACAATGTACATTGATTATATCGACATGTAAATACACTAGAACATAAAATACAAAATAAAATAGCATGTAAGTAATGGTTACAGAATGTAAGAATGGCTCTTTCTAGTATGGATTTCAACAATACATTGTGTCGGGGACATTTGTTGTACAAAATTTTCTAGCATTGCATATACACCACAGGTATTGATTGAACCATTTAATAACCATACATAAACATTATACAAGAAGCTGTTTTTATGTCATGATCCAAGGTGAGCAACATGTAGAACAGCTCAACGCAGGATTGTACATGCATGGATTGTGTCATGTTGAGGGGGAAAATACAATCTTTAGTAATATTAAAACATCACAAAACAATCTCAGAGCAACATAAAGCCTATTTTCCATGAGCACGCTGTCAGCATCTGTCATCAGTATTTTTAAAACAGAAATTATATTCCATATCCACAAAAAAATAATGTAGACAATCATATCTTTAAGTAGAAATAGCATCTGATTATGAAGTAATTCTATTTTAATAGTCACAATTGTTATTAACATTTACAGACACAAACATTTGGTATGCATTTATTTAAAAGTTCCATTTTATGTAAAAACAACAACAACACATTCTAATTGAACAAAGACTTAAAAACTTCATTATACATATTTTTTCATTGATACCAGTGTTTTTAAGTATTTTAGTTCAATCAATGATCAGAAAGAGTTTTTGCTATTATTTCTATATATATATTTTTTAAAGCAAAACCCTGTCACTTTAATGGTCCCATTCTCTAAAATCACTAACTGTGCAATAGCGGACATAGACCAGAGGCAAAGTAGACACATGGAACAGACTGAACAATATTTATAATGTTCCGTTTTAACGTAGGCAGACAGAACATGGACAGCATGATCAAGGAATACCAGCCTTAAGGAAACTGAGTAAACTGAGAAAAGTAAAGTAAAAGAATTGTAAAAGTTGGACTGAAAACAAGATGTGTACAGGTATTCTATTTATAAAGAAAAATAAATGGCAAGACCAAATTTCACAAACTGCTGTAGTTTTGTTTTGGATAACAATCAGTAAATTTGTAATATAAAATTTTAATGAGAGGTATTAAATTCTTATATCATACAAAATGTTTGAACAAAAAGTGGATATTAGCTGTTAACTGAGGGACATAACTAGAGAAGAAAACAGCCAGTCATAGGCATTGCTAGACTACAAGAATTTATATTTATGATGGTCTGGGAGCTTCATGTATGGCCCACATGATGACAACACTGAGCCTATCACTACCTCAAGTTTCTTTTAAAACTGGTCCCAGCAGTTCTTAAACAGATAACCGAGTATTTAAATGGTGTGTATATTGTAAATAGAAAGGTAATACATTCTGATTCCTCCATATTTTGATTTTTGTTTCTGTTAAAACCAAAGTTTGTGTGAATTTCCTTTATGGGGTCATCAAATATGCAAAATAAAGTTGAGGATGGTAAATATTCATGAGTTGTTAATTAAGTACATTTTGTGCTGTTCAACATTTTTTCTTTTCTTTTTTAACAAGATATTGCATCAATATATCCTATCAGAAAATATGTTTCTAACACTAAAATCAATTATAATTGTAAAGCATGCTAGACTGTAAAGTGATTAAATGTGTTTAATTAGAATTTGAACAATTAAGTAATTTTGAGAAAGTGGGGCCAAATATGATATCGATATGATAACAATGAGTGCTTCAATTTGCTTAAGCCTTGTGTGAAATCAAGTGTAGATGTATTTCATCCTTACAAGAAAATGTATGATCTGGGGTTTAATTCTGTTTGTAAATAGCTGGATAATTGCGAAAAGTAGGCGGAGATTGGGGAGACCCAAATCAGTTCTCATAGGGGCAGCAAAAAATATAGTCAGATGGGCCGACACTAAATGCCAGGATATTTTACCCGGTACAGGGTCATCTTAAATACCCTCATGATATGTTTTATTGAAGAAAGACTTTTAATAAATATCCATGTACATTGGACAAATGCAAACAATTGCAAAAACAATCTGACAGTGATAGAAAGGGCGGAAATATTGCATGTACAATGAATGTGTATTTCTTAGGCCTGCCTGTAAATGAAAATCCATTAAAAAAATAGGATGGTACTACAGTTTTTTTCCAGACAAACAGAAGGCTTGCACTGCATGTATATTGCTAGTAGATCTGAGGTCAAGCTATTTATAAAAATATCATCAATAAAGAGTAAGCCTAAACTCGCTGATATGGGACTACATGTATTTGTGCATATAAAACAATGGCTAATAATTTACAACCATAATGTAAAGAAGCATAACAAAGTTTTAGTTAGTATAAAAATGGTACCGACATTAAATATGGTATGTTATAGCCAGTATGATGATTTGTGGTACGAAATAATGTCAAGAAAATTGATTTAATAATGAAGACAAAGGTTCATAATGTTCATAGTGTTCGTGTCTATTCTTTAAGTAAGACATAATAAGGTATATGATTCTTGATTAAAATTTCTTAAAAAGCACTCTCTGGGCTAAAGATTTACAAAGCCTGAAGCATATAATGAGTTTATACAAAAATGATTAATAAACACACTCAAACTGCAAATTAAGTTACCGGGTAATAGTTCAACACAATTGACAAAGTACAAAATAATGCTTTTGATAAGGAATTCTCAATTAATAAAAATATACATATCCAAAATATTTGGATTTTCTAATATTAAAGACAAAAGTCCATAAAAGGCCAATTAAAGAACAAACTGAAGGATAAAATGCTAACAAACACTTTATCATAGTTAAGTAACTTGAAAAATAACAGCATAATTGTAACAATATGTCATTTGGTAATAAGAAATATTGGTATCATCTGATCAATTTGAGGTTGATAATAACGTATAACAATATATGAAAATATATATACATAAGTTCTGGTTGGTTTGGTGTTTTTCTTAAGTTAGCACATGAGGTATTTGATAATGCAATAACTAATACAACTAGAAATGTGTCCATAGGACACGGATGCCCCCACTTCGATTTTTTGTCACAGAAAATAAGCCATAATGATTATTCAGGATAATCTCAAGTCTTTTTTTGCAAATAAAGGGCCGTAACTCCTAAATGACAAAAGCGATTTCCATGGCTATCTAACTTGATCAAGATATTATGGTCACAATCATGTATGTAAAGTTTGGTGAGGATTGGACACATACTTTTCAAGAATTAGATTGGAAACATATATTTTTGAAGTATTTTTGGCAAAAAAGGGCCGTAACTCCTAAATGACTAAAGCGATTTCCATGACTATCGAACTTGATCAAGATATTATGGTCACAAACATGTGTTTAAAGTTTGGTGAGGATTGGACAAACAGTTTTCAAGAATTAGATCGGAAACAATCTTCGGGACGTACGTACGTACAGACAGACAGACGTACGTACGGACAAGGGCAACCCTATATGCCGCCACTTTGTGGGGGCATAAAAACATGTTGCCAGTCTTTTCATAGCCTATCATATGTCAGTCTATTTAGTGCGGGCTTGGACCATGTTTAACTTGTAATAGAAGCCCTGTTGCTTCATGAGCTCAGAGTGGCGCCCTTGTTCGGTGACGACGCCGTGCCGGATGACACAGATCTTATCAGCGTTCTGGATGGTGGAGAGGCGGTGGGCGATTACGATGCACGTGCGTCCTTCACGTGCACGGTCCAATGCATCCTGGACTACCTGATGACAAAATGTAAGACATTTTGGTACATAACATTTATCAATTACCAAGATTAATGATTGTTTGGGGTAGGAATCAATTAAAGAAATAAATTCGCTCCCATTTAGATGTAAATAAAATTGATCAGATACTTTGTTGAGAAATAAACTTGGAATTTAAATGCTTTCATTTAGATTACGCAGATATATAAGCAACATTTAATTTACTGAAATTGATTAATCATATTTTTAAGTATGTATCTAACAAGATTTCATATGTTAAGAGTTAAAGATTAAAACCATTTCCATTATTAAAATCAAAGATATTACTTGGAAGTTTTTTTAAAGGAAAAATAATTATATACAGCAAATGGATATGAAAGCATTATTCATAGTAATAAAACTATAATTGTAACAAAGGAAAGTTTTCAAACCGGACATACCTTTTCACTCTCTGTATCGAGGGCAGAAGTGGCCTCATCAAGGAGAAGTATTTTGGGGTTCCGCACTAAAGCTCGTGCAATGGCAACACGCTGTTTCTGACCCCCACTAAGCTGGGCCCCCTTCTCTCCTACATTTGTGTCATAACCCTGAAAATTGTGTGGGTGTCTTATGAAAAGTGTGGGTAATGGGTTTTCAGATGTTAATATTTAAAAAACAACATATAGCAGTCAATAAAATCTGTTACAGTTAGTCTCCCTTTACCCAGTAATTGCTTATGTGCAATTTCATTTTAAAAGAACTTTAACTGCTTATAGCATAATTTATTATATGCAACTAAGATTTGTTCCCCTTTGAAAGTTAAGAGGACACAAATTTTAACAATTAGAATATAATATGAAATCCTTATATACAATGTGTTTTAAACCGATGATGTTAGAAATCATCCCAGGAGAAATTATTTGACTGAAAACTGATAATCTGTTAGAACAAAAAAAAGACATACATCAGGTAAGGAAGAGATGAAGTCATGAATGTTGGCACTTCTAGCTGCCTGTATGATTTCATCCATGGGAATTTGGCGTGTATTGTCTCCATACGCGATGTTCTCTGCGATGCTGAGGTCAAACAAGACCGGCTCCTGGGATACGATGCCAATCTGCCCTCTCAGCCAAGCTAGGTCAAGGTCACGCACATTGTACTGATCCAACATCTGAAAGTTTATGAAAGTTAAGTTACATCTGGCATATAGAGTTTTACGGCATTTAGTCTTCATTTACATGTATTATTTACATCCACATTAAATCATACACGAAGATGTAGATTACAATATTCAAATTTACCACTCAGTAAAAGCCGATCAAAATCATTTTAAATTCAATAGATTTTATCCAAACTGTAGGAAATAACAGGGATTTTAGTCCTTATTTGCACCTACTTTTCACAATGTACAGTAATAATTGAAAAAAAGTTTTGTCCACAAAAAAAAACTTCAGTCAGTCCTGTTTCAGAGTTGCGATATTTTATGTATTATAATTCAAAACATCCAAATATAAACAAATAAGATTAATAATTTAAATCTGTACAGTTTATACTTAATTATAAATTTTGAAATAGCACAATAAATAGGATTTTTTTTTTAAGATTGTATATTCTCCCTTTAATCAGTAATTTCTTCATGTTGTTGTTCTGACATGTCATAATTCACTAATGTTATTCTCATTTCTAGACCTGATCAACCCAGTATATTTTTTAAAATTCGAGATGACAAATGCTAATAGATCGATAGGTTTTAAAGGAATCAAATTTAGTGAGTTTTTCAATAAAAGCAACAGACGAAAATCAAATTTACTAAGTAAAAACACGGCTACTATCAGATAATCAAATCAAAACTCCAGTGTCATTCATATCAATTCAGTTGTTTTCACAATCATGCTACACTATAAAACAAGTTTCTGTAGTACAAACTGATAATGAAGCAAAACAAAACTGACCACTTCCCCGCTTTCTGTGTCGTAGAACCGCTCGGTGAGTTGTACAGTGGTGGACTTGCCGCACCCTGAGCTACCAACCAGTGCTACTGTCTGGCCCGGCTCAACCTCAAGATCTAGCCCATTAAGCACCACAATGTCTGGCCGTGTTGGGTACCGGAACTTCACATTCTTGAAGCTGACTGTGCTTGAAAACTTGCCCTAGAAATAGCAAATTACTTTTCACATCTAATTAATGACAAGAGTTATACTCAAAGGAATTTTTCCAACCAAAATATATGTTCTAAAGTTGACCTCAAATAGCCTTGATTAAGCTTTTTTTATATGCATGTGCTCTAATGATGACGTTATACCTCTGGAGTTTTGGCATTTTTCCTCTCCTCCTCATCACCAATAGCCAGTTTGCGGTCCAGGAGTTTGAAGACCTGTTCTGCTGACACCTGGGCCTTTGCCGCATCAGGGGCCATGGCGCTAGCCTGACCTATGGCCATCCCACCAAACACTACGGCTGAGAATGCTCTGTAAGTTGATCATGAGTTTAATGATAATATGTCTATAACTTAATTATTATTTTTACAACCAGTCAACAAAACTGCAATTAAAGTGATGATAAAACCCCAGGTTTTTACAAGCCCCATCAAGGGCCTCTTACTAGCTTATCAAACTGAACACCAAATACCGATTTCTACCCAGATGACAGGTTCAAGTATATGTCTTTATAGTGTTAGTTTTTGAGATAATTTAGTAATTGTGAAATCATTTATATTCGTGGGCTTGATATTTCATGGTTTTCTGAAAAAGGATTTTGTCAGTACTAAAATTTGTGGATTTTCATTTTTTCGAAAAAAATAAATAACGGAAACGTCAGTCCTAAATCATCTGCAAAATCTCCATGTGCCGATCTTGTTCTATGTAAACACGCAGTCAATGAAAATGCAATGGGACAATATGTTAATTAGCGCAGATACCAATGTCAATTATCACTTGACAGGTAATTTAAGGGTCATAAATATAGATGCATATATAAAATATAAATAGTGAATGAATATTAAATAGTTCAGTCATTGGATGTCAATTAAGTATTTTTTTGCAAACTGTGAAAACACAGTAGGGGTGTTCAATTAAATATTTGAACAAAGAAACAAAATCAAGTGGCGTTGCTCAAGCACACGAGGTTAATAATCAGCACATTTAACATGTGCCGCACAGGTAGTTGATAATCATAACTTATGTACTTTGAATACCATGTATATTCATGTGAATACATGCATACCCTTTTACATAGACAGTATAATTTCAGAATTAAAGGTCAAATTTTCGTTGGGATATTGAAATCGTGGATAAGCCAACCTACAAAATCCATGAAAATTAATGTCCCACGAATATTTATGATTTCACAGTATAAGAACTGTTTATAAATTAACATTGAATCCAAGTAATGCAAGAGTTTGAGGTATCAAATAACAAGTTAATTCAAAATCATGCTAGCAGGTACATGGACTTACTTGAACACCTGCACATAGTCCAGCTCCTTCTGCTCCACAAGGTAAGCCCCAAGCCAGAACGAGGCTGCGTAACAAAAGAAGATCACTCCTTGAGAGAAGGAGAAGGCGATACCAACCACATGGGCTTTCTTCAAGGCATCACGGAACGGACCATTGAGCTCGTGCATGAACTTGTCAAGGAACATTCCCTCCCGAGTGAGGGAGGCCACAGTGCGGATGTTTTCAATGGATTCAATTGCTACCTGTACAATATAAATTAAAATACAAAGTACATACCTGCTAATAAACTTTGATTGAGCTTCATTTAATAACTGTAACCCCTTGATTTATAGTTCATTGTTTAAAGCCTGTGAACAACTGTTTTTACATGGCCCATGATCTTTTGCATAGGTACCCAACTTGACATATCTTTACTCTGCTCCCTCTTTCACATATGCTATCACTTTATTTCCTTTATCACATCAAGGTTTTTCGTAAAACTTCCACTGTTGACCATCTTCAATACTAGTGTTTTAGTTTAATTATTATTATCACCCGCCTATGAAATAGGGAGGAGGATATTGAAATGGCGTTGTCCGTCCGTCCTTCCGTCCGTCCGTCTTTCCGTCCGTCCTTCCTTCCTTCCGTCCGTCCGTCACCTGCATTTTCTCAGTAACCAGCCGGTATAATTTCATGAAACTTAAAATAAATATGAACCACTAAACTGGAATGATGCCCGTCCAAAAAAAAAAATTGATTGGTCAATTGTCCTTGGAGTTATTGCCCTTGATTTTTTGAAAAATGCACATTCACAGCCATTTCTCAGTCACTAGCTGGCAGAATTTCATGAAACTTAAAATAAATATGAATTACTATACTGGGATGATGCCTGTTCATTTTTTTTTTTTGGATTAGTCAATTGTACTTGGAGTTATTCCCCTTGATTTTTTTGAAAAACTCTCATTTACAGCCATTTCTCAGTAACTAGTTGGTAGAAATTCTTGAAACTTGAAACAAATATGAACCAACATACTGTGATGATGCCTGTTTATTTATATTTTGGATTGTGTAATTTCTATATGAGTTATTTGCCCTTGATTTATTAAAAGATCCATGTTTGCAGCCTTTTCTATGCAACTAGCTGGTAGAATTTCATGACACTTGGAATAAATAAGAACCAATATACTATGATGATGCCTGTCTATTTTTCTTTTGGATTGGTCATTTTTCCTTAGAGTTATTGCCCTTGATTTATTAAAAAATCATTGTTTGCAGCCATTTCTCAGTAAAACCAATGTGCTTATCTTATTCTTTCTGAGCTTTTTTTTAACCTTCAAGCACAAACAAGCCATCAAGCACAAACAAGCCATTGTTGGCGGGGGATATCTTTTCACTGAAAATGCTTGTTTATTTTACAATGATTGTGAAGAAACTTAAGATAACTAGTACAACGTAGCTTTGTTGAAGTGTTCTTGTTCCCTAAAAGTGCATGCATACTTTAATATAGCTGAACATGATGCACCAAAGTACCTTTGGTTTTGCACATTTTGGTTATGAAATCCCCAACTTTGTTATGCAAATGTTTGTGGATGTGAACATTGCTTTTCTAGATTTAATGTCGTTTTCTTATTTCACACGGTGTTAATTCACAATTTTAATAATCGCTGTTTCATGAACAGTGGATTTTAAAGGTTAAGAATTACAAGGTTGTGAGGGTCAGTTACAGGTTGCCTGATCAGTTACAGAATGTCTGATCAGTTACAGATTGTCTGATCAGTTACAGATTGTCTGATCAGTTACAGATTGTCTGGTCAGTTACAGATTGTCTGATCAGTTACAGGTTGTCAGATCATTACAGATTGTCTGATCAGTTACAGGTTGTCAGATCAGTTACCGATTGTCTGGTCAGATACAGGTTGTCAGATCAGTTACAGGTTGTCTGGTCAGATACAGGTTGTCTGGTCAGTTACAGATTGTCTGGTCAGTTACAGATTGTCTGATCAGTTACAGATTGTCTGATCAGCTACAGATTGTCTGATCAGTTACAGGTTGTCTGATCTGTTACAGTTTATCAGATCAGTTACAGGTTGTCTGATCAGTTACAGGTCGTTGGATAAGTTATAACCTTCTGATCAGTTACAGGTTGTCAGATCAGTTGCAGGTTGTCTGATCAGTTACAGGTTATCAGAGATCAATTACATGGTTAGTATATATTAATTTAATTTAGCTCAATTGTGACGAAAGCTGATAGCTTATAGAATCACTATCGAGTCTGTTTCCTGGGCAGAAACCAGTACTGTGTCCTTTTTGAGAGGCCATGAAAAAGTACCCTTAGTGGGGATCGAACCCACAACCTCTTGGGTGAGAGGAGGACACCTATACCACTTAACCACTCTCACCACTAACAAGATTGTTGATCAGCTACAGGTTGACAGATCAGTTACATTATGTAGGAACAGTTACAACATTGTCAGATCAGTTACAATGTGGTCAGATAGGTTAAGTTCAGATCAATTAAGGCTTTGTTGTATCAGTAACAGGTTGTCAGATCAGTTACACATTGGTTGAATCAGTAACAAGGTTGTCATATCATTAACAGGTTGTCTAGTCAGTAACATAGTTGTTGGATCAGTTACAAATTGTTGGATCAGTGTTAAAGGTTGTCGGATCAGTGCTACAGGTTGTCGGATCAGTTACAGGTTGCCGGATCAGTGTTACAGGTTATTGGATCAGTGTGACAGGTTATGGGATCAGTGTGACAGGTTATCGGATCAGTGTTACAGGTTATCGGATCAGTTACAGGTTATTGGATCATTGTTACAGGTTGTCGGATCAGTTATAGGTTGTTTGATCTGTTACAGGTTATCCGATCAGTTACAGGTTGTCTGATCAGAAACAGGTTATCGGATCAGTTACAGGTTATTGGATCAGTTACAGGTTATCAGATCAGTTACAGGGTTGTCAATCAGTAACCAGGTTGTCTGATCAGTTACAGGTTGTCGATCATTTACAGATCAGTTACAGGTTGTTGATCATTTACAGATCAGTTACAGGTTGTTGATCATTTACAGATCAGTTACAGGTTGTTGATCATTTACAGATCAGTTACAGGTTGTCGATCAGTTACACTCATCAATATAAGAATCAAATTGGAACAGTGATTATTAACAAATCGTAGAAAAACATCTATAGAAGTGAGTTTATTAAAAAAATATCTTTTGCTTTTATACAGGATTGGAAATGTGTATTGCCCAACATAAGCCCACATGTTCCCAAGCTTATTGACAATAACTTTTGATAAAAATATTGTTGTACCTGCATGTTTTGCTAATTGTCTCGTGCCAATGTCCACAACAGATCAAATCTCGAATGAGCGTCTCGATGAGATTAGGCCATTTTATTACCTTTATCTGTACAATTTCAGGCTTAAATAAGTTGAGATATAGCTCTGCAAACAGCTGTTTTTTCATATTAAATTTCTAGTAACTAGTGTGCACCTCAGTGGTGTCATCCACCCACCTTGCCAGCGCTCTCCAGTGCCTCCTTGTTTTTGCCGGCCGCACCGGTCAACATCTTCATCTGCAGCATCCCTCCCACCATGAGTAAAGGGAGGAAAGCAATGATGAGCAGTGTTAACTTCCAGCTTATGATGAATGCTATAATAAGCCCAGCCAGGATGCTGCCCAGCGACAGGATGGTCGTTCCCAGACGCACTCCCGCCATCTGGGAGGAAGGTAAGAATTTGATTCAATTATTTTGATTTTTTTTTCAACAATATTGATAGCAGCTTTGAGAGTGTTTCTTTGGTAGGAACCAGTACTATATAACCATTTAGTGTCCTTTTTAAGTCTTAAATAAAATACAGCACGTCTATACCAGCGGTATCAGTGGACCGCTCATACCAGAAGGTCACTCGCACCTTCTTTGAGTTTATTTTGTCATAGACATTTAAAATACTCTTATTTTTATACGAAGACAATAAATTTTGATCCTACCTTGGTGGCCTCTTATTGAAATATGCAGGAGTTGAATTAATATTTTCTTTGCAAATTTACTTCATTAATGTAGAAATTTAAGTTGTAAAAGATACAGCTACATGTTACAAACATTTTAAACAGGCAATCAAAAAGGAAATCAATAGGTGTAATATCCATAGCACTTTCAAATATGGTGCTTGGTAGCAAACAACATTGCAAGGATGTGTTACTTTAATAATGCAGTTGACAGGATTTAAGCTGCATTGCAGTAAATAGTTGTATCAAACAACACATATAAAACTTTCAACTTTAATAAGTGAGTGTCCTAGAGGATGAATAGCTAGTTTTTATTGGCAACTAACAATGGCCTGATTGTTTAGAACATTGTTAAAGTTAACAACATGATTAACGACATAAATTATTTTGAAGTGCTCAAATGTTTCAGCTGAAACAGAACTTTGCTTAGGCTCTTGTTAGGAATTCTGCAAAACATAACTGTATCGATGAAACCTCTAGAGCAATACTAATTTGAAAGTTAACAACAATGAAGTTTACAATAACAATGTTGTTAACTATCAGCCATATATCTATGAAAGAAAAATCTCTTTCAATGGTGTATTTGTACTTTTCTTATGCAGTATTGCATTTTTTGATGGCACAAGAGTTTAAGCCCCTTATATAACTGAAAAATGGTTGCTCATAATCATAATGTAAATCATTCAAGTCCAAAATATGTTAAATAGTACATGAAGGGCTGAGAGAAAACATGTACTAACACTAAGTGTTATATCTATTAATTTTATCAACTACCATCCCTTATCTAATCCCAGGTTTCTTAAGTACATTTAAATCAATTTAAGGCTGAGGGAGTTAATATTTCCGTAATTAGAAGGTGATTAAGGTATGACACGTCAGAAATTAGCCTGAAACCAAATGAAGAGGAAAGTTTATCTAAAACTTTCCTGTTTTAAAAGACAAATTTATAGCTTGAGGAAAATTAAAATTACATAATTTTCTGGTGACACAGGTATGCTTGACAGCGTGGATACTATGACATCAACACCTCAACCTTTTTTACAAAAGCAGACTTCCATAATAAAGGCAAAAAGTACAGAACAAGATGGCACACATGACAATATGGTAGACTGTGTAATACCATGCTTGCATGCCAAACAGCGGGTGCCATGCTTTCCAGCCAAACAGCTTGACTTCATGTATTGCCATGCTTTCTCTGAAAACAGCTAGATTGTGCAATGCATTGCTTTCTTGTGAAACAGCTTGACTATGTAATGCCATGCTTTCTAGCCAAACAGCTTGACTGTGTAATGCCATCCTTTCTAGCTAAACAGCTTAACTGTGTAATGCCATCCTTTCCAGCCAAACAGCTCGACTCTTAATGCCTTGCTTTCTAGCCAAACAGCTTGACTCTTAATGCCTTGCTTTCTAGCCAAACAGCTTGACTGTGTAATGCCATCCTTTCTAGCAAAACAGCTTGACTCTTAATGCCTTGCTTTCTAGCCAAACAGCTTGACTGTGTAATGCCATCCTTTCTAGCGAAACAGCTCGACTCTTAATGCCTTGCTTTCTAGCCAAACAGCTTGACTGTGTAATGCCATCCTTTCTAGCTAAACAGCTTGACTGTGTAATGCCATCCTTTTTAGCCAAAAAGCTCAACTCTTAATGCCTTGCTTTCTAGCCAAACAGCTTGACTCTTATTGCCATGCTTTTTTAGCCAAACATTTGACTCTTATTGCCATGCTTTTTAGCCAAACAGCTTGACTCTTATTGTCATGCTTTTTTAGCCAAACAACTTAACAGTGTAAAGCCATGCTTTCTAGACAGAAACAAACCTTGTTATAAATTATATATCAAGACATTTGATGAACCTACCCCCTGAATTTGAGAGGCATCTGTTGACAGTCTGGTACAAAGGGCTCCCACATTGTTCTCATGGTCATCAAAGAATGCCATCTCCTGTAAATATACATAAACATTATATATGTTATCTCGTACATATATACATGCATGTGTATTGGTTATGTGAAGACACATCCAAAAATATTTGCTGCAGAAAATAACATTATGAGGAAGGCTATACATGTACAAACTACCTTGATCTTTCAACTTCATGTATAATGTGTAAACAGCCTCAGATATGCAAGATAATGCCTTTATTCCTTTACTGTATATTGTACACAACAAATTTACCTCATTTAATAATGCTTACAATATGATATTTCAAATGTCAACTGTAAACTCACCTGTTTCAGCATTGTTTTGAAGACAATAGATCGTAAGCGAAGTGTGAGGGCCTCACCAGATCGTCCAAACATGTATCCCTGTAAAGAAAGTAGTATCAGACTCTGCTCTGTAGAAGACAAATTTTAAAGACTGATTGTTCGTGAAGGCAAGTTTCAGAATCAACAAATTCTGCATAAATACAAAATTAATTCTATTTACTAAACAACATACATGTATATATGATAGTCCATTAAAAACTGAACAATCTAACATATCTAAGCAACATGTTTTAATTATATTATGGATATATATGAATATGTTTTTGTGGCAAAACCAGATAAGATTTTTTTAAACTAAAACCCTTTAGTTCAAACACCTGTTTGGGAAAAGGATTGAAGCCTTTGTAATTGGGAAAAAGTTCTTGTTTTATGCAGTAACAAATAGGGAAAAACTACTTTTTTCAGCAAATGCAATTGGACCACATCTCGGACCTATATATTGGCGTATGTATATATCTGTTTTATTCTTTTTAAAAGTGTACATTTTCATAAAATATGTTCATAAAGATATTTCATTTATATTCTAAAGAAAAAATATTCAAGAAAAAAATGAACTATACTCCATTGTTTTATGCATAACAAGCAAAATCGTTGAATTGATATCCCCCGCCTGATTAGGCAAAGTTCATGGATTGGAAATGAAAAGTAGGTGGAATATTCCTATATTAACATGTGATATGGCTGCAGAGAAATGGACCGTTATGAACGTTGGATATAAGTTTGAGTTTGTTTGGAATTATTTGAAATAAAAGTTTTGTATATAGAGTAACATCTGTAATAGTTTCTATGAATTTGAATGATTTTTCTAAGATTTGACCTAGTGACCTAATTTTCAATCATATGTGACCCAGTTTTATATATGTCCAAGAGTTAATCAAGGAAAACATTTCAGAGATTTTTTTAAGATTTGACCTAGTGACCTAGTTTTTGACCCGATGTGACCCACTTTTACAAGTGGTCAAGATATGATCAATGGGAACATTCTGACCAAGTTTGAACATCTTCTGATCAATGTCTACCAAGATATGATTCCGGACAGACGGACGGAATGACGGACGGACACAAAACAATATCCCCCTCCGGCGGTGTTGGGGCCAGGTGAGTGTGTGTGTTGATGTAATATTGGGGCCATGTGTGTGTGTGTACCTGAAGGAAGTAAGTAACCAGACTAAGCAGCCCGATCCCTACAAAGAGCAGGCAGTACATTGTGATCTTCTTCTCCTGCTCATCTTCATCCACGAGTTGAAACACCTGCAGATACAACCAGTCAGTATTTAATATAATTATAGGTAATAAACATTCTACTTTAAGTTGAGCTTTACATGAAATACTATCCTTATTAGTGAGGTGTACCTATACACTAACTAAAATTAAATTTTAATTCAGAACTGTGGTAACATTTGATATAAAATCTAAAAACATCTTATACGCTTCTTGGCGATTATTTTGGTAATTTTAGTAAAAGAGAAATTTCATATTGAATGACCATGAATGTGATATTCTATTTATATCATTAATACTTATATTCCAATTTACAGTGTTAAATACATAAAACATCACTATAAAGCATGGCCAGGCATTTTCGATAAGAATTATTAATGACATAACATTAGTTATTTAACTAGATATACAGCCAAAACCTGTTTGCTCGATATTGCATGGCTCAATTTCTTCGTTGGCTCGAACTGGATGTTAAGGACTGTTTTTCATTTACTCTTTTTAAGCATTATTGCTTGGCTCTATTTTCATCAGGCTCAAAGTATGGACCAAAATACTTTGAGCCTCGCGAATATCAACACTCAAAGTATTTTGGCCGGTCCCTGGGATATAGAGCCAACGGGTTGCTACTGTATATAAACAAGAGGCCCAAAAGGGCCTATGCTTTACTGGCATGGCTTTTGTGGTCATATCAATCCAGAGCATGTATGTATGGGTAAAAGGCAACAGACATATACTTTATGTTTTGTGTTTGGGTTACCTGAAAACGTAGCACGTTCAACATCTGAGCCCAGAAAGTATTGTTAGCAGATTAGTTGCATGAACTATTTTAATATGTGCCAAGTAAAAGTCATTTGACAAAAAAAAAAAGCTTTCAAAACTGTACTCATAGTAAAAATTTCTGTAGTTTTAAAAGTTAAAAAAAGTCGGTCAAAAGGTCAAAGTCAAGGGCATCCTAGGACAACATTGATCAATTTGAACAAACATTCACAATCAATTGTGCTGAGATGGATACATGAACACACAAAAAGATTTTCAAACCTTTCCAGATTTATGTTTACCAAACCTGTGAACCCTGGGTGTGGCCAGTAATGACACCAGGTGCATAACTTAAACATTCACAACCAATTTTGTTAAGATGAATGTGCAAACTACAGAACTTAAAGCTAAAAATGGCCTTTGGGCTTTCAACAAGAACAAGGCAGAGTAATTCACAAAATCAACTGCAGAAGCAAAAAGCAAATTGTCTCTCAAAATCCTAGACTTGCAAATTGTCTCCCTTAACTCTAGACTTGAATTTACATGTACATGTAAACTTGGATATCTAGATAATGGATATCTGTTCACAAGCAATTGTTTACAGACGCACGAACGCACGACCGCACAGACGCACGACCGCATGGACGCACGGATGCACATACTACGTACACATTACCATCGCATAAGCTCTTCTGGCCTTTGGCCAGTAGAGCTAAAATAATGGGAGTTATTTCATGATGGCAATGTCATTTCTGAAATAAACTTCAATATATCAATCATTTGTCTATTCAAAAAACAAAATTGATCAGATGGGAGACTAGTTATCACGTCAGTTGGTTCAAGAAAATTACCACTAGTAGTTAGTGCAGTGCACTCAACAACAACATGTACTTTCAACAAAGGAAATAAAGATCATGGCCCCGTTACAAAACAGATCAGGACCCCGTTACAATACAGATCAGGGCCCCTTTACAACACAGATCAGGGCTCCTTTACATTACAGATCAGGGCACGTTACAATACAGATCAGGGCCCCGTTACAAAACAGATCAGGGCCCCATTACAATACAGATCAGGGCCCCTTTACAATACAGATCAGGGCTCCGTTACATTACAGATCAGGGCATGTTACAATACAAATCAGGGCCCCTTTACAATACATATCAGGGCCCCTTTACACATACAGATCAGGGCCCCATTACAATAAAGATCAGGGCATGTTACAATACAGATCAGGCCCCCATTACAATACAGACCAGGCCCCTTTACAATACAGACCAGGCCCCTTTACAATACAGGTCAGGGCGCGTTACAATACAAATCAGGGCCCCTTTACAATACAGATCAGATTACCCCTGTTACAATACACTTTAGGGCCCCGTTACCATGAAGATAGGGCCCTGTTTCTTTTCAGATCAGGGCTAAGTTACAGTAAAAATCATAAGGCTGAAGATTTTCCAGATGTAACCACATTTTGGAAGTAAACTGTGTTTAGTGAATAATCTTTATAACTGATCATCCCAGAGGATTTAAATCTAGTCAAACTATCAACATGAAACCTGCCATAGGAGAAATACAACCACAAATCACGATTGTATAGTGTGTAAACATCTTGTTCGCAGACTTCCTCATATTGATTTACCTTAACTGGGGTTCTCGATCACCCTTAAGCAGCGTAAGGTTTACCACTAAGATATCTTATTGAAATAGGCTCCTGAAATTTAATATTTGAGGGATGATATTAAACAAGAACGTTTTAACTTTGAACATCCCTTCGGATAGAGAACTAATGATCTATAGTCTTGTTTATCTCATTGTAGACGGACAAGACTGAAAAACCACTCCCATATTTAAAATCAT
Source organism: Mya arenaria (assembly GCF_026914265.1). Taxonomy (NCBI): domain Eukaryota; kingdom Metazoa; phylum Mollusca; class Bivalvia; order Myida; family Myidae; genus Mya; species Mya arenaria. The sequence goes on along the minus strand of NC_069124.1, from coordinate 68,015,368 downwards.
CTATCAAAACAATTTAACGAACTTTATTATGAGGAAGAACTTTAATATGAGGAAGTCGACAAACAACATTTCGTGATTTGTGGTTGTTTTTCTCCTATGGCAGGTTTCATGTCGATAGTCTGACTAAAATTAATACCTCTAGAATGATCAATTACAATTAGAATGAATATCTTTTGGGTGATCGATTATAATTACCATCAAGAACTTATTGAAAATTAAGACTTTCCGCTTTGATTAGCGCACTCACTTCGCACCTCTCATCAGACCCAGGTTTGATTACCGGTCTTGGCGCATGTGAGTTTGGTTTGTGGTCACCAAGCCGAACAAGTGGGTTTCCTCCAGGTTTTCCAGTTTCCCACAACACAAGACAACACTCTCGCTTAACATCATGATTAATATAATGTTGTAAATAAGTTTAAACTAAACTTAAACTAAGACTTTCAGCAAGTACTATGACAGCTTTAACTGTTTACAGGTACAGTAGAACACCGCTATTTCAAAGTCGTCGGGACCCAGCTAAATACTTCGAAATAATGATTATTCAAAATAAACATTGAGAGAAATAATCTGAAGTTCCACCAACGATTGTCTCCGAAATCCGGCGCATCCGAATTCTACTCTACCGGCGTCACAAAATATTTGTGTCGTGAAATTTCAAATGGCTGCATTATACCATTGTATTTTACACTATGTAAAGCAATGTTTAATAAAATTTTGAAAAACATATATTTTTTTATTATTTTATTTACACAAATAAATTGTAAATAATGTAGCACATTAGCACAATATACAGTAGAACACCGCTATTTCGAAGTCGTCGGGACCCAGCTAAATACTTCGAAATAACGATTATTCGAAATAAACATTGAGAGAAATAATCTGAAGTTCCACCAACGATTGTCTCCGAAATCCGGCGCATCAGAATTCTATACTACCGGCGTCACAAAATATTTGTGTCGTGAAATTTCAAATGGCTGCATTATACCATTGTATTTTACACTATGTAAAGCGATGTTTAATAAAATTCCAAAACATATATTTTTTTATTATTTTATTTACACAATTAAGTTGTAAGTAATGTAGCACATTAGCACAATATAGCACATATTATAAGAGGACACCGGAACGCTGTTATGTCCTTCTGCACTGCGTTGTTTCTGTTGAGTTGTTTCTTGGTGACCTATCTCTCCAGTTGGTCGATGTATATAAATAATATCACTCAACATTAATCACTCTATGTATTCGATACCGTTGTTTGCTCCATACACGTGCCAATCAACCCAAGGCGTTCCTTTAACCGCGATAATTGCACCTTATTATAACGCTAATTGGTCTGTCACACCGATGTCCACGTAGGTGTGAAAACACAACAAAGCGAGGAGCATGGGTCGTCTGCTAGCGGATTCGAAAATTACATTGACTATTTTTTGTGCACAGTTACGAATTCGAAATAAAGATCGATACACGTGAAAAACGTATTTGGGACCGAATATTTAGTTCAAAAAATCGATTTATTCGAAATAGTGAAGTTCGGTTTAAACATTAATTTTTACATTGAATAAAGAAATAAAAAAATCGGGACCGAAAAAAAGTTTGAAATACCAATTAATTCTGTTTATCAGTGTTCGAAATAGCGGTGTTCTACTGTACTTAAAATGAAAAATTGATAAATGTTATGAAATCAAAAGTACAAAACTAAGTTCTTAAGAATAAAAGTTTTCTCGAACCTTTAAATCCATTATAACTTATTCCCAGTATTCCCAAATTAGTACATTGACTCTGACTATCATTGTATACTTACACCCAGGATTTCCGCAAAGATGATGGCAAACGCGGGCATGAGACCACCATTGATGAGTGCTGACAGGCAACCAAGGAGAATGAAGAACCATTCCGGGGCGTTGAGGCGCATGATCCGCCCAAACCCAGCATTCACCTTCTCCTTCTTAGCCTCCTGGCATAAACAACATATTCTCATATTTGTAATAGTTTACCTAACTAGCATTTAAGATGTAAACAAGGAAATTGACTACATGTACATAACCACAACATATTTATCTATGACTTTTAACCATTCTACATATCATTTCAATATGGAATTAATAAAGTATCTTCCATGATTTATAGAAGTATGTACAAGAAATAAGGCCAAGTCAGGAGTACAGAGGCACAATTAACAAAGTACAGTAAAACTGTGATCGCTCGAGGACGACAGGGTCTGAGCTAAAACTTTGAGTCTTCAAACCAAATGTTTACTTCGGCACTGATAATGCATTATATTGGGGAAATCGCTCATATGTTCAAAGGCTGTCGTATATTAAATGTGAAAATGTAATAAAAAAAAAATATATGAATAAATAGTAATTTTTTTTTTTTACAAAGAGCACATTTTCTGAACAAGCAATATTGAAAAATGACAGTGCATATAATTGCATTAGTCAGATTTAAGTTCGGCAAAATCAAGAATTAATCATTTAATCATTTGCACATTGCTCAGATGTTGTTAGTTCTTTCTCATTTTCCATATTGCAAAGCAATATTTTTAGAGATTCCAAAGCTGGACTGCTATGATATTGCTTTATTCATATTTCCTTTCAACTGTCATTGCAATTTTCACAACTTGCGAAAACTTGAACACCTATAAATAGTTTGTTTATTTTCATTTTGGAACACACGTTCGGGAAAAAAGTGTGAAATTATGACCTCGAGGGAGTCATGAGGTTTTGTGCATGATTTGTGTATTTGGGACCGGCTATTGTGCTCGACTCCTCGACTTATTTAGGTTTCGATGCAGCGTCAGTATTTTCTATTTGAAAATAGAAGGAAAAATGTTCGGGACTAAGCTTCGACCTCGAAGGACCGCTGGTTCTCGAACGACCGCCTGTTCAAACGACCGCACTTTAACTGCATAAAGAACACTGGCAAACAAATGTATTGCGGGATTTGAACTCACATAGGTATCAACAACAAAAGAAATAAACTCAACGTAATAAAGAAAGGACATGAGAAAAATATCAGTCATAGTAAAACTGTGATCGTTAAAACAGGCCTTTGTTTGAGAACTGGCGATTGGTTGAGGCTAAGTGTCAACAATTATTCCTTCTATTTTCATTTAAAACATACTGATGATGGATCAAAACCTAAATACGTCTCAAGCACCATTACCAGCCCAAATACACAAATGATGCACAAAACCAAGGTAATAAATTCAAACATTTCCCAAAAGCGTGTTGATCCAAGGTTTTACTACAGCGCTTACCCCCATTAGTGAAACCTCTACATGTAGTTTACATTCCTACCTCTGTGGTCTCATCCGGGCTTGCTGGGCCTGTACTGCCGGGGTTTGACAGGGCACGCTTAACCGGGGAGTGCACAAGATCAACCTCGGGCTTCTCAAACATCTCAACATCCAGGTCTGAAATACAAAGGTAACGAATGATTTCCAAAGGCTTGTTGTTATCCGGAATTTGAACTTTTCCTTTTTTGAAGCATTTCTCAGGCGACTCCCCAGTTAAAAATTTGCTGTTTGAAAAAAATAAAAACTCTTTGATACATCATGACGAATGCTGAAAATGTGAAAAATCTTTGGATATCAACGCAGGTTATAACACTGACAAGGCCAAAAAACTGTGTTCAATGTAACAGGTATTTTAATAGTGCATTGATATAAATACAAGAAACACCATGCCAGTGTGGTGAATGATTCTGTTCGTGTCGAGAAAATGCTATGTCTTATGACACATTATCTTATTTCAGTATGAAAATGATTATGTTTGCACCTTTTTCAATGATGTATGGAAAACACACCTGTTTTGACAAATATCTGGTGATATAACATTTGTTTTTGTGCACTTTCTTATTCTGAAACACTCCTTTCTAAATGAATCACTTATAAAAAAGACTAATTTGTCTTTGCTAGTTGACTTGAGGCATAATTAAGTATTATCAAAAAAAAGACTTCCCTGGCTTTAGGAGTGGATACATGTACGGTTGTATCATACCTATAAATGTAAATGTTACAAAATCACACACAAACACATGCAACATACTTTTCAAATTACAAATATTTAGGATAGGTTGTTTACTTCTTGTCAGATAATCAAGAAAAAATATTAAATGTTACACTCTCTTGATTTAAACGCAATTAAACAAGTGAGAATTATAGAAAAACAACATCAGAAACAATCACTTCAAATAAGTAATGGGTTTTTGTTAATTAAAATAGCAATACAATTGCAATGCATATGATATTAAACATTAACACACTGCAATCTGCATGAATATAAAATGCAATATCCACAGATATTTATTTTTATTTTTGGGATGATTCTCGGGGTACTAGGAATTAGGGCAAGCATATGTACAAGATGCGAACAATTACATAACAGCCAGAATGATATAGTGATCAATTAATCAAGGGCGCCATATTTCTACTGACAGGTTTTGATTGAAAAAGTATAAAATTTTGTACATCTTTTGACATATTTTATTCTCTTCCCCCCCCCCAAAGTCTCTTTGGAAATGTTCATTCCTATTATGAAAACTTGAACACTTCATGGCATTGGAAATAAAGTTAAAAAGAAGTGGATAAGAGTTATAAAACCATTGAAAAAGTCCTTGATAACCAAACACCCATATCATAGTTTATGAAATATAGCACATGTCGGGGTAAGGATTACAACATGCATTTGGTTAGGGTATATAGGCTTGTTACTATTTCACCATTGGATAATTAGTTTTCTGTCAGCTTGGTTTAGGAATCATATTCTATTATAAAAATTATGATTAAAATTTACTAGTAATGTATTTCATTAACTGACTCACTCTGAATAATCAATCCTAACTTAGTGATGCCCATCAGGGGGTCTAACAGCTGTGTCCCCCCCCACACTTCCACCAAATAGCTCTGTGTGTGTTTTAGTAAGTATGAGGGATTCATGGCTGATGCAGATAAAGGGGCTAAGACCCCTTTTAAAATTATTTCCATAGTCTGAAGTTAAAATCTCTCATTCCTGATTTCATGATTACGCCTAATAGTCCTGCAAATATGTTGGTAAAACTGACACCATACCGGTCTGTGTCTGTAAACACAGGTTTCTATACATCAAAATAAGGGGCTAAGTCTGTAGTTTACAAAAATGCATGTTGCAGTTGCGAACACAGTGGTGCAACATTGCAATCCAAGATGGCGTCCAAGATGGCCGCCATAAATTAAGATAAGCTTCAGCTATTGCCTACATATTCATAATGACTAGAAAATGCAGTTAATAAAGTCAGAATACCATAAAAAGATTATTTAATACATAATAATGGTAACAGGAACACATTATTGTGTTAAAATTATAGAACTCAACCCATTATGACTAAGATTTTTGTAGAAATAGACCGGACTAAATTTCAAATAAAGTTAATATGTCTGAAAGAGTACATTTAACCTTTAACTTAAGCAAACTTAACTGAGATATATTATGAAAACAACTTTTAGATAAGTCTACTAATTTAAAGTGTAATTGATGCATGCAATTACGCATGCAATGACATATCACGACAGTAAAATGTTTTGAAGTTAAAGAGTTGCTGCCCTTTGTTAAACATTTGTCATGGTTTATATGTCAGAAGGTCATTGTTGAATGACATTGCATTTTTATTTATTTTCACCAAAGAAATGAAGAAAATGGAACATCTTTTTGGCTAAGGTAAGTTTTATGAAATAGTCATTTTGAATTTTCATTATTAACAGCTTCATATTTTGTTTAATTAAAGGGTTTTTTCCACATAAAAATGAAATCCATTATTCTGATAGACTAATTTTGATATTTCACCATAAAAATAATGACAATATTTTTAATACAATTGCTCTATAGAAATATTTATACAACAAAAATCTGGCTCTGTTGATCAATCATTGATAAGCAGTCAAAAATTTCAGGAAAAAAAGTGCTTTTTTATCTAAACTTTACAACTTTTAATCAACCAACCTTCTCATAAAATGTTTTTGAAAAAAATCTGGAAATCAGAAAATACTCCATCTATTAGGCAACCATCTATCAGAACTAATCTTTTGAACAATTCTAAAAAAGCCGATTTTTCTCCAGTTTTAAAGTTCTATATCAGGACTGTTCTTTATTGTTATTCATAATCAGATATTCCTGTTTGACATGGTTTTCACTAAAATGTAGAATTTTCTGATAAAAATACCCAGCTAATTTTCAAATAATTACAAATTACCCTTAAAATGTCAGTTGCACCTTATAGAATTCTCTATAATAAAAAGATGATACCTCCAATGTACGCAACTTAGTTCTTTCATAATAAGGTCAACTTTACAACAAGGTTTTACCTTTTCCTGCAAACAGCAAATCCAAGCAGCACAAAATGAAAGATGTAATTTGTTATGTGAAACATTGGATCCTTAAAATGTATGTTTGAACTTAATGTATTTATTCTTTGTATTAATAAGGTGATACCTCAAATGTATGTGACTTGGTTCTTGCATAATAAGGTCAACTTTACAATATAATTTACCTTTTTCTGCAAACAGCAAATCCAAGCAGCACAAAATGAAAGTTGAAACATGTCATGTGAAACATGGAGTTAGTACATGCATGTATGAAGTTTATAATCTCATAGCCCTACACTGAATTTATAAAAAAAAACATCAGCTGAAATTTAAACATTTTCAGGTATATAAAACTAAACAAATTTGTTTTTGGAAACAAAAACAGATGCCTCCCCACATGTTGGTCTCATTCTGTTCCATGACATTTGATGTAAGGCAATATGGAGTCAATTGTGGGTGTTGTGTCAATGAGGTGAAAATTTTATCAGATATGATGCAAATTTATCAAGGTGTTTAGGAGAGATGGAGCCACATGAAATCTATATATATATCAAACCTTTCACCTTAAACTGTGATGTTCACATTGAGGCAGCGTAACTGAAGTGTTGACCCTGCATGTCATGTAAATGTGATTAACATATTACTGATTGTACGTTACCCAAGTTTCATGAAGTTCCTTCAAGGAATTTAGGAGATATGGAGCAGACATGATATCTATGACTCAAACTGTGAGCTTGACCTTGACCTTGCATCCCAGTATGGAGGATTCAGCATGTCACTTCGATGTGGTGAACATTTATCTAAATTTCATGAAATCTTTCAAGGGCTTTATGAGATGTGGAGCGGACACAAAACCTACAACTCAAACCTTTTACTGTGAACCTTGACTTTGAGATGGCATTCCTGGAAAATTGGTTCTGCATGTTGTCATGAAGTTGTGAACATTTGACCAGAGTTTCATGAAAATTCTTCATAGGGTTAACGAAATAAGGAGCAGACACAAAAGTCTGACAGATAGACAAATATCAGAGCTATAGCATATGGAACGATAAGACAAGATGCAAGGCTATTTACATGTGTATGTAAGTCATAATTTATAAAAAAAAGAAGACAAAACAAAACACAGACTCCACAATATTGATAACACATATATATTAAATTTAGAAATGATAGTACATGCTATACATTTACATTTTATCTCTGGCAACATTTGATTATCTTGAACGGTTTTTATTTATGGCTAAAACTTTGCTCACTATTTTTTTGTTGATAAACGGGAATATCAATTGACAATTATCAAAGTCAGCAATATGCATTTGCATTATTGTCTCTGACAACATATATTACTGGTTGGATATCTTGAACACTTTTTTAGATATTGCTAAGGTCAAAGTTTTTGTGTGTCAAAAAGAGGGCATAACTGAACAATATTTTAAGTCATAATTATGGACCTTGCTCCACATGTGCAAATTGTCCCCAGTAACAGTTTCATTTAAATTTCTTGAATGTTTTTAGCTTTATGACCAAGGTTAGCTAAAAATATCACTTCCAGGCATAATACACTTTTATGAGTTGTGTTTTTGTCATTCATCTATAAGAAACAAGTTAAATGAATAACTTGAGGGTGTTCATATTCAAACCTTAATGAAAAAAAATGGAACTTTTAAAATACATGATTGTGTACATATTGGAACAAAAAATTAATTGAAAACAAAAGAGAAACATACCATCCTCCGAGACTGTACTCTGAAAAACAGATTGGAGACAACTGTTAGAAATCTGCCAAACAAATTAAAAGAGAAACAAACATTATTGTATGCTATTTTTATACAGCAACATAAAACTTCAGTCATTTTTACTAAATTTTAGACAAATGAATATCAAAGCAATGATTACTGTCACAAATATTACCTAGATGCCCTTCTATCTGGTAGCAGATACCCTTCTACTCCAACCCGTGGATGCCTGACCCCCTATGCCTATCTTCTCCAATCCCGCGACCCCAACCCCCTATACCTCTCACACATACCTGTCTGGTAACGAGCTGGTAGTAGATTCCCTGCTTCTCCAATCCCTCGACCCCCACCCCCTATACCTCTCACACATACCTGTCTGGTAATGAGCTGGTAGTAGATTCCCTGCTTCTCCAACCCCTCGACCCCCACCCCCTATACCTCTCACACATACCTGTCTGGTAACGAGCTGGTAGTAGATTCCCTGCTTCTCCAATCCCTCGACCCCCACCCCCTATACCTCTCACAAATACCTGTCTGGTAACGAGCTGGTAGTAGATTCCCTGCTTCTCCAATCCCTCGACCCCCACCCCCTATACCTCTCACACATACCTGTCTGGTAACGAGCTGGTAGTAGATTCCCTGCTTCTCCAACCCCTGAACACCCAACCCCCTATACCTCTCACAAATACCTGTCTGGTAACGAGCTGGTAGTAGATTCTCTGCTTCTCCAATCCCTCGACCCCCACCCCCTATACCTCTCACACATACCTGTCTGGTAACGAGCTGGTAGTAGATTCCCTGCTTCTCCAATCCCTCGACCCCCACCCCCTATACCTCTCACACATACCTGTCTGGTAACGAGCTGGTAGTAGATACCCTCCTTCTCCATGAGTTCATTGTGTGTGCCCTTCTCCACAATCCTGCCGTCCTGGAAACTAGCGATCATGTCTGCATTCTTGATGGTGGACAGGCGGTGAGCTATCACCACTGTTGTCCTTCCATGGCTTGCCTTGGTGAGTAGTTAAAGCATTTTAGAAATCTAGCTAAATATCACTACATGTTCTGGAGCCCTGAATTCTAAAAAAGGAGTAATAAGCACTCTCACGCACATGTATGAAATACCAAACTAATTTTTATTTGTACCAGTGTTTTACCCACATCAAGTGTTTAAAGGCAACATGCTATGCTTGTTCTTTCAGTATAAGTTACACAACAGAGAAACAACAGGCATGTCTATGATTTAATAAGCCTTGAGAAGAATGTTAGCATACCTTTTCCAGTGCTTCCTGTACGACCCCCTCACTCTCCATGTCTAGTGCTGACGTCGCCTCATCAAGCAGCAGAATCTTCGGGTCACGCACGAGCGCTCGAGCTATTGCGATTCGCTGCTTCTGTCCTCCACTCAATTGAGCCCCTCTCTCACCTACCAGCGTCTCATATTTCTGAGAATAAAAAAGTTATAGTATTAACTTAACGTCAATCATCTTTTTATTAAAAATATATTTTTCTTTGATAGGACATGGAGCCAGTTAACAAAAATGCACTGTTAAAAATCCTGCTGCAACACTTTACTTAAGATTTTGTTTCAAAAGACTCAAGGTAGAAATACAAAAACAAAAACCAATATTTATTTTATATTATTTGTTTCTACATTCTACAAAAAACTAAATATTGAACCAACATCAGGTAGTTGCAGGATGAAGTCATGAGCGTTGGCCTCCTTTGCCGCTCTCTCTATGCCCTCTTGTGTGACGTTCAAGTTGCCAAAGCGTATGTTCTCTCCAATCGTGTTTCCAAACAGGACTGGCTCTTGACTCACGATCCCGATATGCTCTCGTAGCCACTTCAAGTTCAGATCCTTCACATTTACGCCATCCACAAAGATCTAGCAAAGAAAATACCAAAATAGATAACCGGTCGCCATAAAGAAGCAATTTAACATGTGATTACTTAAAAGGGACTGGATTAAATGATCGTATTACTGAATAACGGGTTGCCTCTTGATAAGTTAAAAATAAATGAATAATGGATTTTGGTTTCACAAAATAGTAATTTAAAAAAAACTCAATTCAGAGTTATGGTACTTGATTAGGGGATACTTTAAAAAATCCAACTATTATACCTGAGATGGTACTTGGTAATGGCTTGCATCTAAAACTATATTAACTATCCCTGTTATTGTGCTTCAAAAATAGCCATTGTTTCATAAATTTTAATTTACATTTAAAATGGCTTATTATTCCCTTATATTGAACGTAGGACAAAGTCATTTACTGCTGCACATGCATGACACTGATTTTAAAACACAAGTGATCACGGCTTTCATGCAAAAGTTACCCAGTTGCGTCATACAAAATTATGTAAAAGATAATTATGACAAAATGTTTGTAATGCTATAAATTTCATAAATCTCTGCCCAGCTCACCGATCCTTGTTCTGGGTCATAGAAGCGTTGAAGCAGCTGTACAATGGTAGACTTGCCACACCCACTAGCCCCAACCAGTGCCACAGTCTGACCTCGACAGATTTCAAGGTCAACACCGCGCAGCACCTGCACACAAACAGGGGATTGATTTAGTTCTTGAATCAAAATATACATGTGTTCAATAGCAACATTTGGTTCATTTATCTAAACTGAGATCCAATTAACTTAAAAAAAAATCACTTAATAGAAAAAAAGAAGAAGTGAAAATTGCTTATTTCAATCTTTAATAGACTATATTAAACTATTATGAAACTAGACAAATCTGTATTTATTTTTGTTTAAGCATCCAAATAATTAAATCATTAGATTATAATTAACTCATAAATATTTTTCCATGCCTACCAACCTTAACATCTGGTCTTGATGGGTAGTTAAAGTGGACATTGGTCAGTCTGATTGTCCCCTCAAACTTGTCAAGCTTCTTTCCTGCAGGCGAAGCACTGTCTATAGGGGGAACCTGATAGTGACATAAAACTGGCTCATTATATTTTTGGCAGCAAAAATAGTATTATTCCTACGACAACAATCAGGTGAATTATATAAAACATAACTGCAAAGAAAGATTCATCTCAAACCTGACATAAGCTGTTATTCCATGCAAGAGATATATTATTAATTGAAAACCTATATTTAAGTCCAATTTACCAACCTGTTCAATGAGACTATAGACTACAAATGCTGCTCCTCGGGCTACTGCCAAACTCTGCATGGGCGGGGCTGCATTACCTAGTGAGAATGCCCCTATAATCACACTAAAGAATACCTGAAAACACCATGGTAAGTTCAACATATAACAAGAGAAAGCTACAGCTTGGATACGAACACCTATACTCTATGTCCTTATATGCAGCATTCCATAGTATTCAAACACTAAGTGTGACCTTGCCCTTAGATGTAAGGACATGGGACAACTCTTGGTATGTCAACCACATGTGGCAAGTTATTTTAAAATTTGTCCATACAATAAAAAGCTACAGCCCGGACATAACCACCTATACTCTATGTCCTTATATGCAGCATTCAGTAGTATTCAAACACTAAGTGTAACCTTAAACTTAAAGGTAAGAACACCGGCCTTGTACTTGACACATCGTTTTTATGTGCTGAACACATGTGGCAAGTAATTTTAAAATCTGACCATACAAGAGAAAGTAACAGCCCGGACAAGACAAGTTGAACCGGACACACGCACGGACAGATGAATGGACAGACAGACAGATGGTGCAATTTTAATGAAGGTGGGCATAATAAAATATAAAATACAGTTTATGCACTTATGGTTCCTGTACACTGCACTTTCTTTCTTTAATCTTTACCATTATATGAATTTAAATGTTATCCATTAGTTTCAAAGTTATGCTCAGGACAAGAAAAAAGTTGCAAAGGGCAATAACTCTGTAAATTATTAAGATCTAGTTATGGTTCTTATAAACTGCACTTCCTTTCATCATGTTCGGTCTTTTTTATAAAATTAATTAAATTCCATTTAGAAGATTTCAGTTTATGCTCCGGACATAGAAAATTGCAATGGACTAACCAAATGACAACAAGGTGACTCCAATATATAATATAAACTATGAAAATAACTTAAAATGTACAAAAATTAAATGAGCATATTGGAAAAGGTATTCAATGGGACAAAAACACTTTTAGATTTACTTAAAATGTCAAACATAATATACAAACATGTAGATCTTCAAACTAAAATAAAGACAAATAAAGATTATGAAAAACCTACAATCATGACGTTGCCGATGTTGTAAACATCCTTTTCATCTCTAGACAGTTGGGCTCCATACCAGAAGCCGAGTGCATAGGCACAGAATATGATGAGCCACACCACTCCTGTGGAGATTCCGCTAACGAAACCCTTTCTCACTCCCATATCGTGAGCCTCAGACAGACGGCTCTCATACCTGGTAAACAACATTATTCAATTATTTGTATGTGATAAGAAATCTGTAAGATCTCAACGGAAAAGCTTGATAATGCTAGTTTTCCGAGTATGTTTCAAAACCATTCATTTATTAGTATCTTACACCAACAAGAACTATTTACAGTAAATTAATCATGTTTTTAGATAAATTAAGGAGATTTGATTATCAATGAACACGTATGTTAAAAAGTATGGAAAAGAAATAAGTTCTTGCACTGCGTACAAGATCACATTGCCACTTTGTCCAAGCAAACTAGCATCAATAAAGGTTTTTTTAACACAATAAATATGAAGGGAGTTAAATTTGGGAATATGGAGTAATGGTAATACAAATGGATACAAATAAATATTGCCATTGACTTATTTCAGATATTTACTCTCTTTAAACTGTTTGAAGTTAACATTTGACAATAAAACAATTCATAAATCTAAAAATTTCATGCATTTATATACAATGATATTTAAAGCAAAATGGCCTTTAATAAATCCTCAGGTTCATCACCTTATGCTTTCCTTCGCCTGTCCTCCAAATGCCAATACAGTTCTTATGGACCCAAGCACTTCTTCTGCAATGGCCCCTGCTTGTGCGTATGCCTTCAACTCTGCTCCTGAGGCCATGCCAACCAACTGAGGAAAAAACACAATCAAATACAACATGCATGGATCTAAAACCTGAACTTGTCCTCAGAACTTGCATGTATCAGTGCTTATAATTGCTAAAAGCTTTGTCCTGGTATATGTGTGTCTGGCTTGCTTGTAGTCATATCTGTGATCAAAGTTGAGATTATCATCTTAAACCAAGAAGTAATGTAAGAACTCGCGCAGGTTGATCTAACAGCGTTATTTCGATGACTTATGTGTTACCTTGGTCATGAGGAAGGCGGCAGCTGCAAGGGCGGGGCTGATTGCCAGGATGACAAGCGTCAGTTTCCATCCATACACAAACCCAATAACCACACCCGCTATAAACCCCGAAAACCACTGGAAGAACTGACCCATCTTGTCACCTATACCATCATGGATCTTGGAAATGTCACTGAAACATAAACATACTACCATAACTCATGATAGTCAAATATCCAATAAAAGAGTAATTGTTTACCAAAACAATTAAGATAACAAGCAGTATTACCATTGATTTTAAAAGGAAACAAAAGCACATATTAGCTTCCATGTTAACAAGAATATCTTTTTATGAACAAATTTGCTGTTAGAAACATGAGGAACATTACTTAGTGATTCTGGAGTTGAGTTCTCCTGACTCATGCAGATCAAACCAGCCGATGTTTTGTCGCATGATGTTCCTGTAGAAGCGCTCTCGTATTAAATGTGTCTGTTTCTCAGATGCAATCATCCAGAACATCACCTGTCCGTAGCCCAGAACTATCACTGAACATCCAATGACTGAAAAAAGGTCAGAAAACCAATTGATCAAACTGCTTATAAGCCCTAAGGCTGTTTTTATATTCTATTATTAATAGCACAGTGCAGGACATCATGCCCAACATATCAGTCAGAGAGATATGAGTAACAGATTAAGGGAACATGTAGAACACGAGTTTGTTGGTCATAGAATGTAATATAAGTTAAACTTTTATAACTAAAAATGCACTTGTATATCAATAAGCATTTATACAAATACTACTTCTACTAATTATTGGCTTCTTTTTGTTTATTACTTTCATAGACTGCATTTCTATCCAATTCCATTCAGTTTACTCAAGATCATTAGTCACTACATGTATATAGTTATACAATGTATATCATAAGAGTATGTAAATAGTTTCCCACAAAAACCACTCAAATGTTAACCAAAATTCACTAAACATGGCAACCACATTTATGAGCAAAATGCCTAGGTCGTGTCAGGATAATGTCAAAAACTAGCTAAAGAGTCTAATCAACCCAAGAGTTATGGCCCATGAATTGACAAGTGTTGATCAATTGTGAGTTTATAGATTATAATTAAGATGAATAAACCGAAATTACCGGGTCCTGTTTTAATAAAGATATTAGTAGTAAAGTCAGATCATCTTATCATTATATGGTCATTATTTTGTTCCATACTTGAATATTTACACCTCAACTTCAATTCCTCCTATGAACTGCCTTTAGGGAATTGCAATTCTCATTCGATGACTGCAACATCTTCAGATATGTTCGGATCATTTGTTTATCTTGATAATGTTTGTATTGTGTAAGCAAGCACTGAAGCACTTTAATTTTTCCAGCGTTAATGTGACATCATTTGATAAAAATTCTGATTATGGTCGGGTAGTTCAATTTACAGCATTGGTGAGAAAGAATTACTGTAAGGTTTTCTAAAATGAAATGATTAGAAGTATTTTTTTAACAATTCTTGAATGAAATAATGAACCATTGGTGTAAATATAAACAAGAGATGTTTGTCAAACATTATGGCCCCCCCCCCCCCCCCCCCCCCCCTGAGGGCCATGTTGTCAGGATTATATGGACAATTGAATGAAATATGCATGGACCGAAATGACAGCTGATTTGTTGCCGTTAAGGCTGTTTTAAGATAATGACCATTAAAGTGTGAGGATAGAGTGTGTTATGACCATGACCTTTGATTCTATGAACTCAAAATCCAGAGTCATCAGCAGGTCAACAGAAACCTAATTGTCAAGTTTGAGGGCCATGGGTGCAGGCATTGTCAAGTTATCACACAGACAAGTTTTTTTCGTTCAAGGTCACTGTGACCTTGACCTTTGACCCAATGACCCCTTAAATCATAAGGGGTCATCTACAAGTCAGATGCAACTCCAAGTCAAGTTTGAAGGCCATGGGTTCAGGCATTGTTGAGTTATCACTCGGACAACCTTTTACCATTCAACATCACTGTGACCTTGACCTTTGGCTCTATAAATCCTAAAATCAATAAGGGTGATCTACTGATCAGGCTTAACATCCATGTCAAGTTTAATGATCATAGGTTCAGGCATTGTTGAGATATCAGTGGGAGATTTGTTAACTTTTTGCATTAAAGGTTACTGTGACATTGACCTTGGCCTGATGACCCCCAAAGACGATAGGGGTCATCTACTGGGCAGGCCCAACCTTCATGTCTAGTTTGATGACCATAGGTCCAGGAATTGTCGAGGTCGCTTTCAAGGTCACTGTGACCTTGACCTTTGACCCCTAAAATCAATAGGGGACATCTACTGGTCAGGCCCAACCTCCATGTCAAGTTTGAGGGCCATGGGTGCAGGCATTGTTGAGTTATCACTCGGACAACCTTTTATCATTCAAGGTCACTGTGACCTTGACATTTGGCCCAATGACCCCTAAAATCAATAGGGACCATCTTCTGGCCAGGCCCAACTTCCAAGTCAAGTTTGAGGGCCATGGGTGCAGGCATTGTCGAGTTATCACTCGGACAACCTTTTACCATTCCAGGTCACTGTGACCTTGACATTTGGCCAGATGACCCCCAAAAACCATAGGGGTCATCTCCTGGTCAGGCCAATTCTCCAAGTCAAGTTTGAGGGTCATGGGTGCAGGCATTGTCGAGTTATCACTCGGACAACCTTTTACCATTACAGGTCACTGTGACCTTGACATTTGGCCAGATGACCCCCAAAAACCTTAGGGGTCATCTCCTGGTCAGGCCAATTCTCCAAGTCAAGTTTGAGGGCCATGGGTGCAGACATTGTCGAGTTATCACTCGGACAACCTTTTACCATTCAAGGTGACTGTGACCTTGACCTTTGGCCTGATGACCCCCCAAAACAATAGGGGTCATCTACTGGTCAGGCCCAACCTCCATGTCAAGTTTGAGGGCCATGGGTGCAGGCATTGTTGAGTTATCACTCGGACAAGCTTTAAAATTATTTTACCATTAAAGGTCACTGTGACCTTGACCTTTGACCCGATGACCCTCAAAATCAATAGGGGTCATCTACTGATCAGGCTCAACCTTTATGTGAAGTTTGATGACCATACGTCAAGGAATTGTTGAGTTATCACTCGGACAAGCTTTGGTCTACCGACGGACCGACGGACCGACCGACCGACATACCGACATGCCTGTGCAAAGCAATATACCCCTCTTCTTCGAAGGGGGGCATAATAATGAATTGCAGGATTGACATCAGTATCGTGGATACGAACTCAATTGAGCTGGTTAAAGCATGGGCAAAGTCATTTGGACTCCGCACTTAACCAGTCAAACTGCATTGATATCCCATCAATGACATCAACCCTTCAATTCATTTATTAAATGAACTGAACTTTGGCAAGCACTCCTTTTTGAAAATAAAGTTGAAGAAATCAACTTGTTCCCATCAGTGACATACCTACAGATGTTAAGTTTTGTACTGCAGGATAAGTATCCTTCAATAATACAGGGCTCAGAAGTTTGAGAATTACTTACTGATAAAGTAGATGGCGTATTCCTGCATTGTATCCAGCAATTTGGTCTGTAGGTCATTATTCGTTGCATCCAAATCTACAACACTGCTGCAGTTAGCTGTCGTGTACTCTCTGATGAAGTCTTTGTTGGAGCTGAGAAATATGTATTGTTTATTAAACAATATTTCCTTAACAATATGAAAACCACAGTAACAGACTGCACAAATTACATTGTGCATCTGGTGAGATCAAATCCATTACCGGTCTCTCTCTGCAGGCGGGACCTCTACTGTGTTACGATAAAAGCTAGTTCTACAGCGAGACAGTGTACAAGTGCTGCTATCACAGAGACAGCACGCTTGACTATTCTGCCGCTTTTCAGTGTAAGGATTGAAAAGGTTTGGCGAAACATGGATCACTGTAAACTTAGATTAGATTTCAATGCAATACATGATGTATTTGCTGAGATATCATCTTAAATGTGGTTACATGCAAGATTTAAACCAGAATTTCTAAGTCCAATAATAAAGGGCCATTATCTGCAAAATACAGTTATCTAACTTGGATATTCAAGTAGGTTGGGTGGTTGAGTACCATTGTATAAAGTCTCAATACATGAAGTAGTTGCTGATATATTAACCTATGTGTGCAAACATGCAAAACTTTGACCATAATTTCTAAGTCGCATAATAAAGGGGCAAAAATTACATAATCTGCAAGATAGAGTTATCTTTCGTGATTAATTAAGAAGGTTGAATGGTTGGGAGACTGTGTATAAAGTTTCAATGCAATACATGATGTATTTGAATTTCAATGTTGAATAAAAAAGGGCCATAATTTGAATTAAATGCAAACTAGAGATATCTTACTTGGTTATTTAAGTAGATTGGATGGTTGAGTACCATTGTATAACGTCTCAATGCAATACATCAAGTAGTTGCTGAGATATTAACCTATGTGTGCTTACATACAAAACCGTAACCAGAATTTCTAAGTCAAATAATAAAGGCCCATAATTTGCATTATATTCCAAAAAGTGTTATCTAACTTCATTAAATTATTAGGTTAGATAGTTGGGAATACATATCTAAAGTTTCAATGAAATACAAGATGTATTTGCTGAGATATTGACTTAAATGTGGTTACATGCAAAACCTTAACAAGATTTTTAAGTTGAATAAAAAAGGGCAATTATTTGCATTAAATGCAAACTAGAGTTATCTAACTTGGTTAAGTAGGTTTGATGGTTAAGTACCATTGTATAAAGTCTCAATGCAATACCTCAAGTAGTTGCTGAGAAGTTAACCTATGTGTGCTTACATGCAAAACCTTAACCAGAATTTCTAAGACGAATAATAAAGAGCAATTATTTGCATTAAATGTAAACTGGAGTTATCTAACTTGGTTAATTAAGTAGGTTGGATGGTTGAGTACCATTGTATCACATTGCTAAGCGTTGTTATTATCAATATTCCCCAAATATTGTTAATATTCTTAATAATCACATATTCATGTATTTACATCATTATGCTGATTTACTTAAATATTTAGTTTATTATAAATTGTCATTTAACCTTGGACAATAAACATCAGAAGTCTTATTTGGGTACTTGTCATCTTATTCACAGGGACGACCTCCTCTAGCAATCTTCGCTGTGCCGTCTTCGGGTAGTAGTTTCGACGACAACCAAACTAAGCGTCATAATACATACATACCGTGGGACAATTGACTGACAAAATCACGCTTTAATAAATATGCATGAGGCAGGAGAGAAAGCTCTTCTTCCAATGAATTTGATGTAACCATCAAAAATTATTCAATAATTAAACAGTGTCAGTGGCCTCCGTTGAGGTGTGGTCTTGACTACTGCCCAATATTATTGTGCTGAGATGGCAGACCCGGTTCAACTCCGGCAATCGGCAGTATATTTTTCAACCATAAAGATCTGGTACTTTGCGGAACCAATGAAAATGCCTCATTAATTATTCATGATTATGAGATTTTCCTAGCCACATTGCCCATGCTACACAATGACAAATAACATAGTGTGTATGGGGAGTATCCAGTGTTGAAACACTTAACAAGATTCAAGGAAATGCTTGTTCAATATCGGGATGCAGACATTGGTAAAATAGGACTGAACAAACATACAAGAAAATCATACATCAGAATAGTATTTGTGAAAGTTTTCCTTTAAGCAATTGTTAGGTGACTTACTAAAGTAATGATGGGTCATTGAGGATATCTTCACCAGTGACATTCAAAGCCACTAGACCTCCACAGCTCTTGAGTAGCTCAACAATATCATCAATGGACCCTGTGGTCACAAACAGGTTGATCATTTCTCCGAACACGATTATCATTACTGGGAATGCTGCTCCATGTATACAGCCACATATTGTTCCAAGGATCATGCAAAACTTGTCAAAGCATGTGGCATACTTGAACTGCAAAAAAATAGGTACAAACATTGAAAACATATTAAAGCATGACAGTTTATGTTTTAAACCTATTCTTTACACTGACTTTCCAGCACTGAAAAAATGGAGATTTTTTTTTAACACAAGAAAGTTAAAATGACAAAATACAGAAAAATTGTGGCCCTGAGAGTGAATATGGGATTTGATTTTGATGCATGCATTGTGTTATTTAAATGCACTGATTTTTTTTTGCATGTGATGATAGTCCTGAAGGTTTTGTCTCTTTAATAGTGAAGTTAAAAACAATAGACAGCAATCACAAATATAATTGAAACCTTTGTATAAGGCCACTAGATGTCTGGGCTTTGAATTTTTAGAGAAGGTTTTATTCTTTACATTCAGAAAATCTGGGACTTTTGGGGTGGAGCCAGCTTTGATCCAAGTGGCATTATTTGCTCACTTTTTGTGAAGCACCATGCAACTATGTAAGCCTACATACTATATATCAAGACTCTTGGCCTAGCAGTCTCAGATATCTGTTTTTCCTATATATAAGTCTATCAGACACCTCCTGGGACCCCCGGCATGGCTAGCTTTGACCCCCAGGACATTATATGAACAATTTAGTAGATTAACTACTTCATAGAGCTACTACAACTTTACTATGATACATGTATATAAATCCTGGGACCTCAAGGGCTGGGCCAACTTTGACCACAGGCACATAATTTAAAAGCCTTGGTAAAGGACCGTTACATGAGGCTACATACCAACAAGAAATGTCGCAATTCGATGAAACCAGGTTTTCAATGATTGACAAAAGAACTTCAACCGGTGTTGTGAGAATTATAATTAAGTTGATTTGTTGTGTGTTGTGTGTATGTATATACAAACATGCCAAATTGGTTAGAGGATATACACAGAAGACAGGAAGCATGCATAAGAGTGGAAATACATATTAAAGAGAAGGTTGATCAATTAATAAAGATGATTATGTTACTTTGTCATGGCACATACATAAATTGTTATCATCAGTGATTTTAGTAAATCATCAAATTCTGGTGCTGGAAAAAGAAAATGATTTAAAAGGAACTTGTTCACAAATATTTGGATTTTATCTGTAATTAAAGATATTCAGTTTCAACCGTTTTTTCTATTTTAAGTAACAGTGACCTTGACACAGAGGCCCCAAATGCAATCCCAAGAAAGGTATTCATAAACTCTTCCTAAATATCCAGTTTGGTCAAGATATGTTAACCCTAACGAAAGTCATTCAGTTTCAATCATTCTTTTTTTAGTAACAATGACCTTGACCCTAGAAGCCCTATACACAATCCAATGAAAGGTCACCAAAAACTCTTCCTATATACCAAGTTTGGTCAAGATATGTGAACCCTGACTAAAGTTATTCAGTTTCAACCCTTCTTCTATTTTTAGTAACAGTGACCTTGACCCTAAGGACCCAAATCGCAATCCCATGAAAGGACTCTTCCTTTATATTAAGTTTGGTCAAGATTTGTGAACCCTGACTAAAGTTATTCAGTTACAACTATTTTTTTTTATTTTTAGTAACAGTGACCTTGACTTTGACCCTAGGGGCCCCAAACACATTTCTATCAAAGGTATCAAAAAACTCTTCCTTTATACCAAGTTTGGTCAAGATTTGTGAACCCTGATTAAAGTTATTCAGTTTCAACCGTTTATTCTATTTTTAGTAACAGTGACCTTGACCATGACTCTAGGGAGCCCAAACACAATCCCTTG
The DNA here is from genome assembly GCF_026914265.1 of Mya arenaria. Taxonomy (NCBI): domain Eukaryota; kingdom Metazoa; phylum Mollusca; class Bivalvia; order Myida; family Myidae; genus Mya; species Mya arenaria. Next base: position 67,994,315 of record NC_069124.1, on the reverse strand, counting down.
AATGGTATTCATAAACTTTTCCTTTAGACCAAGTTTGATCAAAATTAGTCAACCCTTACTGAAGTTACTCAGTTTCATAGGTGAGTTTGACGCCGCCCGGCCGCCCGCCCTAACAACAGTGTTCATCATTCTAATAACCATGTTTCACTATGTGAAAAACTGGTTAACAAGGGTCTGGGCCTTGCAGTTTCAGAGAAGATTTTTTACAGATTTTACTGTAACCTGAGAGCCCCTAGATGGGGCTAGCTTTGACCCTAGGGGCATTATTTGAACAATTTTGCCGAACAACCACTACATTAACCAAATAGCCTTGTTAAAAGTTTAGAGTTGTTGAAACTTTTATAGCCATCTCAGGTCAGCAACTTTAAATTGACTTATACACACCATTTTGTCAGGTATTGGCTGAAGAAAATCATGCATAATGAAAAACGTTAGTTTATAGTTTATTTCCATTCACATGCAAAACATGTCAATAATACCGCATTCATTAAAAGACCTTTTCAATTGATATCAGTATGACAACAGATGTGTTTGGAACAACAGTATTTCATTCAAACATTAAAAAAATGTTTTATATTTCGTTTATATCATTTATTCATTTTCATTATTCTTCTGTGGCATGACCATTTGAAAATGAAGACCAACGCAAGCCAGTGTCAATGCACATCTATTCCTCACAGTTGATCAAGGAGCAAAACTTAAGAATATTGTTACAAACTGCACAAATATGCTTTGTGTATCTGGTAAGGATCAAATCCACGTCGACTTGCTCTGCAGACGGAAACTGAGCTACTGCCTCGATATAAGAGCTATAGCTATAATTAACAAGGCAAATGGATATATTCAGTGCCGCTATATATATTAAATATCCCATTATACTGGCTTCACTTGGGTATTATTACACAAAACATTGTGTACTTCATTTTGTTTTAATATCTTAAATGCTTTTTGCGATCACATTATAGTTTTGCTCGCCAAGGCACTGAAAATACCAAACAATTGTACTTTATGCACGGTTATTTGTTCCAGTCAAAGTTAGCCGAAATGTTTCAATATTTATCAAACTACTAACCAATTATAACATCTAAATATGTAAATAAGACTAATAGATAACGTGTGGATTACTTATCCGAGTCTTTTACAAATGGCTGCTGGGAAATCTCATCCTAGGGAACAAGCCATAAATATATAAGCCTTTTGCTTCTCTACTTATTTGCTACTGACCACTCATTTTATTTGTTGCCATGTGACAATTTTTGATGTAGGGTTGATGTTGACAGTGTACTTGAACTAAACATCATGACATTGGACATCTCTAATATTTCACCTGCTTTTTTAATGAATTTCAGGTTTACCGGTAGTTTCCCTTACATAATTCCACTGCTCTAATCCATTCAATTTGTAACTTATTACGGTTGTTATTTTAGTCAGTTTCAGATGGCTTCAATCCTCAACTACTTACGCTATATACATGCAGGTAATTGATAAAAAAAATTATACTTAATGAATCTTTACACACGACACAGCAGCTAAAACACAAAATCATAAACATCCTCATTTCCGGCAAACACTCACCACTTCGAAGACTGAGACCATTTCCTGATACTCTTTCTTCTTGTCGCCATCACCTTTCTTGTCACTCCCCCCTTTATCCTTCTTGGTGTGTCCATTCATCTCGATGACCGGGTCTGATGGGCTGACTGCCCCTGAAACAGAATCAATCCCAAATGCAGCACCATTTTAATGTGTCAACTACTTTCTCAAAACAAAACTACCTTATCCAGTTACAGGTATTAATAAGCAGCTATCAAACTATGGGTATTAAACTTTCGATATTGATACCAGCCGCTATCAAACTATGGGTATTAAACTTTCGATATTGATACCAGCCGCTATCAAACTATGGGTATTAAACTTTCGATATTGATACCAGCCGCTATCAAACTATGGGTATTAAACTTTCGATATTGATACCAGCCGCTATCAAACTATGGGTATTAAGGTTACACACCACCATTGTTATTCCCTATATAATTCAATGTAAAATTATAATTTTCAGACAACATTTAAAGGCATTTCGAGCAAATGCAGGCTATGATAACCACATATATTCTTAAAGTACAAGCTTTAAATTACCTTTAAAGTAAATAAAAAAGGGGGGTCAAGTTATTCCTAAGAAAAATCACTCCACTTGAAAAACAAACTCTAAAAATTGCACTGTCAGTCATGACAGATCTTCCAAAATGACCTTTCAACTATAGGGCAGATGTTTATGCTTTAATCTCTACTCTAAATGATAAATCAAGCAAGAATAGATACTTAAGGTATAAAAGTTTCAGGAATAATGATAGTTTTGATTTACAGTGTATTGAGCATGTGAAAACATGTCTATCAATCATAAGAACATTTTTTTTTACATTCGGCACTAGCGGATCCAGGGGGGGGGGGGGGCGCACCCGGTGCACGCCCCCCCTAAAATTCCCGGAGCTTACATGTTCTTTGGTATGGAAACAATAAAATATACTATATTTTCCTATTTTTTCTTCGCTCGATTCGCTCGCGTATCTTTATACAACATTGCCTTTTGAGATGTACTCGTACACAACACAGAGTGCACGCAATTTAAACGTTCCCACCTTCCCTTACTGTAATAATTCGGCACTATATAACATGATCATGTTGATGCGCCGTAAAACCCATACAAACAAACACATCAGTCAATTAATTTCCTTTGGGTACATTTATACGACAACAAATATGGCTGCGCCGTCAAGTCCCAAACGCCCCAAGAAACAGAAGAGTTTGCACAGTTTCTTTAGCAACAAAGAAAAAGAAAGGTGTGTTCCTTCCTTTTGTGGACTCAATGTCACAGCAACTAAACCTCAGATTTAACACCATGACACAGCAGGCATGTCTGGCGTTCTGTCTGCTGCCAAACAACATTGCCAGCGCCACTCAAGAGTCGATGCTAGCTCTTCTGGACTTTTACAGAGATGACATGCCACAGCCAGACATGTTCGCACAAGAGGTCCAGCTCTGGAAACAGACCTGGAGGAACACGGAAAACAAGCCGTCGACTATTGTCGAAACATTGACAGAAACATGCCAACATATGTATCCCAACATATCGAAAGTGCTTACACTGTTGCTTTTAACTTCTGTGACATCAGCAGGAGTGGAACGGTCCAACTCGTCATTGAAATTCATAAAGAACCCGCACAGGAGTACCATGGGCCAGAGCCGGTTCAACGCTCTCATGCTACTCTTCATTCATAGGGACATAAAATTGGATATTGAGGAAATTGTGAACATCTACGCCAGGAAATATCCTAGGCGCATGCTACTGATAGATCCATTGTGCGAATAGATACACATAGATAGCTATGCACTTAGAATATGTTGAATAGTAAAAGTATCTGAACATGGGTTCACAATTATACATGTATCTTCCCTGGTTTTTCCCACTTAACGAAAATATACAAATTATATAAGCCACTTAGTCGTCCTTATAGAAACCTCGTTATGATATTAGAACTATAGGTATGCCCCTGGATCTGCTAGAGCAACCTTTAGAGTGATTAAATGTTACGCCCCCCCTAACCCAAAATCCTGGATCCGCCCCTGTTCGGAGCTCCTCGGCCATTTTTATCGAAAACAGCCTCGGATGTATTTGGACGGTTTACATACTCAAAAAGAGGTACGTTTTAGTCCGCAGCAAGTAGATCGCGTAGTAATTTTATTTAGCAGTTAAACTTTATGTCTCAACTCTTGGAAATCTTAATTATGTTTGCAATAATACACTTCACTGGCAATCAATTTAAACTTAGATCAATAAACACAACTCTAAAACACTAATTTTAACAAGAGATGTTTGTCAAACATTATGCCCCCCCTGAGCGCCATGTTGTCAGGATTATATGGACAATTGAATGAAATATGCATGGACCGAAATGACAGCTGATTTGTTGCCGTTAAGGCAGTTTTAAGATTATGACCATTAAAGTGTGAGGATAGAGTGTGTTATGACCATGACCTTTGACTCTATGGACTCAAAATCAAGAGTCATCAGCTGGTCACCAGAAACCTAAATGTCAAGTTCGAGGGCCATGGGTGCAGGCATTGTCAAGTTATCACACAGACAAGTTTTTTTCGTTCAAGGTCACTGTGACCTTGACCTTTGACCCAATGACCCCTTAAATCATAAGGGGTCATCTACAAGTCAGATGCAACTCCAAGTCAAGTTTGAGGGCCATGGGTGCAGGCATTGTTGAGTTATCACTCGGACAACCTTTTATCATTCAAGGTCACTGTGACCTTGACCTTTGGCCCAATGACCCCTAAAATCAATAGGGACCATCTTCTGGCCAGGCCCAACCTCCAAGTCAAGTTTGAGGGCCATTGGTGCAGGCATTGTCGAGTTATCACTCGGATAACCTTTTATCATTCCAGGTCACTGTGACCTTGACCTTTAGCCCAATGACCCCTAAAATCAATAGGGACCATCTTCTGGCCAGGCCCAACCTCCAAGTCAAGTTTGAGGGCCAAGGGTGCAGGCATTGTCGAGTTATCACTCGGACAACCTTTTACCATTCCAGGTCACTGTGACCTTGACCTTTGGCCAGATGACCCCCCAAAACCATAGGGTCATCTCCTGGTCAGGCCAATTCTCCAAGTCAAGTTTGAGGGCCATGGGTGCAGGCATTGTCGAGTTATCACTCGGACCTTTTACCATTCAAGGTGACGGTGATCTTGACCTTTGGCCAGATGACCCCCAAAAACAAAAGGGGTCATGTACTGGTCAGGCCCAATTCCAAGTCAAATTTGAGGGCCATGGGTGCAGGCATTGTCAAGTTATCACACGGAAAACCTTTAACCATTCAAGGTGACTGTGACCTTGACCTTTGGCCTGATAACCCCCAAAAACAAAAGGGGTCTTCTACTGGTCAGGCCCAACCTCCAATTCAATTATGAGGGCCATGGGTGCAGGCATTGTCGAATAATCACTCGGACAACCTTTTACCATTAAAGGTCACTGTGAACTTGACCTTTGGCCCGATGACACCCAAAAACAATAGGGGTCATCTACTGGTCAGGCCCAACCTCCAATTCAATTATGAGGGCCATGGGTGCAGGCATTGTTGAGTTATCACTCAGACATCCTTTTACCATTCAAGGTCACTGTGAACTTGACCTTTGACCCGATGAGCCCCAAAAACAATAGGGGTCAGCTACTGGTCAGGCCCAACCTCCAAGTCCAGTTTGAGGGCCATGGGTGCAGGCATTGTCGAGTTCTCATTCGGACAACCTTTTACCATTCAAGGTCACTGTGACCTTAGCCTTTGGCCTGATGACCCCCCAAAACAATAGGGGTCATCTACTGGTCAGGCCCAACCTCCATGTCAAGTTTGAGGGCCATGGGTGCAGGCATTGTTGAGTTATCACTCGGACAAGCTTTAAAATTATTTTACCATTAAAGGTCACTGTGACCTTGACCTTTGACCCGATGACCCCCAAAATCAATAGGGGTCATCTAATGGTCAGGCCCAACCTTCATGTGAAGTTTGATGACCATACGTCCAGGAATTGTTGAGTCATCACTCGGACAAGCTTTGGTCTACCGACGAACCGACCGACCGACATACCGACATGCCTGTGCAAAGCAATATACCCATCTTCTTCGAAGGGGGGCATAATTAATGATATAATTCAAAAAAATATGAACTACTTCAACTGATGTACCGGCATACATCCGAGGTTGTTTACTAAAAAAATGGCCGAGGAGTTCCGAATGTTTTTTTTTATTGAGAATTTTCCACACAACGGAAGTACATATGACGTAATGGTTACGTCATTCCTTAAACTTTCGATATTGATATAAGCTGCTATCAAACTATGGGTATCAACTTCGAGTATTGATACCTGCATGCTGCTATCAAACTTTGGGTGTTTAAATTTGGGTACCGATGGCTGTCTCCTTCAAACTATAAGTATTAAACTTTGCCAGGGTTCTGATACCTGTCACTATGGGTATTTAACTTTGGGTGTTGAAACCTGCCGCTATCAAACTATGGGTATCAAATTTTGGGTGTTTATACATGCTGCTTTCAAACTATGGGTATGGGTATCACGCAACATCGTGCCAACGAGAGTGACTTAGTATAAACTATCATACATGTAGCTTCCTTCACAATCATTGTAAAATATATAATGTTTAAAGTAAACTATGGGTATTAAAGTAGGGATACTGATGACTGACGTTTTCAAACTATGGGTATTAAACTTTTAGTATTGATACCTGTAGCTATCAAACTATGGATAATAAATTCTGGGTATTGATATCTTCAATGATTAAACAATGGGTAATAAATTTTTGGTATTGATATCTCCAGTGATTAAACTATGGGTATTAAAGTTTGGGTATTGATATCTTAAGTGGTCAAACTATGGGTATTAAACTTTGGGTGTTGATACCTGCCGTGATCAAACTATGGGCATTCAAGTTTGGGTATTGATATCTTCAGTGATTAAACTATGGGTATTAAAGTTTGGGTATTGATATCTTAAGTGGTCAAACTATGGGTATTAAACTTTGGGTGTTGATACCTGCCGTGATCAAACTATGGGCATTCAAGTTTGGGTATTGATATCTTAAGTGATCAAACTATAGGTATTAAAGTTTGGGTATTGATACCCACAGTTATTGAACTACATGTATCAAATGTATCAATGTTGTTTTTGTGAATTAATGAACTCTGATGAAAAGCTGAATTTATTTAGTAATGGTGTTTCAAATGTAAAAAAAGCTGCCCAATTTTATGTCTACATACGTGTGGCTTTTAAGTCATTTTTTTATATATAAACAATAGTAGTATTAAACAAAGCCATAACTTATGACAGAAACATATTACTATTACAGTGTGTGTATACCACCTGATAAATTACCTCATATATGCTCCGTCAGCAGGCAACAATTTGCTGAAAATGAACACTTAAAACAAAGATAACTTTTGTTTTTCTACACCAATTTAAATAAAACAAAGGGCAGTCTATGACGCTCAAAGAGCCCCGCCTTTGTTTATATTACAAGATTTTGATAAGGTGAATAGTTTCATTAAACACCTCGACAAACCCGATTCCAAAATAATGTTTTGACAGTGCCTCGTCAGACGGCCGTGTTGCAAAAAGGTTTGTCCAAGTGTTTTAAGAATCTCTGGTAAAAGACCAAAGGCGGGGCTTTGTAAGCGGCGTAGACTGCACTATGTTTCATTTAAAATGAAGAAATAGTGAAGTTATCTTTGTTTAACCCTTTGCATGCTGGGTAAATTGTCGTCTGCTCAAAAATTTCGTCTGGTTTATTCTAAATTTCTTTCAATTTACTTAAAACTTTGGGGATATATTGACTGAGTGGCAAACAGCTTGGAACCTGACAAGACGCCGAGTTACTCGACGTCTGGTCTGGTTCCAAGCTGTTTGCAAAGCCTTTTAAATCGCCATCAGCAGCTTAAGGGTTTAAGTCTTCATTCGAAGCAAAATATTGCCTTCCGATGTAGCATTTATGACGCAATTTATCAGGTGGTATACACACATCACAAGACTTGTTCCTTAGGGTAGTGTAGCTATATGTACTGGTACCTTATCCCAAAAAGATAAAAAAAAAAAATGTTTAAAGATGAACTCTTCACTGAAGAAGTGAGGTGTATTTCACAGTCATATAAAACACCATTATTACATACCTTTAGCTTTTCCATTAGAATTCAGCATTCATGAAGAGCATTGGAAACATTTTTTTTCCAATAACTGCTGAACTAACAGAAAACTGGATTTATAATGTTCCTATAGAAATCCAACAATTCCAGGTGTGATCAGACCACAAGCTTACTCCTGCAGTAAGCTAAACAATCACTGATAAAGAACTTCATATACCAGAGAAAGATTTCTTTGATTCCATATTAATACACACATAAGAAATTTATATTCCCATATGAAATATATTTACAATTGGATTGCACAATCTCCTGCATTTTTCTATGACACAACATCGGCCATACTATGATGAACAAGGATTATTAAAAAAATTGTAAGCTGTTAAAGCGACAGTCCGCAAAAGTAACCGTATTTCAAAAGTTTTTAATAAGTTCCACATTGTTTCAGACCGACTGAACCGCAATTATTTTTAAAAAAATCGCTTTAATAACTTAGATTTAACAAATTGAAAATTGCCGGAAGTTGCTATTTTTAGACGGCAAAAGAGAAAGTAGGTCTACGGTTTTTCCGACTACTCTTGGGGGCGATACTATTTCCCGGTCCCGGTCTCATCCGGTCCCGGTCTCCTCCGGTCTATGTTTTATAGTAGCTATCGGGCGTGATCAAAAAGGTGTTAATGACCGCGGGGGGTAATAGGATTACAAAAGATTACAGTTGATTAAAACATTAGATATTTGATGATAATTATGTCACTATTTATTTCAAATTTTATATCAATAAAACAGAAAATAAATTTAGGCAAAGATAAAAACATGAAATATGCACATGTACTGAAATTAATGTCATGAATAACAAACACATTGAGTGTGTGTGTTTTTCATATTAAATTCAGTTATAAGTATACTATTGATAATAGTAATACAAAAAATAACAATGCTTGACTACATGTAAACCAGATATGAGTCGGATATGCAAACATGGAATTTTTCAATTGTAATCATTTATGCTTAAAAAAATTTATGTCGGGGGGGGGGGGGGGTAAACATAAAAGGAAGAACAATAACATAACATAACATAATTTAAAAGGTGCAATTCTAAGTTACTTCATACTCTAGCCGTCCTCAATCTTTTATGCAAAAAACATGAGCATTTGTACTGCATCGCATCTTTCTCTACACCTTTAACACGAATTGCATAAATAGTGTATACCTATAACAAATTGCATAAATTAAGACATAATGTTTATATATTTTATACCATTTTGTTACATATAAAAACAAATAAGATTGTCAAAATCGTGTTATAAACATCAGCAACACAATCCGTTGCCTGGGGCCATAAGTTATGAACCGGGAATTATGAGACCGGATGAGACCGGATTTTACGAGGAGAGACCGGGAAATAGTATCGCCCTGCGCATGCGCAAGAACTCCCACTGTTTTTTCTATTTATATAACCGTTAACTCTCGGGGGCCGATAGTTAAGAAGAGATATTGAAAATGACACGAAAAACTCATTTCTAGGTCGATTTGAACCAAAAAATTTTTGGATTCGTCAGTCAGGAATGCTTATCAACACATAGATGAATTTTATTTTTTTTTCATGGCTAATTTGCCCGATTTGCGGACTGTCGCTTTAAGGTAATACTTAATTTTTCCAGGACTGCCCAAGCACTATGTACAACTTGAAGCTTTATACAGAATACACCTATTTCTATTGAACCAGAAGTATGGTGAATATGTCACAAATATGACTCCTAAATGATAATAAAGTATCCAAGCTTAGCAGAGCTATCAAAAAAGGTAAAATAAAACAAAGAGACAATCATGCCTCACTTTGTGAGCTTAAGAGAGGGGCTTACGAAGAGGGCCACTTAATATTGAAATATCTTTAAAAAACATACCATACTATACACTGAAACTGCTTTGTTAACCAAATTGACTATATGTCCCCCAAGGAGGAGTCATTAAAGTCACTGACACACAGTAACACCCCAAGAGGTACTGAGTTTGATTCATGCTGCCGGTCACATGTTTTTTGTGTTTTTTTTCTTCTGTTTATTTCTTTGCATTTCTTAAATTTATAGAACAAATTTCATTTCTGACAATCTCACTGATAAATGTTTTGTTTTTGTTTTGTTTTTATTCTTAAATATTCAATATTTCTTTGCAGCTAAAAGGTTTCACCTCAATGGCTTAATTTGTGCAATTAGAAAAAACAGAATGCTCGTCACAGAATGCTTAGGCGAATCACGTTGACAAATTTTTTAGTCACAAAAAGATTATGAGCGTCATTGCACTCTCTTTGTCTTAATGTCAACGATCTCAGTACTATGTGCAAATGGCGCAAACTAATTTGAATTCTATGTTTCCTCAAAACAGTTACAATATAAGCATTAGAAAGGCCTTCCCGAAAGTTAAATCTTAAAAAGTAATTAAACTTTCCCTGTCTTTAATGTACATATAATTGGTAAAAATGGCATTTTATTATCAGGGTAGCTATCTGTGTTACAACAATAAAGCGGCAAAGATGAAACGGCTTTGTCGATTCAATAAACTAAGTTGTGGCCTCCAGTTACTAAGTTGTGGCCACAATTAGTTACTAAGTTGTGTTTTTAATTTATGAAGTTGTGGCCACAATTTACTAAGTTGTGGCCTTAAGTAACTCAATTTACTGAACTGTGGCCCCAAGTTACTAAGTTGTTGCCACATTTTACTAACTAGTGGCCACACTTTACAAATAAAGTGTTGAAGATGTCAACTCTGTGCCACCATATGTCAGGCTTCACACGACAAATATCAATTTTGATTTAAAAGGCCATACCAAATTGATTTTATGCTTAGCTTCAGAGATTTCAATTTCCAAACCTACCAACCCAGCAGGACAACTGCTCTAAACAGCAGATTTCACCACATTATATATACATTGAAGCTTAAAAGGATCATACATCTAAATGATTTAAGAAATTTTGTTCTGAAGATTGTTGTTATTTAGTTTTTAGCTCTACAAAATCATAATTCTTTTTGTTATATTTTTTATTATCATGAGGGCTTGAAATCTACCCGCCCAATAACAATTTTAACATAGAATTTATTTGGCATGGCCTAATTCAAAACAACGAACATGGGCCTCAAAACATCATCTTGTGGTTCTCAAAACCTTCAGCATGTATCTGTTAGTGTGCTGACAGCGCTTAAAACATTTAAAAATTCCATCAGTCTACTGTTGTTTCAGGAGTATATCATGTTATTTTCACTGCATAGAAAATATATAAAATGTGATATTTTCAGTAACAGTTTTTCATGTGTACATTCATGATCAGGTCACGCTTTGTATTATAATATAGCATTCCCTTTATCAATTAAATATATTGGGGATATCTGACCTGACCTTTGAACAAATTCATGAAATATGTAATTGGCTTTAGCCTCATGAATGCACTTTAGGCGAAAAAGTAAATCATAAATACAGAACTATGTATCACAATCTCTGCAGAATTACCTATACACTACAATAAATATATTCGGTACAGAAAAGATATGTACTGCATTATCTATTGATCAGTTATAACTTACTTTACTATACTTGATTTTCTGCCTTTTTCAAGTTTTGTTACTTAATTTAAAGGAAGTCAACACTATACATGTACATGCAAATTAAAGTCATATAATCATGGAACATAGTCACACTGTATGGTATCATGAAACAAAGAAAATATTGGTTGACATTCCAAAGAGCAGATCCAGGTATTGAGGTAAGAGTGTATCTCAGGGGCACCACTTTTTGACGTGTGCCCTAGCTTGCATCAGAACGAAATGTCTAGGGCAAAAAAAAATATACATAGGGGTTTGAGGTTACTCGCATGGAAAATTTCTAGTTGACAATCAGGTGCATTGTGACCGTTTGTTTTAATTACTTTTTGTCTTCTGTATTGACATGAAAAGTAAACTTGGATGATTTTAACCCCTCCCCCCTCCTCTTATTCTGCTAGTGCATAATCCACTACAAAATACATCTTAAATTTATTGAATATAAATTTGTAATAACAATAACTACAATAGATAAATATATATATATATATATATACCATTCTTTTCTGAATCCATCCTTTGTTCAAATTATCTTTACTCTTGATCAAATTCACTATAAATATTTGTATCAGTTCCCTGAATATAAGACCACTAATATGTCACTACAAAACCATCACAAAGTAAAATTTTACGCTTCAGTATGTAATGACAATGTATTAGGTTACAACATTATCATTTTGAAGAGAGAAAAAGAATTAACACCATAAAAAAATAAAAATAGAACAGCAGTCTATTACAAAACGGCGTTATATGCTATTTAATATTCACACCGTGGTTGAAATGTTAAATTCAAGTATGCCACCCTTCTACATTTCATACTACCAAATATGGCCATTCCAAATAAACAATATTGAACTTGACTAAAAATATACACCTGTAGTAATGAAACCATTAATGAAATTACATCATATTATGATTTGTGTCATGTTTAAAAATAACTTTATCTTTCATACTTTAACCACAAAAAACTAAAATGCATACATGTACTATATAATGCCTGACTGACAAGATGTATATATGAAGGGTTTAAAAACCTGACCCAAAGTTCTCATCTGACCTACACAAGCCCAGACTGGTAATATTTGAGTTGGATTGGTAAAAAATTTGGCAATATTACAAAAGACAAAGAATAAATATGATGGAAAATAACTATTGGTCTAGTAGAAGCTGGCTATCATTTATGTAATGTCTGCAGTTGAAGTTTACCAGAACAAAATATCTACATGTACAGAACATCATCCAATTACCCGCACCGGTAAAGGTATTAATTAACCAATTGATGTTTACTAACTACATGTCTTTAAAATGAATTCATATATGCTCAAAGACGAAAGAAAGTGCTCATTTTGTTATTTCTGATATTTTTTAAGTCAGGGAATATTTTGCCTTTAAAGGGTTATTTCTATATGAGGCAAGTCACCGGTCCCCACCATGTCAAATTAATTGTTACAAGCCAAGGTGGTGTGAGTATTGGTTCGTGGCAGAATAATGCAATTATTAACTTTATTGAATTAATCAAGAGATTGAATGTTTAATTCACAAGGATTATAAGATGCAAGATGACCTCATATTATTCTAGATTCCATATCATATTTAGTTTCCTCAACACTGCATGTGGCCATTTTCTCAAACATTTGGGGAAAATACAATATTTTATGAGTAAAGCATGATACACAATCTTAAAAAGTAAAGAAACTGTAACGATCATGACCATACAATGGAAGGACAGCTTCTGACCGCAATAAATCTCTGTGCAGTACTTTATTACTATGATACTGTTTGACATATTTAATGTCTCAAATAAACATGAATGCCATTTTAAACTTTATTCATCACTGTTAGTCAGGTGTAACAACCAGATTTGGTAACACTGGTTGCATGAATTTTTCATTTATTTTTTAATGAATTTTCTGACATAATCTATTCACTTTTAAACTAAATCTGTATATTATTGCTATTCATAAATTTAAGAACAAGGTCGGTAATCATGACACCTTTATAAGTAATTTCCTAACTTAAGTTATTTTCTTACATTAAGTATCCCACCCGCCACTGTGATGATATAATTACTTAACATCTGAATTACTTTATTTTCATTGAGTATCAAATGTACATACTTTTACGTTAAAGTACTTGTACTGTTCTACTATGACTTCAAAAGGTTAAAGAAATCAACTTAAGAAATGACTTATAAACTTAAGAAAAGACTTAGAAATGACTTATTAACTTAAGAAAAGACTTAACTTAAAAAAATAACTTAACCAAATGATTAACTTACTTAAATGAGTAAGAATTTTTATGAATACAGCCCCTGAGCTCCAGATAAGATTTTTCAATTAATTGGGTTTTGTAATTGGTCATTCAGGCTTTTCCATTGAGTAAGTCAGCATTTTTACACAGTGGTTTTTCAGGCAATGGGGAAGAAAGATGAAAATGTAATAATATATATAACATTGTTAAATTCTAAACTATCTTGTTGGGGGGGGGGAAGCCCTTAGAAATATGGCATGTATGGCATCGTATTTCATGTATGATCAGCACTGTACATGACTGTCAGGTATAGTACTCTGCACTCATTAAGTTCTTAGATGGTTTGTATTAGCAGTCCCCTTATTTTGCTTACAATTAATACTGCACTTTGCTTTCCAGCACAGAAACAACTGGTGACATAATGATAAGTTGAACTAGTTTCAAAAAATTATGCAGAATGTATCAAAATTTAAGAGACTCTATACCTTTAAAGTATTGCGAAAGCCATCATTTCATATGTGTTTAACTGTTCTTATAAACTTAAAAATAATTTCAACTGCATTTTCTGTGATTTGAATTTAGCAACTACGCAAATATATGCTGCTTATCTGGAGCTCTGATAGAGCTATCAAAATGAACAGTTGGGGAAATTAAGTCAAACATATGCTTTTACATGTATATAGTGTACCATATTCACAGCCGCTTCATCTGAATTATGTTACATGTATATCACACCAGTTAATCCTACTTATGAGTTTTTATTCCAACAGTCTTCAAATAAAATTTTAATGGCTATCTTAACTTTTATGTGTAATTACTAAAAATTGTGTTGATGGAAATGAGACATCTCCGAATAAAAGTAGCAAAGAAAAAAGAGGCAATTTATAAAACTCAAAAGGTAAAAAAAATTAATCAGAAGGTCGTGACATAAGACTTTTGACACTTAATATTTCAGCAAAAAAGGCATCAGTTAAGTAAAAGAGAGAAAAGTAAAATATATAAATTATAAGTAAATGATGACTACATGTATAATTGTATTTGATGTGTATAACTTACCATTTCTTGTATTGTTTGTATCATTTATTTCAGTTCTATAACTTTTCAACTCCGCCATTTCTGCACCAAATCATCAAAACACAGGCCCTGAAAGATATACGAAGCATTTTGGGTGAAACAACTTAGGGCCATTAATCTACTCGTTAAGGAGTGAAATTATTCCTAGGACAATAATTTTACTAACAGGGTACACAGAAGCATAAAAATACTTTTTAGAATTATAATATTCTGAAATAATGTATTCGATAGCAACCAAATATGTGATAGGATAAAATGATACAATAGCAGGTTAGGGCCGTGAATGGGAAATGTATATATCTGACTCTGCTTATAAGTTGGTAGAAGGCGAACAAGATAGAACTCTTATGGTTTGCTAGATAAACTTTCCCTATCTAACTAAGCTACTTGCTAATGCAGTCCAGTCAATTGTAACCACTGAACGTTGTTTTTTAGAAAATACTCAACAAAACATGATGAAACTTCACAAGTGTTACTAAGGCAAGCATCTGAATTGAACTAGATCATCAAAATCATCGATCACCGTAAACAAACGTGTGTTTTAACAGGTGCTCTGGATTTGTATCCTGTTCTGGTTTGTAACATCAACCAGTAAAGGTACATGTATTATTCTCGAGGGAAGTATGCACTATTTTCACATGTATTATTCTCGAGGGAAGTATGCACTATTTTCAGCATGAAGACTTGACGATGTATTGGAAATAAAATTGAAGATTTACACTGTAACTTGTCAACATTGGGATTTTCCCTAAGTGACTGGTAAAAATATATGACCCGCAGGATTTCTAGAAAATAACCCTGGCCCCGAGTTCATATAATAATTATATAGATATAAAGCAGGATCACGAAAATATATGACAATAACAATATTGGCATATGAAAAACATAGCTACAATGAAAAACACTGCAAATAAAAATATTGTCTAATTCAATACTTATGACTCGATGCTGTAAAAATAACAAATAGTACAGTATCAAACAAATATTTACCGTGGTAAAACTTGCAGTTTTAATGTGATCAATAGATGAAAAACAGTCTCAGGTGTCAATAGTGTACAAGAGTCAAGAACAAGCGCACCTTAAAAAAGTGGTTCTTGGCTTGAGATCTCTGTTGAGATTCAAGCCGGGATAAAGTATAATCTATTTCAAACTTTTGACGTGCTCAATGTTGAACCTGGGAATTTGTTTGTCTAAACAAAACCATTGATGCAAATCATCAAAGGGTGGAGCTATACTATAGCTGGTGTAAATGTATTGTTGAGCAATAAATAGAAACAATAATCAATCGAAATGATACCTACTGCAGTGTACGTTTCCCATTTTTGTTTCTCTGCCTTTGACTTTGTGGCAATGAAATATGACGGAGATAATTTGTGTCCGTGATCAAATATAAACTTCCTAAACAAGTCGTGTGACTATTTTAGCTGCAATGGGAACATGCCACTCAGTACTGTATTTTTTTAAATGATTTACTGTTTTAAAGTAGGCATTTTGACTTAGTGACTTACGTTCGTAATTATATTTTGAAGTGAGTTACAAGTAAACGTTCCAATAAATGCTAAACATTGTATGCGTATTCTTTATCAAGTTCGTACAAAACAGAGTGGATCCTCGTCAACATCCATGGTACGTTCTTTCCTTGTATAAACACTCTATACAGTAAGTGACTCGGGGGTATCCGACGATGAGAGGGGTAATTAATGCGCTTCAATACTCCAATATCACAAGCAAAAATCAGTTAACACCAAAAGTTATTAAAACTTGTCCGATGTTTTTGCACTTTTTAAAATTGCATTCTCTAATATATTATGGGTTTTTTTAAATAATGGTCGATATTTTATAGAAAATGTTTCTTGGCGGCAAGAATTGTACCTCGTCTGAGTCCAACTTTAAAAACTCAGGCAAGGACATTTAGAAATATCGTATTTGGAATATTGAGCTATATATATATGTCATGTTCAGCAACATCGCAAACGCGATGCGACCTCCGGTCGCGAGTGATTTCATGAATATTTGACAGACTCGGGGCAGTGGCGATCGGTGGTACCGGTTCAACCACTTCCGGGCCCATATTTGTAAGAAGGGTATGGTTGCCGTTCACTCGACGGCGAAAACCTTGTAGCGACACTACTGGAGACAACTGGCATCCGCGTTTCCGCGAGCTACGCTCATGGTGTTTACTTCCGCATATATATATGCGTGTGCGGAGCTACGTCATCTCAAAGGGTCAACATCAAACTGTTCGTTCGTGTTCGGGGTCGGACAGATAGTAAGACACAGTGCCGTTATTTTTCTAGGTACGACACTGTGACGCTCCTTTAATGTATAGACAGTTGTAAAGCTAAAACAGAAACGCGACCGACCTTGCACAGAGAATGGACAGGCCGTAATCATGAAACGGTATTTGGATAGCAACGGAGTCGTTCCTGAATAAATTGTTCTGTTTTAAACGGTACAAAAAATAATCTCATGACTAGAAGGCACCGCCGACATTACTAACGTTAAGACTTCAGCGACATAAATTTACCAAATGCAACAAGCAGGCCCTGAAAGACAAACTATATTCAAAACGAAAAAAGACTCCCCAGAAACCATCACCATGCAGAAGGGCAAATTTGTTTCATCAATCATAACCTGTGTCTTCCAGGGAGTACTTGTTCTTATTTGATCAGACAGAGAAAAGGTATTGAAACTTTTTTTTCTTTTTTCAAGTTGTCAGAAAAAGCGTTTTTTTTCTTTCTACCTTTGAAAACCTCCATCTGTTATGTACCAACAGTTATAAATTAAATACGGACTGTCGTTAGGTCCATCGCCTGTGAATGTGTTGATTTAAAACGCGATACTCGAAAGTACGATGATGAAAACGCGAAATCGCGAAACTACGATAACGAAAACGCGACAGTACGATAACGAAAACGCGATAATACGACAGTACGATGATGATACTGTGATATACTATCGTGTTTTCACCATCGTATTGTCAAGTTTTCACCATCGTAATATCGTGATTTCCCGTGATCGTAGTTCCGTACTGTCGCGTTCTCATCATCGTACTGTCGTGTTTTCATCATCGTACAGTCGCGTTTTCATCATCGTACAGTCGCGTTTTCATCATCATACTATAGCGTTTTCATCATCGTACCATCGCGTTTTCACCATCAAAATGTCGTGTTTTCATCACCGTACTGTCGCGTTTTCATCGTACTATCGCGTTTTCATCACCGTACCGTCGAGTTTTCATCATCGTACTTTAGCGTCTTCATCATCGTACCATCGCGTTTTCACCATCAAAATGTCGTGTTTTCATCACCGTACTGTCGCGTTTTCATCGTACTGTCGCGTTTTCATCACCGTACCGTCGAGTTTTCATCATCGTACTATAGCGTCTTCATCATCGTACCATAGCGTTTTCACCATCGTCCTGTCGCGTTTTCATTACCGTACTATAGCGTTTTCATAATCGTACTGTCGCGTTTTCATTTAATCGTACTGTCGTGTTTTAATCATCGTACTATCGCCTTCCGGTACGCATGCGCATAGAAGAATTTGCCCTCCATGTGACAAAATGTCGGATGCAGGGGTGCGTTTCAGAGAAATTTTACGATCTGCCATTATCGTTAATATACGATCGTAATAACGACCAACATAATGATAATCATAAAGGCGTTTGAGAAACGTCTTGTAAACTTTCCAGTCGTTTGGAAAAACAAACGAGAGCGCAGCGTTTAAAGCGAATGACACAGTCTAAAGTAAAATGACGTCACGTCATATTAACCTGATAAGAGCACCTGTCTTTTTTACTGCTACTACTACTAGTACTACTGCTACTGCTACTGTACTGCTACTGCTGCTGCTGCTGCTGCTGCTGCTGCTGCTGCTGCTGCTGCTGCTACTACTACTACTACTACTACTACTACTACTACTACTACTACTACTACTACTACTACTACTACTACTACTACTACTACTATTTCTACTACTGCTACTGCAACTACTACTACTACTGCTACTTCTACTACTGATACTACTGCTACTGCTGCACCTACTGCTGCTCCTACTGTTGCTCCTCATACTCCTGCTGCTGCTACTGCTACTGCTGTTCCTGCTGCTTCTGCTCCTGCTCCTCCTACTGCTGCTGCTGCTACTGCTGCTGCTCCTCCGACTACTGCTACTACTGCTGCTCCTGCTGATTCTCCTCCTTTTGCTGCTCCTGCTTCTTCTGCTGCTGCTCCTCCTACTGCTGCTACTGCTGCTGCTCCTCCTACTGTTGCTGCTCCTGTTGCTGCTCCTCCTTTTTTATGAAAGATACTTCTACTTCTGCTACTGCTACTACTACTACTACTACTACTACTACTACTACTACTACTACTACTACTACTACTACTACTACTACTACTGCTACTTCTACTGCTACTGCTTCTGCTACTGCTACTACTACTACTACTACTACTACTACTACTACTACTACTACTACTACTACTACTACCACTACTACTACTACTACTACTACTACTACTACTACTACTACTACTACTACTACTACTACTACTACTGCTGCTGCTGCTGCTGCTGCTGCTGCTGCTGCTGCTACTGATGCTGCTACTACTACTGCTACTGCTACTGCTTCTCCTGCTGCGGGTCCTGCTGTAACTGCTGCTGCTCCTCTTAATGTTCCTGCTGCTACTGCTACTGCTGTTCCTGCTGCTACTGCTGCTACTCCTCCTAATGCTGCTGTTACTGCTGCTGCTCCTCCTACTACTGCTACTACTGCTGCTCCGCCTACTGCTGCTGCTGCTTCTGCTGCTCCTCCTACTGCTGCTGCTCCTCCTTCTGCTGCAGCTGCTGCTGCTACTGTTGCTGCTGCTACTGCTCCTCCTACTACTCCTGCTGTTGTTACTACTACTACTACTACTACTACTACTACTACTACTACTACTACTACTACTACTACTACTACTACTACTACTACTACTACTACTACTACTACTACCACCACCACCACCACCACCACCACCACCACCTCTACTACTACTCGGGGTCTCATTTTGGATTGACTATTTGCTGCTTATGCTGCTATTTTATCTGTAATACAACTACATCCGGGATTAAACGTGTTGGAGGGGAGGGGCAACCATAAGACCCCGAAAGTATACTGTGCATTCTTAAAAAAAGCGTAGAATACTTGTGGATTTTCGTAAACGCTTTTGTTCTAAGACCACGGCATAATAATGAGTTCTTACCTGTGACTACTTTAATCAATGATGAATTAGAAGTTTCCGTCGGGGAAACCCGGCCCTCCCTCGCCAATTTGGTGTAAATATGATGATAATTGGACAACAACAAAATCGGATTTTTCAGGCTGATAATTATAAAGTTATTATACCTTCAAATCGTCTGATAACCGAACTATTATACTACGGGTATCATGAATGCTCTGTGAGGTAAGTAAAAACGCGCAACGTCATAATGATGGTGATGATGATGATGATGATGATGATGATGATGTAAGGTGATGAAAACGCGACAGTACGATAATGGAAACGCGACAGTACGATGCGTGTCGATATACCGACGCTATTTTAAAATTTACTGGGGCTTAATTGGCAGACAAACCCAGTATATTTCAATTTGAAAAATACGCAAATAGTGCGAAAGCTAAATGTGTCGTAAGCGATGTGATACATCAGTAAGTTAGTTAGAGCCAATGCGATGTACACAGCGATATCTATTTTATGTAAGTTTTTGACAATTTACTTTTTTTCTTGCATATTGTATCATCTGATTTCTATAGTCCCTTGAAATCAAAAGTACTGCAGTAATGATCAAAATCATCAATCATTTTTTGCAAATCTGTTTCAGTGCACTTAATAAGACTGGATCGTCAGCGTAAAGAGCTTTGGCTGATATCAACCCCTGTTCATTCAGAAAAAAATGCGAACATTACCGGTGACTAATTTTTCACTTTGGTACCGAATTTTACTTTCAAAGAATGGTTTATACAATGCAAATTATGATCAGTCGTTGCGTATCTTGCCCTTAATCAAGCTTGATTTTCAAGTTAAGTATTTTCAGTGTGTGTATACCACGTGATAAATTGCGTCATAAATGCTACGCCGGAAGGCAATATTTTGCTTCGAATGAAGACTTTAAACAAAGATAACTTTCCTATTTTTTCACCATTTGAACAATCGACGCGTTAAACGGGATTCTTCTAAATCCTAACGTCTTGTACGTGAATGATTTGCCATATCAAAAAGTTTGGACTAGAGTACACCATGCATATAGCTTGAAGTACCGTTTTATTAATCGTGCATAAAGGGGGGGGGGGGTCTTATTCTTGAGCTCTTTCTTTTTCGTCGATTGGTGTTACCTAAATGATTATAAAACGCGGTCTGAAAGAATACTTATAGTTATTTCAAAGGTGTAAAGGAACAAAAACCAAATTGATCAAGTACACGGACATTTAAGGTTTGATCAAGTACATGTGCACGGACGTTTTCCAACCTTCAGTGTATATCCTCATTATTTCACTAACGGGTACTAAAATGCGTTTTTTTGAAATATATTAATTATTACTATTCCTTAAATTCATTATTGAACTTTGCTCCCTGTTGAAAAGTGCGCATTGTAATGGAGTGGCAATGGAAGAATGAACGCGTTTTAACATCAGACCACGGAAACTGATGGGCTCTATTTTATGAATCATGGAAACATGTGTCATTACAATAAAATTCAGTCGTGTACATGTATTTTAACAATATAATCGCAATTAATATATAAAGGGCTTGTAATTTGTTGAGAAGGGTGTTTCACTTGTTTTTCGTTTCGTATATGTCATACATGTTTGTATGTAATATACGTGGTATACAGTTACACATAACTGCTTAATAAATCTTCATTTGTCAAATTTGAGAAAGGAAAGTGTTCTTGTACTTTTTAATGTCTTCGTAGTTAGAGATTGCCAGCTGATTGGATAGACTTATAATTTTGTGATATTTGTTTAATTTCAGAATATGGAGACTCCGAATGTATGCAAAGCATGTGGAATGACATTTAAAAAACACCTCGTATACCACGATAGAAGGCATTATGGCCAATCGCAATATCGCTGTTGCGGAATATAAGTATCTTCCATGGCCGAGAGTGTAAGATAGGTTCATTCCGACCCGAGCGTAGGGTGTTTTGCGGAAACGAGGTTTACCGAGGGTCGGGATGAACCTATCTTACACGAGCGGCTATGGTAGATGCCTTTTCTCCCACCTCAGTTATACAAAATTAAGTAAATAGAACGTTAAGTTAACGTTAAATAGAAGTTAGGAAATAGTTCTAAGGAGAATGAAGCATTATTTCTTGAATGGTGCTTGAAAACTGTTTTATGGTGACATTTGAAGCGAGAAATAATTAATTAGCGTTCTAAATATTACCATAAGACAATATTTCCTTGATGCTACTGACGACAGTCTTCAACAAGGGAGGTAATTACAATGTGTGACCATTATAAAAGGAGTTCCATACGGGCATTTTATCTTCGCCCGTGGGCAAGATTATAAGTATCTTCCATGGCCGTGAGTGTAAGATAGGTTCATTCCGACCCGAGCGTAGGGTGTTTTGCGGTAACGAGGTTTACCGAGTTTCCGCAAAACACCCTGCGCGAGGGTCGGGATGAACCTATCTTACACGAGCGGCTATGGTAGATGCGTTTTCTCCCACCTCAGTTAAACAAAATTAAGTAAAAATGTATTTTTTGCTGGAACTCTTTTGTGCTTAGTGAAAATAATTGCGTATGGATATGCGATAGCACGTGGGTGTCATGGATATTCGCGCAGTGATTCAGAATATGTTAATAGTCAAATCGGTCTTTTTAAATAGTTCTAAAGAGAATGAAGCATTATTTCTTGAATGGTGCGTGAGAACTTTTTTATGGTGACATTTGAAGCGATAAATAATTAATTAGCGTTCTAAATATTACCATAAGACAAGATTTCCTTGATGCTGCAGTCTTCAACAAGGGAGGTAATTACAATGTGGTAACCGTTAAAAAGGAGTTCCATACGGGCATTTAATCTTCGCCCATGGGCAAGATAAGAATATCTAGCATGGTTAAATTATTGGATCTACATATTCTTATCTTGCCCACGGGCGAAGATAAAAATGCCCGTATGGAACTCCTTTTACCACATTGTAATTACCTCCCTTGTTGAAGACAACTTAAATAAAAACTAAACACTATACATTCTAACTTCACGAATAAAAAAATGCTTGCATAACTATCAGTTTGTAAACCGCACTCTACTTTCTAACTTAAACGACCGTGTACTTTATCAAACCTAAAATGTCCGTGTACTTTATCAATTTGGTTTTTGTTCATTTCCACCTTTGAAATAACTATAAGAAGTAAAACAATAGACGCTGAAACCTATAAAATGCATACAATTTGCTTAAAATAAGATTATTGTATTAATTATTTACGGCACACACCAAGTTTAGCGATAGATTTGTCAAAGGCCGTGTACTTTGCCTAAATTTTGGTTTAAACATATTTTATTAAGCAAATTTTATCAACATTTCAATACAAATACATAATCAAATTTCAGGATTGGAACGGTAGAAATAAACTAATAGAGTTCCTTTCCCTGTTATGATAAATAACAGTTAGCATTTGAGGCGGATACTAGTGATGGAGTTATAATCATATTAATATACAAGCTCATATTAAATAATGTTTAAAATTTAGGCAATTTAATGATAGACATTAAATGCAATAACCTTTATTGTAGAAAAGACGACAACTTTATTCTAAATTAATCAACTGTATTGATGTAGAAAACATATAGTATGAAAAAAAACGAAGAAGAAAAGGAGGAGAGGCTAAGTAAAAGATGTGTTAGTGTTGGTGGTTTGAGTCGATCACTGGCTTTCAAATCTTTTTGACAAATAAATAAAACGATGAACTGCATCAAACAGAGTATTGAAAATTTAGGCAACTCCGAGAAATCAGTTGGTCAAGATTTTCAGGAAAACTTTAGGATATTAGACAAAGTTCGTTATAACCGTGAATAGAGCTCTTAAATGTGGGGTATATGGTCTTTATTTCACAAAAAATACTTCAAGTATTAAGAAAGTAATATTTAAAAACCTTACCTGAATCGAGACTTGTTGACATTTGTTGCCGTGCACTTGACCAATTAGTCATGTGGGTTCTCCACCGTAAATTAAATGACACAGAAGTTGGGCTGGGTGTGTAAGCTTATTTATACTCGCACTCGGGTCTTGCTCCGTAAAGATTGTTAGGCATTTTAGTTTTCTGGAGCATAGTCATACTGATAGTGCACAGACAGAATGTAGCCCTGGTTAGAGCTACTCTTTCTTCTTTAACGTGCACCAGTGTATAGCACTGTCACACGGGATCCCAATTTAATGTCCCTCCCGGAAGACGATTAGTATTTTATTTTGTATATTGCGAACAACGTGTGATCTACAAGCAGATGCGTAGCCAGTATTTACCGAATGTTACGCACGAAAGGGGGAGGGTGTGGGATGGGGAATATCCCTGTAGCCGGTTTGGGGTTCGGAAGTCTACCCAGGGGAAAATGGAACTACCATGTTGAGCTCTGAGGCGTATTTGGAGGGATTTATAGGTTCGAGACTGCCGACTTTGTAGTTACCAAGTGATTGATTTCGGCTCAAAAATCTAACTAGCACAGAGAAGCAACGTTTACTTTGGCTGATCTTCCTTTTATTTTGGTATCAAGTTTTACCTTAGCCCTCGACCTTGGTACCATTTTTGGCCAGATTTAGTTTTTCATTTTTCGAAATGATGTTACGCACATGCGTAATTGCTAACGCTGGCTACGCCCTTGACAAGACAGCTGCGTTGTTGCTTTTGTTTAGCTGCCTCATTGTGATTGTAATGCTCCTAATTGGTGGCGGAAAACTGGCGGGAAACTATGCCTTTTACCCATAATACTTTTTTGCGCGTTCAGTTTTATTGCGCTTAGATTTATCAAACGATTGGATGTCAATTCATTTAACGCAATAGAAATCGCCCCGTTGCAAACATTATAAGGCAGAAAATATAATGTCCAATAGATTATTAAGCAATACAATGATCTGGGAGCATGCGAGTCTGGTATGTGGTCACCAAGCCGGCGGACAATCCTGATTCCTCCGAGTACTAGTTCCTCCCACAAAAGGAAGAGCGACTATTTGATTAAAATGATGATACGATCAAGTGATCACTTTAAAAGCTATATATATATATATATATATATATATATATATATATATATATATATATATATATATATATATATATATATATATATATATATATATATATATATATATATATATGATTTTAATTGATATAATTTGTTTTTCAATATATTGAAACACAAATTATATCAATTAAACTAGTATCTAACCATTTATAACACGTACTTTCTTAAAACACTACTATTAAGATCCCGATGGCTAAAGGCCTTGTCGAACATTTTATTAACCAATAGCTGATTTATTCTTTCGCTTTCCGGTTTTGAATATAATGAGTAGATCACTTCAGTTATAGAGGTTGGGAGTTAGAGGTTGGGAGTTAAACTAACGTCTAAAATGTTAAGGCTTTCTTTCATTTTGTGTGTTTACTTTTTCTCGCTTGCCTTATCGCAAGGAGGTAAGACATTTATTGTTAACAAATCTCATTAGTTCTTTCATTGCAACTCCGGCTCTTAAAACTTCAACTCCATATTAATTTCACTCTATACATTATTTTAGAACAATGACACAGACCTGTCTTTCCAGGGTTCAATGAGGATTGCCAGGTATCGGGGACACCGTCCTGCGTACCTGACTTAACATGTATTCCGGGAACGACGCCCACATGTTTATGTGATACCTGTCCCGGTAAGTAGAAGCTCGATTCTTTCTTTTTCAATTCGGTCAATACTTCATGAAAATGACACGCGAATAAGTTAAAAAGACAAAATGTGGTTGAATTATAAAAATATGTATCCCCTGATCATCATCATTATGTGTTTTGATTTCAGCGTCTGTCCTGTTCGACGATTGCACGACGAACCTTGAATGCGCAGATAAGGATCCGAACTCAGAATGTTCTACCGGACGTTGTACGTGCGCAGAAGGTTCTTCAATGTTCGACCAATATTGTTGGAAAGGTAGGAATTATCTCGTCTGTCATACATACCGGGATATTGACACTGTTATTAATGATGATTGAGCTGTCGGGGAAATTATGATACACATAAACACCGTTTAATAATATGTGTTGTAAACCAGATGAGGTTCGGGGATGTAACGTGTAGTCACAGTTACTGCAACTACTGCCGCGAAGTACGAGTTATGGAGAATATCTTTTTTGACATGTTGGAAAAATGCTCGTGCAATAAGTAGCGGAACCGGAAGCAATTATGACGAGTAAATATCATCTGTATAACTTATGGAACACGGTAAACTTCTACCGGTTTGTGTCTTCGCTGATTTCTGTTCTTACAAAATCAGAAGCTTAGCCTAAATCTCTTTTCTTACGTTGCAAACTAGTACTCTTGAGATTGAACGGAAGTTTACGAAATATGGTATGTTCATGTAGGAAAATCATAAATCAATAATAATGAATGATATGTATCATGTGTGTATATACGCCATGTGTATATTAACAATGGATTGTACATGGTGCCTCGTGATTTAGTACTAAAAGCGTATGGTTAATGTTTTATGTTCTAGTGTTGTATCGTTCAAGCATTGTGGATCTGACAAAATGCATGTTTACAAACATCGTCGGATACCCCCGATACACTCTACGCTATGCTTATGTATGAAGTGTAACGGAAGAAAGTACCGTGGTTGCCGACGATGGTTTACTAACAGTCTTTAAAAGGTTAATACAATGAAAACTACACGGACAAGTCCAGAAGTCGAAACCAAACCCTGTTAAGATGTACGTTACAAGGGCTCAAACGACAATGAACTAGTGACACAAACGTGTAAACACCACATGAACTTATAATAATACCAGGAACAGCTAGCTAATAAACCGACGGTCGTATGTTCGAATCCCTCGCCAACCGCAATGTCTGTGCTGAAACAAAAATAGGTCCAAACCAGAGACACTGGATATAGAGCTCTACGACTTTTGTGAGATTACTCACATTTTTTAACAAGAGGAAAAGCGTCTTAGACGTTTTATCTAGGATGGTCGTTTTTAACGCATTCCAATATTTGAGAACTATTCTTCGAGTGTTTCTTAAAATACTTAAATACAATCAGAATGCGATAACGTTGATACGAAATTGTATACATGTACTGATGTTTGTAGGTGAATTACGCATACTAAAGTGACAAATATGTCAAATTAAAAAGTATTTTCCAATATTCAAAAACCACTTATATATCAAACTCGGAAAAAGCTTGGATAACTATGAATGCAATAATTACTTATCATAGCAAGTTGAAGCACAATAAATTTTCGCAAATCAAGGCATTTCCTACAGCTATAGTAACCTTAAGCGCTTGCCGCAATAGCAGAGTAAATAATCGTTTAATCAAATTCCTTATTTGGTTTCAGATGGTGCCTATGGAGGCCAGTGCGTGAACGGAACTTGTAACGCCGACAAGAACGCAATGTGTGACACGACAACCATGCGCTGTAGTACATGCATACCTGGCGCAAGTCCATTCAATGGGATGTGTATCTTAGGTGAGGTTTACTTGGTTTTATTTTCTGAACCAGGTACATTGTACCATTATCATATTTACCATAACATATTAAATGGGAATTTGACATTAAGTGGGTATTCTAGTCCAAATAATAATTCAAACGCGTTGACGATTTTTTTTTACGATTTTTGATATGGCAAATCCTTCGCAACGTTAGGGATTAGTGGGTGTCCGTGATAGCATTGCTATGCTCATACATATTTACATATTAATAGGTCACTTTATGCCGTCCCTTGCCTGTCGTTTAAAGGTAATATTTGTATTCATGTCAATAAATGTGGTAAGATAAATATTTGAAAAAGGAATTGCTTGTTTCAGTTGGATCGGCCATGGGTCAATGTGATGGGGGTCTGTGCCCCTTGGACGAGAATGCGGAGTGTATGAATGGAATGTGCATGTGTAAAGCTGAATTTGACCTACTCAATGGCCAGTGTACTGAAAGTAAGCGCAAATAAGTTTTTTTTTATTAACGGATTGGCACAATTACTTGTTTAAGCATGTTTCTGTACCTTAAATTTGATTAATTCGATGACGTCTGTGGCTTTTGGTATTTGTAAAATATGTGTAGATGTGATCTTTCCTAAGCCGAAGTCAATTATATGTTTAAGGTGTTTTAGACAAGGGTCTTAAATGACCGTTAGTTAGGGTATACATATTTACTCCCGAAACAGAATTGCACAATTGTGACGAAAACCTGGCCTCATAGAACTGGTTTGAGCAGTCTTCATATTTGAAGCAGTGTTTATTGTCTTTTACTTGTCGCCTTGGCAAAGTCAAAATATGAAGTATATTGGACAGAGTTGAAAATGCAATTTTTCGTAAGACAGTACAGTAGGCACTATCGAGGTAAAATTCTTTTTTGCTTCAATCGCCTGTAAAATATATCCAGATATCTGACAAAATTGTGCATATTATAAGCGAATGCGAATCGACAGCCTTTTTGAGGTTTAATTATTGTGTGACATTTTGTATTGTGGCATTGACTTTGTCTCTGGATTATTGAACTTGAGCTAAACTATGTTTGCGTTAAAAGGCTCATGGGTGTTCCAATACATCCATAACTTGAGGATGCATGATATATGAACATTACGTTCTTACTGATATCATTTCAGTACATCTCCAAATGCGTTCATTATTTGAGTTGAATGTTACACTTATGTGAGCCATCATGTTGTTCATTTAAAAGAAAACAATGAAGGGTACTGATCGAGGGTTGTCTAATCGCTCAATTTGGATACATGTTGTACATATTTTTATAAATCCTTCTATAGAATTTTGAATGACTCATCATATTTACTGAAATGTAGGCATACGTCATCGTGTGTTTATTACGTTGACCAGTTTCTGTTGAATTTATATGGGTTGTTTCAAATAATAGTCAAAAGCTAATAAAAAAATGACAAAGACACCATTGCCAATTATTTAGAAAACATGGTCGAAGTTCAAAATGCAAATTGTTTAGCCCTGTAATGAATATTTAATAAATGCCGTGTAGAACTAAATAGAAATTTAAAGTTATGGTCTTTATAAGTAGCTAAAATTTGCTTCAAACATTATGACATTAGAAAGATGATTTGGGGTACATATATTAAACGATATGGAGAGCTTTGTTTGTGATGCGTAAAGAAAAAGTATGCATTATAAAAAAAGCTTTATACATACATCTATATCATTTACTTAACACAGCTTATTTTTTTTTGCATACAGTTCATCGGGAACTAAGCATTTTGAAATACCTTGACCAAGGCAATGCGAAAATAAGCTATTTTTTACCATAGCTCTTAACAGCACATTTGTGTAAACGGAAAACATGAATCGGTACAAAACATCTTCATATATAGGTAGGATATTGTTGTCACAGAAACTGCATTTGTGTCATACTAAGATAGTGCCCTACTTACATAAGCGTTTAGGCCATACCAGCACTGTAATTAGGCCATACCAACACTGCATTTGTGTCATACTTACACTGCATTTGTGTCATACTTACACTGCATTTGTGTCATACTTACACTGCATTTGTGTCATACTTACACTGCATTTGTGTCATACCAACACTGTATTGAGGTCATACTAACACTGCATTTAGGTCATACTAACACTGCATTTAGGTCATACCAACACTGCATTTAGGTCATACTAACACTGCATTTAGGTCATACCAACACTGTATTGAGGTCATACTAACACTGCATTTAGGTCATACCAACACTGCATTTAGGTCATACCAACACCGCATTTAGGTCATACTAACACTGCATTTAGGTCATACCAACACCGCATTTAGGTCATACTAACACTGCATTTAGGCCAACACTGCATTTAGGCCATACCAACACTGCATTTAGGCCATACTAACACTGCATTAGGCCATTCGTACTAAGATGAGCGTTTAGGCCATACTAACATGAGCGTTTAGGTCATACTTACATGAGCGTTTAGGTCATACTAACATAAGCGTTTAGGTCATACCAACACTGCATTTGTGTCATTTTTACACTGCATTTAGGCCATACCAACACTGCATTTAGGCCATACCAACAGTGTATTTAGGTCATACCAACACTGCATTTAGGTCATACCAACACTTCATTTAGGCCATACCAACACTTCATTTAGGCCATACCAGCACTTCATTTAGGTCATACCAACCCTGCATTTAGGCCATACCAACACTTCATTTAGGCCATACCAACACTTCATTTAGGTCATACCAACACTGCATTTAGGCCATACCAACACTGCATTTAGGCCATACCAACACTGCATTTAGGCCATACCAACACTTTATTTAGGTCATACTAACACTTCATTTAGGCCATACCAACACTTCATTTAGGTCATACTAACACTTCATTTAGGCCATACCAACACTTCATTTAGGCCATACCAACACTTCATTAAGGTCATACCAACACTGCATTTAGGCCATACCAACACTTCATTTAGGTCATACTAACACTTTATTAAGGTCATACTAACACTGCATTTAGGCCATACCAACACTTCATTTAGGCCATACCAACACTTCATTAAGGTCATACCAACACTGCCTTTAGGCCATACAAACACTTCATTTAGGTCATACTAACACTTCATTTAGGTCATACTAACACTGCATTTAGGCCATACCAACACTGCATTTAGGCCATATCAACACTGCATTTAGGCCATACCAACACTGCATTTAGGCCATACTAACACTGCATTAGGCCATTCGTACTAACATGAGCGTTTAGGCCATACTAACATGAACGTTTAGGTCATACTAACATGAGCGTTTAGGTCATACTAACATGAGCGTTTAGGTCATACTAACATGAGCATTTATGTCATACTAACATGAGCGTTTAGGCCATACTAACATGAGCGTTTAGGACATACTAATATGAGCGTTTAGGTCATACTAACATGAGCGTTTAGGTCATACTAACATGAGCGTTTAGGCAATACTAGCATGAGCGTTTAGGCCGTACTAACATGAGCGTTTAGGTCATACTAACATGAGCGTTTAGGCCATACTAACATGAGCGTTTAGGCCATACTAACATGAGCGTTTAGGCCATACTAACATGAGGGTTTAGGTCATACGTACATGATCGTTTAGGCCATACTAATATGAGCGTTTAGGTCATACTGATATGAGCGTTTATGTCTTATTTACATGAGCGTTTGGGCCATACTAAAATGAACGTTTAGGCCATACTAACATGAACGTTTAGGCCATACTAACATGAGCGTTTAGGTCATACTGACATCAGCGTTTAGGCCATACTGACATGAGTGTTTAGGCCATACTTATATGAGCGTTTAGGCCATACTTATATGAGCGTTTATGTCATACTAACATGAGCGTTTAGGCCATACTGACATCAGCGTTTAGGCCATACTGACATGGGTGTTTAGGCCATACTTATATGAGCGTTTAGGTCATACTAACATGAACGTTTCGGCCATACTAACACCAGCGTTTAGGCCATACTAACATGAGCGTTTAGGTCATACTGACATCAGCGTTTAGGCCATACTGATATGAGCGTGTAGGTCATACTGACATCAGCGTTTAGGCCATACTGATATGAGCGTGTAGGCCACACTTATATGAGCGTTTAATGCGATATAGTTTCAACCTTTGTCTCAATGCCAGTTCCACAAAGAAAGTACTTATATTTTTCCTTTATTTTTAGTCATAATTGTGTGATTAACACTTTATTTTTTACTGAAGACACTATTTATTTAAGTCCTTATCTCATGTATGTATATAAGTATCTATTATTTTGATAGAAACTTATATGTTTAGAAGGAGGACCACCCGGTTTGTGTGACGATTCGTCGATGTGTCTCAGGGATACGAACTCGGAATGTATGGGTGGTATGTGCATGTGCAAGACGAACTTTACACTGGTTGGAGGAGTATGCAGGGAAGGTGAGTATTGACTATGTGCATGTGCAAGACGAACTTTACACTGGTTGGAGGAGTATGCAGGGAAGGTGAGTATTGACTATGTGCATGAGCAAAGACGACTACATAATTTTAGGAAGAGTATGCAGGATTTGTGATTATTGACTATGAGCATGAGCAAGGACGACTACATAATTTCAGGAAGAGTATGCAGGATTTGTGATTATTGACTATGAGCATGAGCAAGGAGGACTACATAATTTCAGGAAGAGTATGCAGGATTTGTGATTATTGACTATGAGCATGAGCAAGGAGGACTACATAATTTTAGGAAGAGTATGCAGGATTTGTGATTATTGACTATGAGCATGAGCAAGGACGACTACATAATTTTAGGAAGAGTATGCAGGATTTGTGAGTATTGACTATGTGCATGAGCAAGGACGACTACATAATTTCAGGAAGAGTATGCAGGATTTGTGATTATTGACTATGAGCATGAGCAAGGAGGACTACATAATTTTAGGAAGAGTATGCAGGATTTGTGATTATTGACTATGTGCATGAGCAAGGACTACTACATAATTTTAGGAAGAGTATGCAGGATTTGTGATTATTGACTATGAGCATGAGCAAGGAGGACTACATAATTTTAGGAAGAGTATGCAGGATTTGTGATTATTGACTATGTGCATGAGCTAGGACGACTACATAATTTCAGGAAGAGTATGCAGGATTTGTGATTATTGACTATGAGCATGAGCAAGGAGGACTACATAATTTTAGGAAGAGTATGCAGGATTTGTGATTATTGACTATGAGCATGAGCAAGGACGACTACATAATTTTAGGAAGAGTATGCAGGATTTGTGATTATTGACTATGAGCATGAGCAAGGAGGACTACATAATTTTAGGAAGAGTATGCAGGATTTGTGATTATTGACTATGAGCATGAGCAAGGACGACTACATAATTTTAGGAAGAGTATGCAGGATTTGTGATTATTGACTATGAGCATGAGCAAGGAGGACTACATAATTTTAGGAAGAGTATGCATGATTTGTGATTATTGACTATGAGCATGAGCAAGGAGGACTACATAATTTTAGGAAGAGTATGCAGGATTTGTGATTATTGACTATGAGCATGAGCAAGGAGGACTACATAATTTCAGGAAGAGTATGCAGGATTTGTGATTATTGACTATGAGCATGAGCAAGGAGGACTACATAATTTTAGGAAGAGTATGCAGGATTTGTGATTATTGACTATGAGCATGAGCAAGGAGGACTACATAATTTCAGGAAGAGTATGCAGGATTTGTGATTATTGACTATGAGCATGAGCAAGGAGGACTACATAATTTTAGGAAGAGTATGCAGGATTTGTGATTATTGACTATGTGCATGAGCAAGGACGACTACATAATTTTAGGAAGAGTATGCAGGATTTGTGATTATTGACTATGAGCATGAGCAAGGAGGACTACATAATTTTAGGAAGAGTATGCAGGATTTGTGATTATTGACTATGTGCATGAGCAAGGACGACTACATAATTTTAGGAAGAGTATGCATGATTTGTGATTATTGTCTATGAGCATGAGCAAGGAGGACTACATAATTTAAGGAAGAGTATGCAGGATTTGTGATTATTGACTATGAGCATGAGCAAGGAGGACTACATAATTTTAGGAAGAGTATGCAGGGAAGGTGATTATTGACTATGTGCATGAGCAAGGACGACTACATAATTTTAGGAAGAGTATGCAGGATTTGTGATTATTGACTATGAGCATGAGCAAGGAGGACTACATAATTTAAGGAAGAGTATGCAGGGAAGGTGATAATTGACTATGTGCATGAGCAAGGACGAATACATAATGGAAGCAAGAGTATGCAGGATAGATGAGTATTGAAACTGAGTATGTCAGAGAAAGGACGGCTACACACTGGTAGAATGAGTTTGTAGGATGGGTTCGTGTAGATTATGTTTATGGGCAAACGGCTTCTTACTAGTGAAGCACAGAACTAAAATTAATTACTTAATAATAAAACGGCATGCGGGCAAAGACATGCTTAATGTATAATAATAATAGTTACTGGTCATTTAAAAATGTAATACACCGCAAATATTTAATAGACACTTATTCCTTAGAACCCTCTGATTAAATTTAATATACTAAAACATGAACGTTGGTAAACTGACCAAGACAGAAACTCGACAATTATAAGATTATAAGTAATTATGCCATGATAGCACAGATTCACATATTCGGAATAACGTATTCATGCATCTTTCCCTAGACGGATCCACTGGGGGCTGCTGTAATGCAGGGAATACATGCACGGACGAACTGGCAGTGTGCACTGACGGGTTGTGTGTTTGCAGCATGAACTCCACTGCTATTAGTGGGTGGTGTATAGCAGGTAATATGGGAGTTAAGGCTGATTCACGAAAGTGGCATCTAGGAAGCTTGTGACTAAATAAATACTGAAGTATAAATACAATATGAATAGATTCTTCTTTATTTGTATTGACGTCCAACAAAACTCTCATTATATTATATTATATATATATTTCTCCCACCCCAGATAAGTAGATGCTAGAAATCCTTATCTTGCCCACGGGTAAAGATAAAAAGGGCCCGTATTGAACTATTTTTTAATGTCGTCACGTTATAACCTCCCTTGTAAATCGTCGTCTGTAGCACCTTCGAAACATTGTCTTGCGGCAATATTTAAAATCCAAATAAATCTTTTCTCGCTTCAATCGGCACCCTCAAAAAAAAAAATTCACGCTGCATTTAAGAACTTTATTTTGTTTAACTAAAGTGGGAGAAAAAGCATCTTCCATGGCCGCTCGTGGAAAAAGATGCATCCCAACACTCGCGCCGGGGTGTTCTGTGGAGACTCGGTAGACCTAGTTTGCGCAAAACACCCTACGCTCGGGTTAGGATAAATTTATCTTACACGAGCGGTCACGGAAGATACTTATTATGTGTATTGTGTCGCTACACCCAGAACATATGATTGTGTGTAAAAACTATTTCTAGATGGGTCGGTCGGAGGCTTCTGTGATAGCACGGGAAACGACATGTGTTCTAGGGACAAGTTTGCTGTGTGTATGAACGGAATGTGCATGTGCAATACAACGGACTCTGACCTGATCGGTGGCATGTGTAGAAAGAGTGAGACAGTTTTTCAAAGTCTTTGTGATCAATATCATCCACACGTGAATGATAAAGAACTTATTTCAAATATATGTTAATGTTTATTTCTGTTTAATAAGTATATTACACCACATGTTCCCTATGTTTTGACCCGTCGTGTCTCATATCCAGGAGGTGCGCTTGGTGGAAAGTGCGACAATTCTGGTAGCACCACTTGCTCAGAGGACAAGTTTGCCATGTGTTCCAGTGGGATGTGTGACTGCCGGGAGGGATATACAGGAGTCGGTGGAAAGTGCATTCAGAGTAAGAATCAAAGATATGTCTTAAACTGGTGGTTATATTATTCATGAAAGAAACGCGTGTAAATTACTATGCTTTTGAACAAGCTTGAGTATGGTATTTCTATGGCATTAAAATGTTTTTCGCCTCTATTTGTGTACGAAAGTTGACATAAAGTTTTGTAATCTGACTTTTTTTTTTGTTAAAGCTATGCGTCTCTTGTTGAGTTTCGGTTCGGTATAACACCATAAATAAACAAGGTCATATTTACCTATTTGACTGCTCGGCTTGGCCTGTAGCTTCTTGTGCATCATTTTTAAACGAGAAATTAGAACATAACCCATGGTTGTCTCACATGCGAATGCGCCAAACAAAATAGTTACTCCGCCGGGATACGCAGATTATTATCAGGTCAGCCGTGCTGTGTGTCAGGATGTGCTCCCAAATCACGAGGTTCTGATGGTATAAATTATTATTATTATTTTTATATTATTATTATTATTATTATTATCATTATTATTATTATTATTAGACGGTTGGCCTGGTGGCATCTGTGACGGCGCGGGCGGGGGCGCTTGCTCCGGGGACAAGAATGCTGTCTGCATGAACGGAATGTGCATGTGTCCGGGAGGATACCTAATGGCCAATGGCATGTGTCTGAAAGGTGAGGCCTTTGCACCCAGTTTTCATATTTAGTTATTCAAATCCATATGGCCGTTTTATGACTACCTTTTATAATTAGTTTATTTTATTTTCCGTGTTTTAAAACATTGCTTAAACGTTTGGTTATCCAACTAAATGCTCTCTCATGGCAGTGGGAAGTCTCGGAGGCACTTGCATGGGTAACGCATGTCCAGGAGACAAAATGGCCACCTGCCAGAGCGGAATGTGCATGTGCAACACGAATTCGACTGGAATCGCTGGAATGTGTATGCCCAGTAAGTGTTTATAATTCATCAAATATTACTGACAAGTATCCGCTGTTTTTTTGTTTTACCCAAACCCAATATTTACCCAATATTTGGCAATATTTAGTCATGTTAATATTATTCACCGACCACCCGAGCGAATGATTCATAAGTTGCGCCGCATACTTTACAGACGGCGGACCCGGGGGTGTGTGTGTGTCTGGCCAGTGTCCCGGGGACAGGCATGCTGTCTGCTCAAGCAACAATATGTGCGTGTGCGGACAAGGAACATCAATGATTGGCGGTTTCTGCAGACATGGTATCAAAGCTGTCGTATTATTCATAACCTGTTACGAGATTTTATTCATTTACCTATGTGGTTGTAATTTATGGTTCTTCAAGATGCCCATTTTACTTGTTGGTTTTTTGTTCAACCCGCGACAAAACGAGTTTTTTATGACCCCCTCTTACCCTTTAAGCACGTTTTATTTTACAGACGGCCGCCTAGGTGGGATATGCTTGAACGAGCGGTGTGTGGGAAGGATGGTGAGATGCGACAGGGCCAGTATGTTGTGTGTCTGTGGGAACGGCTGCGAACCCTGGAACGGCTCCTGCAGCAAAAGTTAGTTCTTATTAATAATTGAATTTCTCGTTTTGTTTTGAAATGTCTATGTAAGTGTCATATGTTTTGCTTAATTTGAATACATTTTCTAGTAAGTGTTTATTTAGCTCCCGGGAACTGATTTTACAACCAGCTGGGTATTCACCGACATTGCCAAGGCTGCGGAATTTCTAACTATCCCTATTATTTTACTTAAAGGCTGCACTCTCACAGATTGAATGATTTAACAACTTTTTTTTATTTTTTTTGTCTTGGAACGAGCCATTTGTTTTGCGAAAATCCTTGAATAACAGTGATGCAAGACTGCTGACAAAACAATAATTATAAACGCAGATTTTTGTAATTAAGTTCAAAAATTAATGTTTTATGCATTTTTCTTTAACAGTTAGTAACCGTTTAAGCCATAAAACATTAATTTTCGAACGGAAATTTAAAAATCTGCGATCTGAACTTTTGTCGGCAATTTTATATCATTCGTTTGCAGATATTTACGCACCTTTTCTCTTTCCAAGACAAAAACATGTAAATACGGTAAATCTGTGAGATTGCAGCTTTAATACATTTATACAGTATATTATTTTATTGTGCACATATTTGTATCAATATGTTCTGGCCAAAGCATGTTTGATGATATAAAATATTTAATATCAAATGTCTACAACAAACGTTCATAAATACTTTTTTCCAGAGAGTCGCAGGTACTAAGGAATATGCGGTCCTAAATGCAGAAGAAAACACTCGAATCCTCCTTTATTAGATCAGCTACAACGCAACAACCAAGTTCCTTCAATACATCAGCACATATTTGCAATTTTGTCAGTGGCTCAATCTTTAATTGTTACTATGTTCTTTTTGAAAGATAACGCATTTCTCACTTGGCTGTAGAATTACTTTAAAGAATAAATCGATTCGATTGAGTTTGTGTTGTTATATGTTTGGAATGTTTTCAAAGTGGCTTGCCTTAGTTATGTAGAATTATGACGTGCATCTATCATACAAGCAAAACAATACGGTTGAATCAGATAACGTTTTTTTTTAAATAAACGTTGATGGTGTGATCAAATGCTTAAGGTATATAATGAAAGGACTCAAAGTTCTACCCAAGTTGAATTCATGGACACGCTATCAAGAATGTGGTAACAACAGACAACAGCATGTTTGGTACATTTGCTGTTCTACTAAATTGTTAAGAAATGAACTATGATTATATCAACTTTGTAATATGATTTTTTTAAATGATCTCTCATGGACAAACCTTACACTTTTGTTAATATTTTAGTATAAAGGCAAGACCTATTCCAATATCTCATTTTAAAGTGAAGATATATCAATTTATATGCACTGTTGTCGGCCATTACAATGCAGTGAAAAGTCACAAAATACTGACCCACGTGTTTATTTTCGTTTTAAGTCATGAAGAACCACTCAAAAGGCTTTTTATATGTTTTATTATGATTACTGAATAATAAACATCGAACAACTGGACTTTAAAGTCACAGCTGGGGGGGGGCGGTCTAGCATCCCTCTGGTCAAGCAGTTTCATACAAAATAAGACAAACACCTGCAAGAAGAATTCAGTATATGTTGATAAAACTTAGAACCAAACAGGAAAATCATCGAAATTTATGTGTTTTATGAACTGTTAAAAGAAGTTCCGTAAACGCGCATTATTGTGGCTTGCGTCATATTTTTTGCTGGAACTCTTTTGTGCGTAGTGAAAATATTGCGTATAGATATTTGATAATTCGTGGTTGTCATGGATATGCGCGCATTGATTCCGATTATGTTAATAGTAAAATCGGTGTTTAAATAGTTCCAAGGATAGTGGAGCATTATATCTTAAGGTGCGTGAAAACCTTTTTATGGGGACATTTGAAGCGAGATATAGTTAATTAGCATTCTAAGTATTGCCACAAGACAAGGTTTCTATGATGCTAAAGACGACTGTCTTCAACAAGGGAGGAAACTTCAATGTGGTGACCATTTAAAAGGAGTTCCATACGGGCATTTTATCTTCGCCCGTGGGCAAGATTATAAGTATCTTTCATGGCCGAGAGTGCAAGATAGGTTCATTCCGACCCGAGCGTAGGGTGTTTTGCGGAAATCGGTAAACCTCGTTTCGCGAGGGTCGGGATGAATCTATCTTACACGAGCGGCTATGGTAGATGCTTTTTCTCCCACCACAGTTTAACAAAATTAAGTAAAAATGTATTTTTTGCTGGAACTCTTTTGTGTTTAGTGAAAATAATTGCGTATGGATATGCGATAACTCGTGGTTGTCATGGATATGCGCGCAGTGATTCAGATTATGTTAAAAGTCAAATCGGCCTTTAAATAGTTCTAAGGAGAGTGAAGCATTAGTTCTTGAAAGGTGCGTGAAAACTGTTTTATGGTGACATTTGAAGCAGAAATAATTAATTAGCGTTCTAAATATTGCCACGAGACAAGGTTTCCATGATGCTACAGACGACAGTCTTCAACAAGGGAGGTAATTATAATGTGGTGACCGTTAAAAAGGAGTTCCATACGGGCATTTTATCTTCGCCCGTGGGCAAGATAAGAATTTCTAGCATGGTTAAATTATTGGATCTACTTATCTGAGGTGGGAGAAAATAATTTCTAGCATGGTTAAATTATTGGATCTACTTATCTGAGGTGGGAGAAAAAAAAATCTAAATATCTTGCCATGCTGAATGTACTTATCTTGCCCACGGGCAAAGCTAACAAAAGCACCCGTATGTTTCTAATTAGTTCGAATACATTTGTACTGTATTTTGTTAACTGAGGCGTGAGTAGATAAATCTACTATGGCCGCTTGTGTAAGATGGGTTCACACAGACCCTCGCTCGAGGTGTTCTGCAGAAAATTCGGATTCCGCGAAACACCTTACGCTCGGTTTTGGACACACATGCATATTACGCACTCGGTCATCGAAGATACATAATTATAATATTCCCATTATTCTGGATCTTTCACTATGTTTGAAGTCAGCTAGAATTTTTTTATGTTCTGTAATAATCTTAAATTGTTTAATTCACACTTTAATGTTGCTTTTTGGCATCACAAAGGTAAACAATGACAGATACCAAATTTCACAAAACTGCTTTCGTGGGCGTGGGTTTGATGTGCTATGAAGATTTTCTAGGGCAAAAGTGGTTCGCGCACTCGCTTCGCACCGAGGCGACCCAGGTTCGATTCCCGGTCTGGACGCATGTGAGTTTGGTTAGTGGTCACCAAGCCGGACAAGTGGGTTTCCTCCGGGTACTCCGGTTTCCCCCACAACACAAGACCACACTCTCGCGCAACATCGTGTCAACGAGAGTGAGTTAGTATAAGCTATAAAAGTTTTCTTCACAATCGTTGTAAAATGTAAAATGTTTAAAACTACGGTTAAGTGATAGTTTATTCAGAAATACATATGGCCATACTGTTCATAAGTATCCATTTGTAAAAAGATGTAAATATATTTAAACAGTCAAAATCAATGCAATATTAGTAATATACATATAAAGATAATCATGCTTTGCATGGATTATAAAATCAAATGCGTATTATAAATATAGATATAGACAATGCGAAACATTTCAATACATCAACTATATGACAGCGAGAGATCAGCGTGCATTAAAGTTTTATATTATTAGCTGTGTGAAGTTAGCTAAACATACGACATTGGACATTGGACATTCAAAATCGAATGTTGTGCTGGCACGACATTGGACATTGGACATTCAAAATCGAATGTTGTGCTGTCACGACATTAGACATTGGACATTCAAAAATGAGCCCATCTTAAAGGATCATTGGAAGTTTTTGTCTATCATGGGTCCATAATTGATATTTATCAACTAGACAACTAACCAGCACGATATATTTTGAATGCCCAATGTCGTGCCATTTCGATTTTGAATGTCCAATTCCAATGTCGTTCCAGCACGACTTTCACTTTTGCATGTCCAATGTCGTGCCAGCACAACATTCGAT
This sequence comes from Mya arenaria, assembly GCF_026914265.1. Taxonomy (NCBI): domain Eukaryota; kingdom Metazoa; phylum Mollusca; class Bivalvia; order Myida; family Myidae; genus Mya; species Mya arenaria. The sequence goes on along the minus strand of NC_069124.1, from coordinate 67,953,599 downwards.
TTTTAATGTCCAATTCCAATGTCGTGCCAGCACGACTTTCACTTTTGAATGTCCAATGTCGTGCCAGCACAACATTCGATTTTGAATGTCCAATGTCCAATGTCGTGCCAGCACGACTGTCACTTATAAATGTCCAATGTCCAATGTCGTGCCAGCACTACATTCGATTTCGAATGTCCAATGTCCATTGTCGTGCTAGCACGACATTCGATTTTGAATGTCCAATGTCCAATGTCGTGCCAGCAGAACTTTCAATTTTGAATGTCCAATGTCCAATGTCGTGCCAGCACAACATTCGATTTTGAATGTCCAATGTCCAATGTCGTGCTAGCACGACATTCATTTTTGAAATCCCAATGTCCAATGTCATGCTGGCACGACATTCATTTTTGAATGTCCAATGTCAAATGTCGTGCCAGCACGACTTTCACTTTTGAATGTCCAATGTCCAATGTCGTGCCAGCACAACATTCGATTTTGAATGTCCAATGTCGCATATTTAGCTAACTTCACACAGCTTATATTATTTAAGTCATTATAGCAATGGAACGTATTTCTTAAACTAAATGCATAATTAACATACACGGCTAAATTTCTATACACTTTAACATTATTTGATTGCATTTATTTAAACAAAATTTGGTATATTTGGTCTTTGCCCAGTAATATTTATCTATATGTGTGTTTCTTATGTCATTATAAAAGGGCATTCGAGAATAAAATTAAATTTATCTTCTAATACATATATATACATAACAAACGAGACAGTGTCTATTTCTTGTATTTTAAAGGTTCGGGTGTATGCCATCTTCCTTCTTCACTTTCTAATCTATGAGATGGTACACTTTATTCACATAGGTCTTTTCTAAATCTAACTATACTAACATTTGTCAAGTAAGGTTACAACATAAAATTGCAATACAGTGGTTAAGTTCTTGCTCGCGATGAATTAGTTAACTATGTCATCCAGTTTTGAATAATGTATCATTTATTCCGGTCTTTAATTAAGATATAATATGAGTTCATAAACTTATTTCACCGACATTCTTTTCTATACTAACTGTGAGAAAAAAATGACCGTGTTTTGTTAAATACTGATGAAGGGGTATGCCCGTAATATGTACTTTAATTAGTAAAATAGCCACCAGTAAGATTCAAGTTATAACAGAACGGCGAGATTTGTAGACAATTGACGTTAATAAACTTGTTTGTTTGCTTGGCAAAACAGTTGGCAGTGTTTGCCAAACTATTTTCATGAGAAGACAGCTTGAAAGCAGAGGTACGTATAGTGTTGGTTGTGAAGGTCTTTATAGAAATTAAACGTTCCAGCGCAGCTAGGCGAAAATACCTCCATATAAATAATAACGTAGGTAAAGGTTGAACTCATTTGCATTTACTAAAAAGGCATGACTTTTTCAATCATTACATGTTTTTAAGATTGTATTGTTGGTTTTAAATTCTCAAAAAAAATCTCCAAAAGCGCTAATCGTTGATGCATGACAGCCACGGTGGCGTTTAACATTGTCATTATAAAAAAATGTAGAAAAATGATTAAGACAGTTAATGACAGCTCGCATAACTTAATATGTATCTTAAAAACCAACAACAACATTATCATTGTGTAATAATGAGTATTCATGCCAAAAAAGGTCAAGATAGGTGGTCACTGATTAACAGACACTCGTTGTCAAATGCAATGAAAATATACGTATAATATTAAAATATCTCAACTAAACGGTTTTGTCATTTTTAAAAATTGTGTAATCTAAGCAGAGCCGCAAATACTCGCGTACTTCTTTCACTATCTTAAAGGTATGACGCGTACGTCAACAGCGAACGGCCAATAGTACGGCACGTAAAACGTCGATATTGCAATCTGATTGGTTCAAAAATGATTTCAAACATTACATAGATATGATTAAATGTTCTTGTACATGACCATATGTAACATGGTAGTACAGATTATATATTTAATCGCTCAGTTAAATGTTAGCCCGCGGGTCACAGTTTTAAATACTGAACAAATATCAAATATAAACGGAAGAAGGAAACACTCTGATAATTGTTTTCGTGTTATGTTTTGATAAGACCTATTAATCTGGTACGCGATTTCAGATTGTGAAAATGTGGAGAATAGTCCTAGTCACGATTGTTTTATTTCACGGAATAAACGCTCAACCTGCTGCTGGTATAGTTTTATGTTTCTTTCTTATTTCTGAATGGAAAAAAACAAACTCTAAATATTTGACTTTTTTTAAACAAGGAACAAACACAATGAACATTTTCACATATGAATCGATCAGTTGTTCAAATGCAACGTCAACATTATGATTGAGACAACTGGTTTATGGAGACAGAGCGCACTTTTAAATTCATATTATTTCATGACATGTTTCTATAAAATATACATTAATCGCAAAATTGGGTTTTCACTTGGTAAATTATTGTAAATAGTTCTTGAATAAACAATTAAAAGGATACGTTAATATGTTCATCAGTAAATAAAAATAATGTTAACTCATTAATATATTTTCATGAAACAAAGACGAACAATATACCCGTTGAAAGTATTTTTACTGAAAAAATAACAACACTATTAGTGTCACTTGGAACTCAAAGGATACTAAGGCATTGCGTCTTTTATTAGTTTATACAATTGTTTATACATATTTTTTCGACACGCTTTATAGTTTTATTTAACAATAATAATCTCGGCTAGTCCTTTTGATCCTTTGTTTTCACGCGTCGTCAATGAAATTCATCTTCACATACATTTCATGAAATACATTTGTTATCACATTGTGGTTTTGCAACTTTTTTGTAGCATCTTTCGACTTTTACCTCTAACCTTTGAGCAGATACTCTTAATCAGGACAGAAGTTTATTTCGACTTATTCTACAACGCATCTCGTCGAACAAATATATACAATTAAACAAAATATTCATGCGTGTGATCATCGTTACAAGGTAACCAATATTAATAACAATCATTAAATCATAACCAAGCATTTCTATAGTTCACTGTATTAACTCCAGAAAAATCAGATTGGAAAATAAAATCTACTTATAGATTATCAGCTCTAGTTGATTAATTTAGCCCCGTTTACAAGTTTTGTATTAGACATCTTTATTGAAAATATCAATACATTTAAATTACAGGTGCTAGACACCAGGTGATACAATTACATGAATCAATTTTTTGCTCTAAAACTTACATTAAACTGATATCGTTGTGTATAACGCATTGAATTTTACTAATTGATGCATCACATTGCCTATGAAATTTGCATCTTTCGCAGTTTATACACATTTACTGGGGGTGATTCTACCATGTAAATCTCTGTAAGTTCAAAATAACGTCTGTATATCCATATGTACACATTACGCGACTTTTACATGCTAAATATACACACTTCATGTCTTCCCGAAAGAACGGACAATTCAAGGAAGCGGAACACTGCTGCAAAAACTGTGATCCAGACAGATCAACATCAGTGATGAAATTGATCGATGGAAACTTTCGAAAAAGGTTAACTCTGCTGAAAACAACAGCGAGATGTTTAAACGCTTATTGAACATCATTTTTCAAACGTATTAAATATGAAAAAAACACAACAACTACGATTTTATCTGTTGTCAGCAGTCTAAAATCACTGGTCTTCAGACTTGGAAATTCAGATAATAGTCCTTCTAATGTGTTATTTGTTTAACTTAGTCTTGTAAATGCATTTAGAAAAATAAACACACTTAGCATGCATAGTAGTGTATTTTTTATAACATGACTATACATTTGGATAATGATAGGAATTGGGCATACATTGGATTAGCAGATCGTTTGATTAAAATGTTTGATTTTTAAATGTTTGATTTTTAAATGTTATTTTTTTGTACTTGAATTGACTGAAGAAATTTGATCAAAATGTACATGTATATGAATTATTTATTAATTTTACACAATTCTTTGATATAATTGGAAACATAAATATTGGCTTGCTTTCTCAGCTGAACACCTAAGCTTACATGAGCTTACAGGTTTTTCAGTCACCAGTCGCTCGTTTCATTTTTTTATATAAAAAAAACGATCAACCAGAAATCCATTTTTTTGTGGCCAAATCATAATCATATTGTATTCTGATTTTAGATTACGATGGTGTGTGCACTCCTACTCCTGGGTGTAATGACGATCTAGTATGTCGTGATGATGGTGCTGGCACTGATAAGTGTTTGTGCCCAATACCAGACTGTGGACCATGTAATATCTTTATCATTCATTTTATGTACACGTGCCCCCTATCCATCAGTATGCACCTTCTAGTGTTTCAAGAAGTATCCATAAATATTCACGTTTTGAAACATTGCTTTAAAGTACCTTTAATGAATATTTTAATACATAGTGTTGTCTTAAAAATGGCCTATCATTATATAAGTAATTCCTGAACGCAGCCTTCGGCACCTTCGGCCCTGCAACTCGGTGACTGACAATTGTGTTCTTAGTGTTACACCCTGTTGCCACTTACTAATACAAAGTTGTTTGCTTTTACCGTTGTCAATGACAAAATTTTAATGATATAACTGGTATCGGGCTTTGAGTACTATTTTGATTTGTAACTTTGGTCATATTGGTGTGCCAATATATTCCAAAATATATCGAAAAGTCATGAGTTTATTCCAAATTTTGATGTTTCAATGAACACTACCGGATGTACATATATGACTTAATTAGTTATTTGCTAAATTCTTTAACGCCGGTAAAGGGTACTGTAAATCTCTCAATTGCTACGAAATGTATTTATTTCATTGTAAATCTGATTATTACGTAAGAAGCAAAAATGTAATGTAGGAAAATGTTATTCAATGCAGGTGTACGAAGAGGGTGTAAGAACGCTAAACTTTACTTTACTGTGTAAATCACCAGAAACTAATTATTACTATATTCATGACTATATACATGCACTTTAAAGTGACACTCTTACTCTAAATCAATACATACACAATTATAACAAACGTAAAACTGGAGTTATTAACCTTGAACTACTTCCTAAATAGTGCATTTATGGAAAATATTTATTACTGATGACAAGTTTGTAACCGTGTATTTAATAGCTGAATACACAAACATATTAAATGATCGGTGAATGCTAAAAGATTTACTGAGATCTCCTAACTTCTCATAAGTTTGAAATGTCGTGTTTTCTGCACCTTTCTTTCAAGTTAAACTCGGTATTCTTCATTAGAGCCATCGATTTCAACATTCATTCATCTTTTTTGTATATTAAAACAATTGTATTAATTGTGGTAAATCTTATTTGGGAGTAAGATTGCATCTTAAAAGTTAAAACTTCCGTTACATAAGAATCGCGTTAATTCCAGTGTCATCGTTTAGCGTGGCTTGCAATTCTGATAACGAGTGTACAGCTGAAGATAAGAATACAGTCTGTGATGTTGGAGGAGTTCCGAAAGTCTGTATTTGTGTACCTGGAACTTCACAAATAGGACCTATATGTGTTGAGGGTATGTTGAATGTTTCTTAAAAATGTATGCTTACTTTGTGAGTTATATCTATTTCATAGAAGTTTTATCTAAATCTAGAAGATCGGGTTTTATAATGCTTTTGTAATTATTGTATGTTAACCTTAAATTATTTATAAAGTCAACTCAACTCAACTCAAAACTCGTTTTATTACTAATTCAGTTTCAGTGTATGCAACAACATGAAAAGGATAAATATATATAAAACGCATGTTAATTATTGGTAATCGGGTACAGGAATTCGAAATAAGTGTTTAATAGTATGTAAAATAATAGGCTCCATCTATACATGTACGTGTATAAAACCTTAGCAGGGCCACTGTTGTTTTATCCCGTCACATATTTCCAGTCCATTGGACCAAGTTACTGTTTTAGGCCGGGTTAAGAGTTTGTAGTCCGAAATACACATGCATGTTATAAGATTGCTGTATCTGGTCCAATATATTGGAACCATTGTTGCAGAATAAAATGTTTGTTAACTGGTCGAATATGTGCAATAATTCCCGTGCTGCTGAATAAAAGTATTTTTTGGTCATGTTTGTCGTTCATGTTAATTAAACAAATATCTTCTTTTTTATGATTCAAGGCAATATTCTTTCAAAACTTGATGTAAGTAAACAAAGGTCGACTACGTCTAATCAAGGCTTGATGGAGATACATTTACGAACAATCAATATCTCAGCCTGAAAATAATGTTGAATCGTACACACAGCCAACATTCGATATCAATACCTTTTTTAGTGAAGACATATGTTAGCATAGTTCCTACGTTTTCAACATAAGAAAATTAAACAAATACAATTGTATGTCACACTGTGGTTAAAGGATTAAAAAAGAAAACAAAATAAATTTTATGACAGCTCATTAATGCTGAGGGCGTGTGATACCACATATGGCTTATAAGCACGTGTCTCTGTTATGGCACGTATGCATGATCATTATGTGTCTGTCTTAGCACGGAAAATGGCATGACATTGGTATCGAATACTTCAGGTTATTTCACTCGTGGTTGCCCCAAAATCATACAATTCCGTCGGTATAGAGTGATAAGGAATCCCTCTTTGGGAGTTTAGAAAAGTAGAAGTCTACCAGATATATGTTGAAACGGTTGCCTTACATTGTTTAACAGACGGAATGCCAACTGGTGAATGCTCCGACGACATCTGTACGGACAAGAACTCTGCATGCAACGCTGATGAGATATGCGAGTGTACAGCGCCTGCAGCCCTGTATAACGGCGCCTGTATCGAAGGTTTGCTTTATTAAAATGCTTTCTTTAAAATAATAGGTATTTACAAGAAAAACCTATTTGGTTATAGTCGTAAACTCTTGCGCCTCATATGGTTCACAAGGGAAAATCTTGTAGTAATATTTCCTAAACATCACAAATTTGCAAGTTGCAGTGTGACAAACTAAATGTGCAACGTATCATTTGCCTAACTAAGTATAATTACACGGAGGAAATCAATCGAAATGTATACACATGGAATAGTGCAAATTGACACAAATAAGTTATATAAACTTAATTATCTATGACCATGCACACCCGCTCAATGTCCACTTATTATACTACATCTAATTTATATCACTTGTTTCTTTGACTTTAAAACAAAAGAAATTAAAAATCAGAGCAAGTTGTATATATTTTGGCAATTTTTTATCTATTGACGCTTTTGACAAACAATAAGGGCTTCATTTCAAGTCAAGTCAAGTCAAGTCAATATTTGTTTATTGTCGGATTCTATATATAATATTTGAAACATAAGCTATGTATAGCTTTTTACCGACATCTATGTGAAATGTCATTTTAGCATAGACAATTGCTAGCCCTCAGTTAAACGATTTGTAAACTATTTATGTTAAAGCTGCACTCTCATTTAAGATTTACCGTTTTGACAACTTTTTTTTTCTTTTTTTGTCCTGGAATGAGCCAATTTTTGCGTAAATATTTGCAAACCAGTGATAAATAAGACTGTTGACATAAGATCAGATCGCAGATTTTCATATTTCCGTTTGAAAATTAATGTTTTATGGATAAAAGCGTTACTAACGGTTTAAGAAAAAAGCAATAAACATCAATTTTTGAACTAAATTATGAAAAACTGCGATCTGATTTTTGTAAGCAATCTTATATCGCTGGTTTACATGCATTTTCGCATAAATTGGCTCGTTCCAAGACAAAAATAAAAAAAAAGTTGTCAAAACGTTCGATCTGTGAGAGTGCAGCTTTAACACCCCATCAGAAAACGCCATCAATGCTTCAACGGTGTTTACCCCGGGTGCCCACTTGACTTTTCTGTGTCAGTTAACATTGGAGTATGTAAGGGTAATGGATTTTCTATCATCTGCCATTGATCTTTTCAACCAAAAATGATAGATTATGTCAAATGATAGTTATATAATGAAAACTATCGGTAAGACATGTTGAATTATACTTAAGCAAGTTGATGTTTTGCAGAAGTATTAAAACGCTTATTTTTTATAGCCAACACATCACTGCACTGCATGTTTATTCTAGAGGGAAAACCATGGGGTCCTTGCACCGCTAACGATACGTGCGACAAAAATGCCGAGTGCCTCGAAGGAATGTGCATGTGCAAAGATGGCTTCGACCAGCAGAGTGGACAATGCATCATGAGTAAGTTCCAGTACGTCCTACTGTTTAAATTTTAAGCCACGAAATCGATCGTCATTCTAAATATCTAAAATGTGTTTCGTTAGCTTAAGTGCAATTCAACACCATACATGCAATTTATGCTCGCTTTCTACAAGTTGGTGCCTTCGGTGGACAGTGTGACGGAACTGGAAACAACGAGTGTTCCAAGGACAAGAATGCTGTGTGTGATACTACTGCAGAGAAGTGTATGTGCAATGCACAGTCTGACCCTATACAAGGAATGTGCCGCATGCGTAAGTAAACCTGTATTATATATGTACTTGAGATTAATTAGTAAAGTTTTATATAATTCTACATAAATTGCAGCAGAAACACTATTATGTTTAAAATAAAGAAAACTACCGTTGTGGGCTGTATTCTTTATATAAATTGATAATAACCGATGCAGAAGTTTCTTTTACTCAGGTGGCGCCGTCGGTGGAATGTGTGACGGTAGCAACGAGTGTACCCAGGACGTAAACGCCCAGTGCATGGAGGGCATGTGTACATGCAAGACGGGCTTCTCGCCTTTCAGTGGCATGTGCAGGAAGGGTGAGACGTTCAATAAATGTTTTAATGATATCCTTTTCTCTTTAAAAAAACAACAACAACAAAAACAATTTCAGCAGTTCTTCAAGGATTTACCCGGGAATATGATATATTTCGGGTCTAAGATACCAACGAACAGAATTTAAAGAAGACAAATACATGAGCACACATGTGTTTTGAAAGTTAAAAGTAATGTTCTGATTCGGCAATTAACTGCTGTTTTCGTTTTTCGGTTATATATCGAACGTGCATGTATTGTGATGTTGTATTTCCGTTATCTGGCGCGGCAAAACAGCTCTCAAATAACACGTGTGTTCGAGGGATGAAATTATTAAACATTATTACATTTAAACATTTGAGATACTGACATTGCCCCTTAATTCTGTATTGTTAAATACAAATATGCATGCTATAGGTCTTAATGTTTTGGTAGTGATTATATGAGTGATTAATGATACTGTTCGACCTCTGCAGCGGGATCCGTCGGCGGTCTTTGCGAAGCCAACATTTGCTCCGGAGACAAGAATGCCATGTGTGACAACGGAATCTGCACATGCAAGATGGCATTCGGAACTCCTCGGCCATTTTTTCAAAAACAACCTCGGATGTATGCCGGTACATCTGTTGAAGTAGTCCGTATTTTTTTGGATAAAAGCATTGATTAAATGTAGTGTTTAATAGTTGTATTCATTGCTCTCAGTTTAAATTGACTGCCAGTGAAGTGTATTATTGCAAACATAATTACGATTCCCAAGAGTTAAGTCATAAATTTTAACTACTAAATAAGATTACTACGCGATCTATTTGCAGCGGACTTAAACGTACCACTTTTTAAGTATGTAAACCGTCCATATACATCCGAGGTTGTTTTTGAAAAAATGGCCGAGGAGTTCCGAATGGCAAGATGGGGACTACCGCCATCGCAGGGATGTGCCGCACGAGTATGTGTACAGTGACGTAGCTACTTTAAGGCCTTATAGGCCTGGGCCTTCAACTTTTTTTGGAAATGACAATATTTAATTAAACGAAAAACGCAATAAAACTTATAGCTTCTCAAACACTTTGAACAACTTAAAAGTTTGTTTTATTACAGTCATTGCAAGTTTGGCAACTTCATGCAGTGTGTATTGCTTGATTTTATTGTATTCATTGCAAATTATATTAAGTGTGTGTAATGTGCATATAAAATGGTTGCAATTGTGTGTATTTCTCAACTTGAATGCTTCCAAATTGCACCATTTAATTCATAAAGGGTGGGGGTATCCCAAAACTCACCAAAAACCGTCGGGCCTACATGTTTGTTTTTGCCTAGTTACGCCCCTGTGTGTACCATTCGTTTAAGACAAGTATACATTTCAAGCTAACAACAATGTAAATGTGTTTATACATGTTTGTTTGTCATGACTCCGATCACGTTAACAATGTGATGCATCAGTTGATTTTTTAAATAAGATGGAGCTGAAGGTGGATTCTGCGTCGAAAACATGTGCACGATGGACAAGAATGCGGTGTGTGTTAGTGGCATGTGCATGTGCAAAGCTGGGTACAGAGCTATCGGCGGCATGTGCAGGCGAGGTATTGTTATGGTTTGATTGCGGTCGATATGTAGACGTAGGTTAAGACGTAGATCTTGATTATAGGATAACCAATTATATATGTATTGACTCTGACTCACTAGCAACTAGAATATTAGATATTCCGAGGTACTAAATTATTTAAGTGTTTGCCCTACATTGTCAGCCAATCAGGGGCGCTAGATTTTTTAAAACGTTTCGTTTCTTAATTGGGGAGAATCGTTACTAATTTCTGAAGACGACTCTTCAGGTTAAAGTAAATTACTATTACTGCGAATGCGCATATAGCCACGCCTACTGTTTGCATATGCAAAGACGCTATTTTAGGGTCAACACTGATTTAAATGACATCACAATTTATTGAATTGTTTGACATGTATTTTTAAAAGGCTTAATTTAAAAGCTGATGCAATTTGGGAGGGGCTAACACTAAGACGGTAAGAATTTATTCAGTAATTTCTTCGTGAATAAGAAACCACGATTGCTTCGCTGCGCTCCGATTCCTTAAGTTACTTATTCACGAAGAAATTACGTAATAAACTCATACCCATACATAAAAACAATAATGTGTAATGCGTGTGTCGGAAGAGTTACCTTAACCGAACAAACCGACCAACCGCATTTACAAACGGATCGAAATGTACTAAATGTGACTGTTTCAGACGGGAGTTTCGGAGGAATGTGTGTTGGAAACGCTTGCCCCAATGACAAACATGCGATGTGTATGGGCGGCATGTGCGTATGTTCATCTACAGCGACCTCCATCGCAGGGTGGTGCGTCCCCAGTGAGTACCCGTTTAGAGAAAATTAGAATTATAAAGGTCACGGTTTAATTGATTTATATTTTCCCATATATTACATATATTTACATAAAATTACTATCGGCTTCAGTGATTACCCCCTCCAAGCCTCGGAAATTTGTTCAATGTTACTCATTTTATAGACGGTGCCTCTGGAGGACATTGTGAATTAGGCGCCTGCCCCCTGGACAAGCTGGCCACGTGTACCAACAACATGTGCATGTGCAGGACCGGTTCGGTGGCCATTGGTGGCAGTTGCAGGCTCAGTAAGTCAGAGATCAAGCCAATACATTTACTTTCTGATAACCGTTCGTTTGCCTGCTGCCCAATGCAGGACGTTAATAAAAGTACCACATACAAATATAAAGCTAGAGAATAGTATGAAAATATTTTTTTAACATTTTATATTAGACATCACCGGGTTGTTTGAACTATCTTCATTTAAAATAGATCTGTATTATTCTGTTAATGAAAGAAATTATGATTTTTTTAGAGTATTGAATGAGACTACAACACACCGATGTGTATGGTAATACTTTTAAGCAAGCTCAATTATCATATGATAGTATTTGCCATTTGTGTTGCGAATAAAGCTCTTGTCTTAATATCAATACTTGTACTTATTTCCGATCTCTGACAGCTTGTTTAAAACTGCAACTATTGTTACAATTTTTCAATAGCTGGCTATCTGGGCGGAATGTGTAGCTCCACGAGCAAGTGCAAAGGGAAGTTTCTCACGTGTGACACAAGCTCCATGATGTGCGTCTGCCAGGGCGGATGCAGGACATTTCATGGAACGTGCATACCGAGTGAGTTACCGAGCTAAAACTTTATTTAAACCAACAAAATTGCCGTGTTAGTGAAATGCAACAAGTGCATGTAATGTGCATATTTATATATCGTAATGCTTGATGTTTGAATCGTTCAGGTTTATATTACACAGTTCTAACGTTGAACTGTTATTCTGAAGCAATCACGAATACAGATAAAATACATGTTACTTTAAAACATAGCTACATTTGAACAAATCGTGGTATGATTCTGATCAATGTTTTTTTCCAGACCGAAGGCAACACAAGTAGCCCGCTACGTCAAATCTGGATGGTTCTCCAACAACATGCAAACCATTCAGTTCCAACAAACGAATATTGTACCAACGAAGTAACCTAGCGACTGTATTTCTTCCTTTAACTGTCTTAAATAACAGCATTAACAAAGCCTCAGGGCCCGTATTCAACTCACAAGAAGTTAAACTGTTACCTTACAAAAGCAAACCACACCTATGCTTTGAGATTATTCACACCAGGATTAAAATGGTTCCACTCGCAGATATATGAATTCAACTTTAGTATAGCATCTGCTTGTACAAGAAAGTACATTATATTCGGTTTCCATGGTATTATAACAATAAGACCTCTCTTATATGAAATGGAAGATGAGTTGAATACAAGCCCAGACGTGGAGTTGATAAAGATTATTCGATACAAATATCATGAATAAAAGTGAGACGTATTGGTGTCATTTTCTCTTAGGACAATGAAGCAGTTCTTTTCAGTATCGCACTCGAATTCTTACTAGACTCGTCCATTTTCAGCGATTACGAGAAATCAAACAAACAGAAAAGGAGAATGCTGCAAAGAGTGAAAGGGTTCTGTAATCACTCGATGACATTCAGCCCTGTTAAACGTAGATGGCAACTGTATGCAATGTAGGAAGCCATTGAAAACGATAAATGTATTATTCATTGACTATATTCATATTCACTCGGACATGATAATCCATCCAGCTTTCTACCGCCTGCCCACAAATCCAGCTTCTTAGTCATTTTAGAAGAGTTACATTTAATAGTACTGAAAACACAACTCTAATTGATCCAATGTAAAATTTTCACTGAAATTAATTTGGATGAAATTTACAGTACTGTACAGCCGTTACAAATTGGAAAATATTAAGCATTAAACATTAACTCTAGCATCCAAAACATTAGATCAAAATAATGTTAATCTGGAAGTTGAAGTGTTGCGAAAGATTATAAATAACTTCCATCTGAGTGCTGGATATGGCATACCGAGTGTCCGTAAATATCAGAAACGAGGGTCCGGATACATCTTGAGGACTAAGCTCAAGATGAACGTACTGTTTATAGATAGAAGCAGTTTCGTCTGTCTAACGTTAATTAACTAAGCGATGGATGTATCTTCAACGAAGGCACACAGACGCGAGAAGTCGACAGGTGCAAGTCTTTCATTAGTTTGATCTCCAAATGGTATATCGGTTGGCAAGGGGAAGGGTGTCCCGTTCCCAATAAATATTTTGAAAAAAACACACTAATGAACGAACTATTTCCGGCATTCTCATGATTGCGAACCCCAACGTTCAGTGAAATTACGAAAAGCATTGAGCAGACATTGTTAGCCTTCGATTGTTATTCTGGATTTAAAGCCTGAAGCACTTGTCATTTAGACGGAGTCAAAATGGAGTTGAACGCCCGGTAGTAATATGCCTAGGTACATCGACTTTACTTGGACCTGAGTGTGTATACCTCGAGACCTTGTATTATTTTGACAGAGTGTAAGATCTTTCGATTTCACTAAATCCGTTGTTGACATTGACCAGAACTCGCATTCATATGTTGGTGTTTTTTGAATAACGATATAATTCTATAGTCAATGGTCTAACCGGATTGAGGTTCCCAGGGTATAACCTACTACTGCAAATGTTCAGAAAGGTACCCCGCATTTTCATTCAAGCTTCGTCAATATTCGCAATGCATGACAGGGAACATGTTCCTTGAATGTATGTAATATATAATTCATTACTTTAAATCTAGGTACTATGTAATAATTAATATTGTCATAAATAATGTTGAAAACCATGACAGGGCACTTCTGTACATAAACATTATATTCGTATCGCCAACGCTTTGAATAGCCAGTACAAATGTCCAACCATGCCTGAAGGGCTGTTAGCGGAGATCGATATGAGAACCATGTCGTACCTAAGGGTAGCTTACCGTGTTGTAGAAGACATAGATGCAGTAAGCACATGTCTCTAGCAGGTTGATGCGCTGCTTTATATACAGGAGATAGAGGATAGAGGAGCTCTCTCCTTCCCATGCCGATCTCTCTGATGTACCGGAAACCAATTCGAGGTGTTGCCGCCATACCTAACACAGCTTGGCACACCTGAGTGCATTTCAGTACATGCTGGGATCGATGTCAGGTCCATGGAACATTATGTCTATAGTTTGTACAAAAGCTTTAATGTCCCTGAAAAGATTAAACACATGTACAAAAAATAGTTACGTCTATTTGATTGTGACTAGTCGCCGTTAAGACCAAAGGTGATCGTCACACAGCTTGGACACTTAAATTTGGCCATTCAGGCCTTTGGTAGTGTGTAAAAAGTAATAATATATATGACATTAAAAAATTCTAAGAACTTTACTGAAAATATTATGAAATATATCAGGTAAACATGTCAAGAATTCCGCCAAACCATATCGCCCTAAACGACGTCAAACATTTCCTAAAATATTTGATCAAAACGTATTCATTTTGCAACGACATGGTTTTGTAGATTTCTGGCCATGTTTACCTTATATGTTTTATGTATATAATCGGATATTTTTTCAAGTAAAATACTCAGAACTGTATTGAAATGTCATATCATTACCTTTGAAACAATATCAAAAGACTGAAGCCGCATATTATAGTATCCAAGCTATGTTACGATCACCTTTGTTGTTGTTTTTTCCTTTTTGTCAAGGCAAAGCACAGTGGTTGAAAATCGCTACATATTCTTGCGCATGCCTGTCATAAGTTTAAAAGATAAGATCCACAGGGTAGGAGTTCAGGTATAAAGCTTAGCCTTCCGCCCAGAATACTTAAATAGGCAGACATTGTAACACACTTGATATCAACCTTTTGTGTATGGAACAATTTCTACTTATCTCTTAAAGTGTCGATTATCACTTTTAAGAACGTTTCAATGTATGTTTACCTTCAACGAATTATGATTCTAAATACATATTCACATGAAAACCTATTTAGTCGCGTCTTTGATGCCTTGCCACATAATTCGTCTTGTCAGGCCAAAGTTTTTATATCTTTAGATTTACGGAGCGTCGTCCCTAAATATTGCAAAACCTAAATCAAAATGAATTTAAATTTCGTAGTTTTTTTCGCCGAACGTTGCTCCACTGTAAAGACGAAATTAAAACTAGTGTTCTATAACCCATATCTCAGAATCAATTGGTGTACCAATTGTCATTCATTGTCGGTCTTTTTACTACAATACCGCGTAAACCAGTCAAAAATACGCGGGGAATCAGACCAGGTATCCGTAACAGTACCAACGTCCGGTCAAAAGTGAAAGTGTTTACATAGTAACCATACGAGAAAATGAGATTCGGAAGCGGTTCGGACAAAAATTTAGTTGTACAATATTTCCTGTTTTTTTTTCTTTGAAAACAAAGCAATTTATTAGCATATATAACGGTATCAACATATATGTCTTGAATGAAATCGATCGTGTCCATGTTGAACCTGATATTAAACGGTTATAAGTTGTCGGTTTCACAACACCATAAATGTTCGATGTTTATAGTTTAAAAATAGTAACACAAATTTAGGTCACTGATTGAAGACGGACAACTTCTGTATTAAACAAGTACAAAAGTTGCTGCAAGATGCAGCAATTGGATGTTAGCGCGGGCCAACTATTGGTTATGCAAGTCTTAATGTAGAGTCAGAACGAAGTAAATAAAGTAAGGGCTAACATTGATTGTATATGTCAGTGAAATAAAGTTGATTAAAAGATGACAGAATTGGGCTGTTGTTTCTGAAATGAAAATAAAACGTAACACGATAACAATTGTACAACTGATGATATATCTATAACAGAAACCATAATTATATCAAATAACTTTATTCATGAACTGTTCAATATACACACATTTATAAAATACAACATGGCCAGAGTGGTGATTTTCTTTTGGAGTGGCTGATATAGCTGAAATGTTAAATATGCCAACATGATTTGGTAAATTCTGGGCAAAGTTCGAAACGTTGAGAATTTGTACCGGTATAATTAAGTGTTACAAAGCCACTGTTTCTAACTGAAAAACACATATAACTGTTTGCTTAAGTAATAGGGTTCAACACAATTAAAAAAATACGTTTAACATAAACTAAAAGAAGTTAGTTACCCATGAGCTGAAAGAAAGAAATGTGATCATCATTATTAATGTCATTTTTCTTGTTCTGTGGCGTAGATGATTTATAGGCATGCAGGATGGAACAAGAAAGCTGTTTTAAGAAATGTGCGAAGTGTACATGGTACTAAGTGTGAAAAAAACCTCACCTTGATCCTAAAATGAACATGCTCTTAAGAATAAAATAACATAAATAGTGGTTTAAAAGTATTTGGACACAGAGTAATGACTTAGAAAACAGTGATTGTAAAATAATCATATTATAAGCTTATGAACATACTTAAGAACACATAATATACAGAACATACATAATACACTATCAGTATTTGCATTGTTGGTACTGGTAATAGCCAAAATGACAGAATTGTTTAAATCTAAAGAGAAGATATTACAAGAAGTATTTTTAAGATATTTAAAAGAAATGTATACGGTTCTGAAATGGAAATTAACATTTTTGTCAACACTCAAGTCACATGTAATAGAAGCATGAACATTTTAAAACAAAAGAAAGGCAATGACACAATAGGAATACAATGATACAACACGAAGGTAAAGTTTAGGTCAAGACAGTTTTAAGTTTTCCAAAGGAAACAAGTTTTGCATATAAGGACATTTATAGGTAATAACATTATGTATTCAACATGCATTATGCACTTTTAAGGCATAAGATATAAGCAGACGATGAGAAGAATGTGATGCAGGTTGATAGTGGTATGACTAGGAAGTTGATCACTTAATGTGTATGGAAATATAATGACGCAAAAGATTTATGAAGAAAGTGCTGAAAATTATAGGTTACAATAAAATGAAGTGAGGAATATGTTTTAATACATGAAAAATGAAGCATTTGTACAAAGTTTGGTGGAAATGTGTTAATGTTATTTCGCCTGTAGAACTTCTCAATTCTTTAAAAATGACATTGAAATATAAGAATAAATACTGCATTGAGTATTATTGAAATGTGAACATATGTACAAACAAGAAAGAACATGAGCAATATGACATTTTATATACATTTTGTATACAACAAAGAGTAATAAGCATGATAACAAAAAATACAGAGTTAGTATGTATGCTGGGAATAGTAGAGTTGTACTAAAATTTAATAAACAATAGAAAGAATATTTGATATAATTTGGTGTAAGTGCGACATATACATTATGACCAATACTTGGAATAAGAATGCACACAGACAAATTAATACAATACTAAAATACATGCTGCCACTATTTCACTGAAGTATTCACAATGTACAAGAAGACATAAGCAATGCAAAAGAACAGGTATGGAAGAAAAGAATATAATTGAAAATACATGAAAACCAAGTAATATGTACATAGTAAGCAAATGCACAGTATTTGAATGAAACTGTTATAGGGTATAGGGTGGTAAATATCTTTTACATGGGGGGGGGGGGGGGCTTAAAAAGACTCAGTTTTAAATGCTTTACTAACTTAAAAGTTGGAAGTTGTCAAACCCAAAACTATAAATGATATGCCTAGAGTTTTATATTATCAGTATAAGCATTGCTGATATGGTTGATAGCCAAAATGCCATTATTTTTTAGAGTTTGAAAACCCATAAATCTAGAAAATGAAAAACAAAAACACACAATGGAATGGTTCAGGGTCATGCCAAAATAAACAGGGTAAGTTGAGAAGTTGAAACAGGCATTCATTTTAAGCATTATGAATTCTAATGTTTGTAAATGGAGAGTCAGTGCCTATGAAAGAGACAGATTGAACGTTTGACATTTTTTTTTATTTTTTGACTTGAAACGAGCCATATTTTGCGAAAATCCATTGAAACCAGTTATATACGACTGCTGACATAAAAAGATTGCAGATTTTTATACTTAAGTTCAAAAATTGATGTTTTATGCAATTTTCTTAAACCTTTAGTAACAGCTTAAGCCATAAGACATTAATTTTCAAAAGGAAATATAAAAATCTTTGATTTGATCTTTTGTAATCTTAAATCATTTGTTTGCGGATATTTACACAAAATTTGCGCTTTCCAAGACAAACAATAAAAGTTGTAAAAATGGTAAATCTGTGAGAGTGCAGCTTTAAGCAAAATAGGTAGTGAAGAAGAGTGACATGGCAAAATGACATAGTGATATAAATACAAGTATTTCTTGTAAATTAACATTTTGTAACTGTTTAAGTAGGATGTTGAAAAACAGAACATTGTTAAATATATGTACATATAAGACATTAATTTAAACATTAATTGGAATTAAACTGCATTATGTCAACATCAGTGTTCAGATAGACAAAACCTTGAATGAGAAGTCTTATAATACTGTCAAATGTCTCTGATTTTAGGAACATGTTTTGGAAATAATTATTGAAATTGCAGAACATTTAAGAAAACAATAGGAAGATAAGTAATCATTATGATGAGGTTATTAAATAATACAAAGATTCTGTAAAGTCATATACGGTGTCTGTAAGAAATTGGCACAACTGTAACTGAACATATTGACATAATGGTAAAACACAACAATGGCAAAAATGGAAGTACACTATTTTATAAATATCAAATCTCAAATCCCCCGCTACGGAGTGGGGAGGGGATTATTGGCGGATTATAGAAACACTTCGTCAGTCTGTCTGTCCGTCTGGCTGTAAAATTTCTTGACCGTGCTATAACTTACTTATGCATTGATGGATTACCATATTACTTGGTACAAATGTTGTCCTCATACTCATGTCTATAAACTCTTCCTACATATATCAAGTTTGGTCACAGTATGTCAGCCTTAACTGTTAGCCTAAACTGAAACAGTAATCTATTTTTAGTAACAGTGACCTCGACCCTAGGGGGCCAAAAAGCATCCATTAAAGCTCTGCATAAACTTGTCCTATAAACCAAGTTACCATGTCAACCCTTACTTGAGTTATTCAGTACTTACCATATTTCTATTTTGACCTTGATCTAGACCATAACTCTCGGGGTCAAAAACACAATCTCAGGAAAGGTCTCTATAAACTCTTCCTATATACCAAATTTGGTACCAATATGAATATCCTTACTTAAGTTATTTAAAAACAACCCTTTTTCTATTAATAGCAACCTTGACCTTGATCATAGGGGCCTGAAACGCATTGCTATAAAAAGGTCCCCTTAAAATCTTTGCATATACCAAGTTTGGTCTCTTTATGTCAAACCTAGCTAACTTATTCGATGCATAAGGTGACTTTGACGCTGCCCTAACACCAGCCCGTCTGAACAATGACACAGGTGATTCAAAAAACTTGATTTCCCTTTATGAAAATGTGGTTTGGAATATAAAAATGTGCCTTTCAAAGGATATTAAAAGATGAGTTAAAAAGAAAAAAAAACATTCAAGGGCAATAATTTGTATTTAGGGCTAACATGAAGTTATGTTCCTTGTTCTAAGATGGTTGTCAATAATTCTGCGAAATATTAAGTGCATTGAATGAAGGTATAGAAGTTTTTTTTATTAAAATCCCAACTTTCCCTAAAACTTTAACTTGCCCTAAAACGTTAACCTAAGTCAATCAGGGGCCATAACTTGTATTAAGGATAATATGGAGTTATGTAACCTCATTGTGTGATAGTCCTGAACACTTGTGTGAAGTATTAAGTCAATTCAATGAAGGGTATAGAAGTTATCAATAAATATCCCAACCTGCCCTAAAATTTTAACCCAAGTTCCATACTCAATCAGGGGCCATTATTTGTATAAAATATTATATGGAGTTATCTTACCTCATTATGTGATGGAACTGAACAACTGTGTAAAGTATTAAGTCAATCGAATGAAGGGTATTGGACTTATAAGTGAAAATCCCAACTTGTTCTAAAACCTAAGTCAATCAGGGGCTATAACTTGTATTAAAGATAATACAGAGTTATGTAACATCATTGTGTGATGGTCCTGAACAAATGTGTGAAGTATTAAGTTAAATGAAAGAATGGTATAGAAGTTAATAATAAAGATCCCAATCTGCCCTAAAACTTTAACCGAAGTTCGATAGTCAATCAGGGGCCATAACTTGTATAATCGAGTTATCTATTCCCATTTTATGATTGCCCTGAACAACTGTGTGACATATTAAGTCAATTGAATGAAGGGTATTGGACTTATAAGTGAAAATCCCAACTTGCCCTAAAACTTTAACCGGAATCCGACGCCAGGGCCAATAGTATAGCCCACCTCATTCTTCAAATAGTTGAGCTAAAAGAACACAAATGTGATAATATATTTATAACATTCTCTTCAAAAACAGTAAAACAATGTTATGACATCACCACAAAAATATATGTAGCACTTTATCGAAAATACTTGCTGTTTCATCGATGTTATGAATCAAGAGTCATTTTCCTTCTTTTTTTAGCCAAAATAACCTTGACATTGATCTTACCTGCACTACACACAATATGAATAACTTTAACAAATACCCTTTTATTATATGTTCAAATATTCAAGATTATTTTAGGTAACTGATCAAACAACTTGTATTTATATTCCCACTCTTGACAAGTGGTTGTGTACAATTTTGATCAGATTCAACGTACCGGTCAGGTTGCAAGAAAAACAAATTGCCTTGTGTTGATTTGATGTAGTGTCAGCTAAAGCATTGAGATAGGTTGTTTCGTTAAGAATCAATTGGTCTTTTCACGCTTGCAATGACAAGTTTTCCATTTTCAAACTTTCCTCTAGCGTTTATAGGGAGGAGCTCTGTGAGGTAGAAGTGAAAAGAATGATCGTCACCAATTGTTTTTCAGTTCAGGTATTGTGATGAGGAGTAACTCAACTGTTGAAGATCATGTTCAGGTGAGAATAGTGGTTGCAATTGAAAGATTGAAGGTTTATCTGCATGTTGGCTGCATGTTTTTGTTGCAACTTTTCGTTTGGGTGCTTTTGTAGGCATGTTTTTCTTAGCTGTCACATTTCGATAAAATTGGAATTGTTTCACTTTACTCTATTTAGACAATTCGAGATTTTCTGACTTTGTAAAAGTGCCGTAATTCATAGTTATTTATGCTAGATAGTTGGTATGAGTGACCCCTTTGATGAATCTGAAGACAAAATAAATATATATTAGGTTATTTTAGGTAAAATGTCACTAAATTTTGTAAAGGTCAAAATTCAGCTCATTCCCTCCAAATCACTGTGGAACAAATCACCTAAAACTCGTTACATACAGACTGACATGCAAAGTTTGCGCATGCATTACAAAGAGGGGCTTGAAATATCATCCGTACCATTGTGACTCATTGAGTTAGACGCGTAAATGTCCACATCGGACGTTTTTTTGTTGCGGTATTTCACTTCGAATCACCCTCTCGCCTCTCGCCCTTGACCTTGACAGCACACTCGCCTATGTCTGAAATGTAAGAAGCGTTTTCATTGGACGGCTATCATCCCGGGGTTTTAATGACGCAATTTGGAAAAGCCTTCAAATGTTGTCCAAAATGAAAGTAGAATTACCGGAAAAAACGTGCTACTGTTTAAATCGAAAGACACGAAACCTGCGTGAAAAATGATAATCATAAAAAAACCCAATAGTTTTTCAGTTCACTACGTAAAAAAGAAAATGATAATACCTTTCCCCAACAGCCAGCGTGTTGACCTCGATATCCCTAGTCTTCTGGACGCTTGCATCTGACCCGTGTCATAACCGGGTAATCAGATAATAGACTGGTTCACCGATTTTCTAAGATTATTGTAAGATACATTCTGCGCATTCGTGGTTTGTTCTTTTATGTAAAAATATTTATATATAAAAAAGAGAAGTTTTCTTAACAACCGTATGTTTATGATATTTTTTCACTAAAACAGTTATTTAAATGGTTTTAATTTGCCATATATTTTCAAAGCTTCACATATTAGAAGATTATCAATCTGTATCTTCTATTGCAAAATCGAACAGGAACTAGTCTAATGGCGAACTGCTTCGGAATTATCCGAGAGCGGACGGTAAGAAACGGCGCATGCGCGATCAAAACAATTAAAACGCCGCATGCGCAAGCCCATTGCACCAGGGACACTTCTAAAACCATCAATATATGCGCCGGGCGCCGATGCGCCCGCGCAATAAATTTATAATTGATTGATTTATCCCCCTCATAAGCATTTCATTACGATATTAATTCAGAAACATACTTTTGTATAGATGTACAGAATTTGTTTTGCCTTTGAACGATCTTTCAAAATTTCCTGGTTCAGCTGTTGGTGAGGTATACCACAGAGTCTGATCCAGCGCTTGCATTTTTCTAAATTACTCACTGATTTTGGAAACGGAACGAATTTCACACCATGTTTAAGTGGGTCTGGATACCTTGTATCCGAATTACAAGTACCATAACAACAGCTTTTTACCAATATAATAAGTCGAGGAAATTCCAACGCATGTTTAGGTTACACACCACCATTGTTATTCCCTATATAATTCAATATAAAATTATAATTTTCAGACAACATTTAAAGGCATTTCGAGCGAATGCAGGCTATGATAACCACATATATTCTTAAAGTACAAGCTTTAAATTACCTTTTAAGCCAATAAAAAAGGGGGGTCAAGTTATTCCTAAGAAAAATCACTCCACTTGAAAAACAAACTCTAAAAATTGCACCATCCGCCATGACAGATCTTCCAAAATGACCTTTCAACTATAGGGCAGCGGTTTATGCTTAAATCTCTACTCTAAATGATAAATCAAGCAAGAATAGATACTTAAGGTATAAAAGTTTCAGGAATAATGATAGTTTTGATTTACAGTGTATTGAGCATGTGAAAACATGTCTATCAATCATAAGAACATTTTTTTATTGAGAATTTTCCACACAACGGAAGTACATATGACGTAATGGTGACGTCATTCCTTTATGACGGACAAAATGGCGGATAACAACACGGCTTATCAGCGCTGTATTCCGATTGGCTGATGGGACCTGTCAATCAAATCCTGTCGTAAGGTCAATTAGTCAATGACATACCCCTTATTTCTGCAGCTTTATAGACACATTTTTACTACAAAGACGTTCTGATGTTAATGTATTGTATTTAAACCAAACCGTCGATAACTTTACGCGTGTATATTGTGAAATGTTTGTAGATCTAGCATGTTATTCGCGATTCGTGGAATGATTGCGCAACTTCCGGTAAAAATAAGGAGACAGAAATTTGTGGGTTGTATTTGTCAATAAAAAGTCGCTGGTGCACGTCGTATATTGATAAGGGTGAATTGAATTACAGCGCAAAACTGCATAGGTTCTGTTGAACAGAAACTTCAAAATAATATCGTGTTTATCAAAGTCGAAAGGGATATTTTTTTCTTAATTTGACTCTGAGGAGCATTGAACACATACAATACTGCTTTACGATCATATATTGGAGGCAAAAAACACAAGGTATCCTATTACGGTCGTAGTTGTTAATTTGTTTCATACTGAATTGGAATTCAAATCGTTATGAAATACTGAAGATGATGTAATCAGAAAATAGTGTTTGTTTCTGATATGAAATCAAACTGATCGGTTGCTCATGTGTCAAAGGGCATCCCTATAGCTGGAATTAGAAGGATATTGTTAGGATCAGTTCTTAAATCAGTATGAAGACATTTCATTTGAAAACATATTACACTTGCCAAGTTTATTTTAATGCTCCCAAATTTTCATTGGTGAAGAACATACATATAGTTTATAGAGTTTGACCGTCTATGCACCCGTATGCCCTGTCAGACTTTGAGGTGAGGAGGTATGTCCATCAGGGCTTGGACTTTATTTGGTAATATTGTCTATATATGAAAACCACATTGAATTGTCACAGTGCTATTTGTTAAAGACAGAATTATATTGTGGCCAATTTAGTCAGTAATGCCCATTTCAATTTCTTTATTACACTGACATGTTTCATTAAATCTATAGGTTGATACTAATTATATATGCATCTCATATGCATAAATGCATAGTTGCATTTAAACAAATATATCGTTAAGGCGTTAGCAATTAATTTCAATAAGCAGTTGAACTGTGTTCGGGTAAATATTTCCAGTCTATAAAAAGCATCTTAAGTTTTGCTTTCGAAACTTAATTGTGATCTTTTACCCTTAGTACAGCCTATAAATTGGCTGACACAAGTCAGGTGTGTTTTGTCTTCATGATATCAGAAGATTTAAAAAAATCCGATTTATTTTTATTAGTTTCTTCTTCAGGACTTTTAATGCATTTTTTATTTCCACCTCCTTACTCATTTTTTTAATCTCCCGTTAATCTAAAGATAAAAAACTCTGGCATATTCACTATCCAGAGTTTGATTGAGTGTTAATTTCTTAAAACACTTCGACAAACCTTTTCACAATACGGCCGTCTGATGCACAGGTGCTCGTCACATTGCCTGTATACAGTAATATATTTTTTATAATTATTTATTTTTGATATATATATATATATATATATATATATATATATATATATATATATATATATATATTATTGTTTTTTTTTAATATTTTTTTTTGTCAAGATAGTGAATAAATGTCATTTAAAACAATATTCTACAATTGTTCATGAAAAAAGTTAGTATATATATATATTTATATTTATATTAAGGTGAACATGTACAAAAATTCTTAAATTCCAATCGGACCTAGTCAATAGAACATGGTTCCTAAAAAAATGGAGATAATCTAATAATTTTTACACTTTTGATTAGGTAAGATTCCCATATACAAGAAAAATATAACTTTTATGCTAGTAAGATTTAACTTTACGGCATATTCAAACAAAATGCACCGACCAGAAACTAAAATTTGCCATTACGAAAGAACCGGGAAGTTGAAAAACAAACGGAATTTTCTCCCCTAAAACACGTTAAATACAGACTGACATGCAAACTTTGAACATGCATTACAAATAAAAGCTTGAAATATCATTCCTACCGTTTAAAACTCGTTGAGTAAGACGCGTACACCACTTCCAAGCACTACCCTTTAAATGCCGAGTGCCAGGCAAGGGAACTCCTTGTACCAACTTTTAACGTCTTTCGGTATGACGCAGCCAGGGATCGAACCCAAAACCTCCCGCTCCGTAGGCGGACGCCTTAACCACTAGGCCACGGAGACGACCCACACATGTGCGAATCATGACACTTACAAAATGCATACATTTAGTTTTTATCCTAAGATAAACACACTCAGGTCCAAGTAAACAGAAGGTTTCAAACATTTGGAATATAAGGACTCTCTTGTAACTCAGGGGCATTAACCCGACCGCTAACAGAAGGTTTCAAACCTAGGACTTTGGAATACAAGGATCTCTATTGACACCCAAGTGCATTAACCCGACCGCTTACAGAAGGTTTCGAACCTACGACTTTGGAATATAAGGATCTCTCTTGTAACTCAGGGGCATTAACCCGACCGCTTACAGAAGGTTTCGAACCTACGATCTCTCGTAACTCAAGTTAACTCAAGCAAGTTTATCGAAAATCTACGGTGCATATTGTCAGATGTCTGCGAATATTTTAATGTAGATTCTTATTTGTTAGTACTGAAAATAATTTATACGATGTACGATATCAAATAGAAGTTTGTATTTGCGCATTGGTTTGGTGAAGTGTACAATAAACTTGACCACTTATCAATTACTACAAATTAATACAATCTAATTGTCAATATACAAAGATATGAAAAGATAATAAAACTATGTTATTTCACAGACTGATGGATATCTATACCCAGATTTATATTCTCTACAAATGGTGTTGAAAGTGTTTTTGATTTGTCTTGTAACGTGTAAGTATCCTTTCCTTAATTTCCTCTTTTACATTACAAGTTGCAACCCAATGTACGGCTGTCGACTTGTCATAACAAGACCATTTCTAATTCAAAATGACTCGAATAGAATTTTTTTAAATTATTATGTGGACGTGTGCCGTATCAAGTTATTCACAAGTTATATTTGTCACAATTTTTGAAATATGTTATCATGAATTTTTACAAATCGATATCTGAAAATAACGCACGGTCAAACAATGCGTTGCTATACCAAAGCATACACAAGTTGTCCGATGTGCGCTGGAAGGTTGTGTGACTAGGGAACTATAATTGTATCCGTTACAGCTCATATGTCCGTCTTTCCATCTATAGTTGTGTATGTCTGTCTGTTACCTGGTCTATACTTATGACCTTATCAAAGTTCCAAAGTTTTTTAAAAATGCAATTTTACTCCAAAATAAGATGTACTACAATTAATACGTTGTTTTAACGTACTAGAAGGATGAATAAACTTCGGAAACAACTCGTTTTCATGAAGGTTACACGTTAAAGCACGTTTTTCTGAGTTCACTCTGACAATCTCAGACATAAATATTGTTTGTATTCCTTTCTTTATCACCGAGAGTAGTGCTTACTATAGTCATGATTTCTAACGCTTTCTTATGGAAATGTACATACATGTATATGCAAAGAAGTAATTGGTGGTTGTCTTTGGTACATCCAGCCTGAGACAACAAGTCTATTTTATTTCAGTTAGATCATAGATCCATATTTTAACTAACCCTAACCCTGTTATAACGGACAGATATAATAAATAAAGAGCAGAATAATGTTTCATTCACGTAAACTAATAGTATACGGATTCTTGCGACATTTATAAAGTATGTTATTCCTTTTATAGATGTGCTTGAAATCTTGAGAAGGTATGCGAGGCCTTGTTTGTCACGAACAGAATAGAACAGCACAGAACGGTTATGAACCTGTTCGTAGACCCAATGTGGCCGAGTATTGTACAAGATGGTTGCAAATACAAAACATTCATACATTTGTATTATGAACGCAGTCTTTTTTATCATTTTAGTGATAATGTAACTTCTAGGATGGTCGGGATATTATACAAATGCAACTTCAGACATTCAGAGAAAACAACCGATTATTGGCCAAAGGGCGAAATTGTACATTTGTTCGTAAACTCTATAAACGCGTTTTAAAGCTGCATTCTCACAGATTTACCATTATTACAACTTTATATATATATTTTTTCATAGACAGAGCAAACTTTTGCGTTAATATATGCAAACCAATGATAAAAGTTTGCTGATTAAAAGCAGCTCGTAGATTTTCATACTTCCGTTCGAAAATTAATGCTTTATGGCTTACTAACGTTTTAAAAAAAATTGCATAAAACATGAACATAAATATAAAAATCAGCGATCTAATTTTTATTCAGCAGTCTTATATATCTGGTTATCATGGATTTTCGCAAAAATTGGCTCGTTCCAAGACAGAAAATAAAAAAAGTTGTCAAAACGTTCAATCTGTGAGAGTGCAGTTTTAAGAGACAACTGATGTACATGCGATGTGGACTTTACGGCAACTACAAGTTGTAGATAAACATGAAATATCTACGTGGTATCTTTCATTTTAATGATTAAAATAGATAAAGAGAGCGTTGATATAGTGTTAAAACTTTTGATTATTTATTTGATTGAAGACTAGATTTATAGCGTTATTTATTAATATGTCCGGTTAAATCTGAATTATTGTCGTTCGCGATTCATCCATATGCCTTCAAAGAGTATTTAGTTATGGTGCGAAATGCTGGCGTACATCATCTTCCCCTTGCCTGAACTGTAAACTACAAGTACTTGCTCTTACAGTTGTGTACGGAACAAAACATGTTGGATGATTTCAAAGTGACACTCTATATATATAATACATGCGTAAATTTTGAGCGATAAACTTTTTACTACTTACGAAATAAAGCATTTTATGAAAAATATTAATTACTGATTTGTAACCGTGTATTAATAGCTGAAATAAATTATTGGTGTGGGCTAAAAGATTACCTGTGATCTACTATCGTCAAATCAGGCAGAAACACTGTGTTTTCTGCACCTTTCTTTCAAATTAAACTCGGTGTCCTCCATAAGAAGCATTGTGTTCGACATTTATTCATCCTTTTTGGTTTAATAAAACAATGGAATTTATTCTGATTAATCTTATTTGGAAGTAAAAGTGCATCTTTAAAGATGTTTAAAATTCAGTCAAGTACATCTGAGCCTCTTTCTGTGTACACCTCGTCCACCCACCCACTGATGATGCGTGGGGTGGGTAAGCAGACCTTCTTAACTCAAAAAGAAGGCATGTTCACACCGCATATATAATCATTGTTTGACAGATGATGAGTTGGTAATATACGAGTTCTTCTTTTCTATTGTAGTAAAATCTTCGCAGTATCACGCTGAACGATTTGCTTTTTTAAAAGAACAGAACAGAACATATTTTAAAACAGTTTGGAAAACAACCTCGGATGTATATAGACGGTTTAGAATGTCATAAGTCGGGACACTTAAACTACGATGCAAGTTGATCGCGTAAAAATCTCGATTTAGCAGTTAAACTTAATGACTTTACTCTTGGAAATCTTAACTATGTTTGCAATAATAAACTTCACTGGCAATCAAGTGTAACTCAAATCTACAAATACAATGTAAAACACTACATGTTATTAATAATATTTAAAAAAAAAATACGACCTAATTCTACTGGTGTACCGGCATACATCCGAGGTTGTTTTCGATAAAAATGGCAGAGGAGCTCCGAATGCACTAACTAATTTTCAAAAACTTATGAATAACAATAAACTCTTCATGTATCCCATATTTATAGCATTTAGAATACTCGATATAAACCAGAAACCGTTATCTTAAACCGCGGAATAAAGCAAGAGTGTCTCTATCTGCAAGTGTTTATATTGTTGTTGCTGATTTAATGGCGAAAAATAAAACATAGATATGTGATACTCAATTTGCACTGGAATCATGGAATCATGGAATCATGGAATCATGGAACCATGGACTCATGGAATCATGGAACCATGGAATCATGGAATCATGGAACCATGGAATCATGGAATCATGGAACCATGGAACCATGGAATCATGGAATCATGGAACCATGGATTCATGGAATCATGGAACCATGGAATCATGGAATGATGCATTATACATCACATATTCAAAAATAAAACAATAGGTACATGAACTAAAATACAAATTAATGAAATATGCAATGTCTATATAAAATCGTAGAACGTAAATTTGACGTTAACTAGATAGATATCAAATATAATATTCTTATGACTGACACACGACTGTGTTGAGATTTTATAAAAGTTCTATATCGCGTAACTTTTATGTTATCTTGCTTATTTAAATGCAAAACAGCAAAGAAACATATTCTCTCACAGGTGCGGTTGGGGTCCTGACGGCGCCTGGTGGCAACAGCGCGGGTAGCACGGTAGACCTATGTTCACTACCGGTCCACAACACACTGCCGGTCACCGGCACGTGCAACTTCAACTCGGACAAATGCGGTTATTCCTTTCCGCCATCTCTCTGGCACATACATTCGGAAAACTTTGGCAGTCTCATTTACGGCAAAGTGTCGGGCGATGACCACGGTATTTAAGTTGGCAGACAATTAGTTAATTATATTACATATTTTTATAAGTTTACTAATATTAAAATATCACATACATAATAAATTGTCAGTATTTTGTATGCGTTGTAAGACTGCAATTGGTTGGTTATTCTGACATTGCAGTTGCACTCAAGCGATGCCATAACTTTTCAGGTGTCACGAAGTATATATTGGCTTTGTTGTATAATGTATACAAACATATCTATTTAGATATGTAGCATTTGACTATAAACGCCGGTACAATGACCACAACTTGAAAAAAAGAATGCCTGTTACATTAATAGCTAATTTTGTAGATGTATGGTTTAAGCTGTTTATTAAAATACTATTTAGTCAGTCTGACGGTCTCCCATCTTATTCTGGTACATTTCCCCACACGCATGGCAGCGTCTCATTTGCCCTTTTCCAGTCGAACGACCTTTAACTGAAAAGAAAAAAGGTATAGGAGAGACATACAAAGTGGGTGGCATCCACTGCCTGTAAGTGTCTAAGTATCCAAGCACAATACTGATAATTGTTTTCAGAACTGTACATATGGTCCAAATTTCACTGGTGAAATTTCAAAAATAAGAAAGAAGGTTAAAAGGTCACAGTCAAAGTATTCAAATGACAAAATTGAAATTTGCTTTCAAAACTGTACATACACTTAACAAAACTTATAAGTATACAGGTATAAATATGCTCATACCTCGGTAAATACTGGCCTGATTGGGTGAAATTTTCAACAAATATTGCTTAGATATACGGTATGTTATTTTATTTATTACATTTCATAAACGATCAGATTTAACACACAACAATCAATAAATGTGATGACGCGTAAAATGTAAATGTCACAATACATAAAATAAGAGAATCTGCCACCCACGGTTGAATTTGACCAAGTCTAATAACGTGTGTGTCCACCCTGACTGTTGATCACAGCAATGCAGCGTCGACACGGTTTCAGGCAATGATTGGTATTAGGCTTCAAACTCTATTTGACTTTTTCCTGAATCTAAAAGCGTTAACAGGTGAAAGTAAAAGCTTACAATCTATATCGAGGGCTTTCTTCGCATATTTGTATCTATTTTGTTATCAAACAGTTAACTTTATTCCCTTTCACATCACATTTCATCGGTACAGTTCGGTATATTTTGAAATCCATGAATTGTCTTGGGAGCTTCACTGACCAAATAATGAAGATGAGCTTGTTTAAAAATCAAGTACTTTATATGAAAGCAAACACATATATATCTATCAATAAACACAAAGTACAAAAAGATGTAACAAATACTTAAACTAATTTGGGGAAATAAGCATACAACTCGCTTTTAAAAATGCATGTGAAAGGTTAACTGGTTGAAAACATTTCATATTACAATTAGTTTAATTTAATAGTTGTTTGTTTAATAACTTAAATAAAATGAACTTAATAAATACTTGCAAACAGAAATAAGATATGTACATTTCTAAGTGAGTTCATATTTTAAGACAAATAATTGAATAACATAATTTCCACATAATTCAAACTTCTTATTATATGAATATAACTTCTAAATTTTTTAACAATAAATTCACAAAATATTAAAACTATTATATTTAAAAGTACTTTGATAAAATAAATTGAGTTAAACACAAAAAGTAATATATAAAAATGATAACAACATACCTGAATAATGAAGATGAGCTTGTTTAAAAATCAAGTCCTTTATGATTTTCAGGACACAGACTTCATCTTAAATACTAAGTTTTCAACAATATGTCCAGATCTCAGATTTGATAAGCATCATTAAATCATTAACTTGTCAGTACAAAAACTCTAAAATTGAAGCTGAGTAGCCTGAGGGATTGTGCTACTGTTTTGAAGAAAAATATATGATAGGTTGACATCAATTAATGTAATTAAAGGAAACCACTTAGCCTAATTATAAGGTGGCCAAATAATTAAACTTAAAAACAAGTTAAGAATCTAAAAATATATTTATTAGCTGCCAAAAATAGTATACAGGCTGTAGGCATTAATATGTTTACATGATTTATAACAGAACAGAACAGAACAGATAATTTATTAAGACTTGTACAAAGTACATCATCTTCTTAACCATATACATATAATAATTGAACACATGGTGAGAACACAGGTAATACAATAATGAGTAAATTAGAATACAGATGTATGGACATATTCAAATTAGGTGAGGATGAACAAAAATATAACAAAAAATGAATCATTGTTATAATTCAATATTAAGAGTTGTTCGTCTTATACATAACGCTTCTTTGACAAATAGTTTTATAAGTTCTTGTCTATTTGTTGAATTTAACAGTTCAATAAATTTTAGTACAGACGGACGTATATAATAATTACGTTTGATGTATTTCTTTCTAATAAGATTAAAACATGGACAAATAAAAATAAAATGTAACTCGTCTTCTATATCTCTTCTATTACAACATAAACAATATCTTTCATCACGTTGAATTCGATTATGGTTATATCTACCCGTTTGAATTCTTAAAGGGTGAACAGAAAGTCTAAGTCTACAAAAGAATAGGCGTAAGCTTTTAGGTAAAATGTTTAAATTATGTTCATAACCAAAAGTGGTTTTAAAGTCTTTATACGAAAACAAGACTGGACTATCAAGAGAGCGATACCACTCTTGCCTAAAACAATCAATTATTCTAGTTTTTAACTCACACAAAAAATACTTTTCATTTGATACACTGGCATTATCAAATACATGTCCAAAGCCAAACTCGCTCAAAAGCTTTCTAACATTTGATACCCAATTATTCTTTCCTATTACACAGTCTGATAATGCATACCTATATACAGTGCGCATTATGACATTATCACTTCTTACAACCTTAAGCCAATATTGTATAATTCTAACAAATCTATGTACATAAAGAGGATATCTGCCAAGCTCACCGTAAACACTTGCTGAACATGTATTTTTTCTAACATTTAATAGACGTTTACAAAAATTTTAATGAATTCTTTCAATTTTCTTAGACTTGGTATAACCCCATATTTCCGAAGCATAATTTAGAACAGGAGCTACAAAAGCATCAAATTGTTGACATAGAATCTTTGGTTTCAGGTCATATTCCCTACATTTACATAATAATACATTTAGTGCTTTTAAAGCTTTACCAGTTAAATGTTCTTGGTTTAAAGCATAATTACCAGTATAGTTGAAAACAGTTCCTAAGTAATTAAAATCATTCACAACTTCAATAGACTGGTCATTGTAGGTCCAATGTTCTGATGGCAATAGCCCTCCTCTTTTACGAAAAACCATAAGTTTTGTTTTAAGTATATTTACAGATAAACCCCAGTTATTACAGTATTCTAAAAGTCTATCCAAATGTTGTTGTATTTCTTCAGGTGATTTTCCTACGATAGCCATGTCATCTGCAAATAACAACAATATAAGGACAATGTCATCAATTAGAAGTCCAGAATCTACATCATTCTGTAAAAATAATTGTCTTCAACAAAGAGAGAAAATAGTAAAGGGGGCATAACTTCTCCTTGACGGAGGCCTACAGCATAGTCGAAGTAATCAGAATATGTAAAACATGATTTAACACAAGATTTAACTTTTTGATGCATATCTCGTACTATTCTAAGTAGTTTTCCTTGAATACCGCATTTGTACAGTTTCAACCATAAAGCATTTCTATAAATAGAATCAAAACATTTCATCTTATCAACATAAACAACATAAAGTCTTTTATTGTCATTCAAATATTTTTGCACTAATGACGTAAGAATAAAAATAGCATCTACAGTTGATCGCCCTTTCCGAAATCCGAACTGAGCGTCCGAAATTATGTTATGTTCATTACAAAATGTATCAATGCGTTTAGTTAGTACAGTTGTAAAAAGCTTAGACAGGCAACTAACGAGTGTAATTCCCCTATAATTATTAACGTCATCTAAAGTACTCTTTTTATGCAATGGTATAATAACACCTTCCATCCACTTATCGGGAAAAAATCCTGAGTTTAAAATACCGTTAAAAATATCACATACATGCAAAGGCAAAATATCGAACGTCTCTATAAAGTATTCATTCATCAGAATGTCACTCCCAGAAGATTTATTACGCTCAATGATTTAATAGCAATATGTATTTCATTGACAGTTATAGGCTGATCTAATTCGGAAAATGAAACATCAACATTATCAAAATCATGCGTGTTGCAAAAAATTTCAGACTCTTCGTTAAAACATTCAAAGACACTACTACCTAATGCTGAAAAATATTCCCTAAATGTTTCATTTGGTATACTGTCAGCCGTTGGTCTGGATTTTGGTTTAAAATCTTTCCAAAAATCTCTAGGCTTACTTTTTTTAATTGTTCTATTTCTTGCATTTTTAATCTGTATGTATTATTTTTCTTTTTACTAATAATATTTTTTATACACACGTTTATGTTCTACTAATAACAATCTATTTCCATGCGATTTATCGCTATTAAACCAATGTAATGACTGTAAATACACGTTATGCGCTTCAATACATTCAGCGTCAAACCAATCGATATTTTTAATACATGTGTCCACATGGAAATATGCTTTATTATTGACATTATGACATTTTGAGAATAAAGGGTCAGCAACAGAACGTATAACATTCGTAAATTCATTAACAGCGTCATTTACAGATTGTCTAGTGTTATCAATATTATTAATAATGTGATTGAATTTATAGACATGCAAAGTTCGAAAAGGAGTTTTTAGTCATAATAGTTATTCTTAAACTATATCTAAATAAGTAATTCTGAGTTATTTAACAACATACACATATTATCCACATAAAAATAAATATTTGTGATTCCAATTATCATTTTTACATAAATTTATATTTAATTTATGTAGCAAAAATGTTGGGCATAATACTTATGTGATGATGATTTCCCACTGGGATGGTACATACACTTTGTTAATTTCTTCTTATGTTCAATTGAAAAATGAAAATGGAAACACATTCATTTGACAAAATACCACTTTCTAAGAATTTATGGTTACTGTTTTTGAGATTTGGGATTTCTTGAATGCAGTATACTAATCAGCTGACCACATATTGATTTCGATTTTTTTCTCCACAAGAATCACTCCAAGGTATCACCTTTTCAACACTAGATATTCTACCTACAATTGCATTTAGATATAAAAACAAACATACACGTTCCTACTTCACAAGCTTGATTTTCATCCGAAAATCACAGGAGCCATATCAGAGAAAGAAATGTTATAATAATGTTTTCGTTCGTAAACTACATGCTGTTTTTCAAGCTGAACTCTCACAGAACGATTGTTTTTTATTGTTTGTCTTGGAATGAGCAAATTGACAGATGCCTTAAAACAGTGACACTAGTCTTCTGACAAAAGATCAGATTGCAGTTTTTCATATTTACGTTCGAAAATTGATGTTTTATGGGTGAAAGCGTTACTAACGGTTTAAGTGAAATTTTCGGCAGTTTTCCAAACATTTGATATATATTTTATTGTGAGTTATTCTATTTGACCGAATTGAAGGCATTGATACCATAACAGCTGAGTCTGAGTCTGCGACAAAAACTGAAAAAGTGTCAAAACTGTCAAGCTTTAAGACAGCTTGCAGATCAAACTTTAATGTTGATGGCTCATGCTTATTTTTCATGTTGGACCATTTGTGTCAACTTGAATGGACTTTGTACTACTTTTTTCAGTTCCATCCTCTAAATTCCCTCTTAGATATAGATTTTCGCAAACGCTGCACACCTGACATTGGTCTCTTTTTGTGTAGAAGTAAGGAAAGGGGAGCGTTGAAACATGACAAATTCAGGGACGTAGCTAGAGCCATTTTGATGTACAGGTACACAAGTAGTGGGATTAATGGTACCCTGCGTTTGCAACTGCCTTTTTGCCGGTTTCTAGTGTTTTCAAATTATAATTTCTACAAACACTCAATTTTCTCTATCCAATTACAAAGAAATAAGAGTTTCTGCCTTTAATATTTCTTTCTGTTCTGGTTTATATAATCTCTGATTTCCCAGACAACCAATTTTCGACTCAAACATTTACGTCTTGGATTTTGTTAGCCGCATCTATATGAGGTGTAATATTTAATGAACATTGTCTTGTTTTGGCTTTACATCTGTTTTTCTTCGTTTCTAGCAACTGTTTCATGTTTGTTGTCATGCTCAAGGTCAACATTATTTTCAACATTGTATTAATAAAGCCTATTTTCATTGGTAAAAGGTTCCAAGTAAAGATTACACCTTTTTCCAGTGAAAACAATTGAAATGTTTTTGCATTGAAGGTACTTGGAACTGCACTTGGAGTCAGTATTTTCCATATAAAGAATTAACATAAGTTTAAAAATTTTACCACATTTAAAGAATATAGAATAACCCAGTATAATCTTTTAAAACTTCGCTTTATTTATTACCTTCTTTTCATCAGTTTCATTCACAAACTTTTTATGCCTTATTGTGTTACAGTTATCATCTTTAACACGGAAGCAGTCGCTTTCTTGCATGAACAAAGTGGGCACATTTTAAAAGATAATGAAATTCGTAACCGACATCGTTTGATTGCCAAAGATAACATTTCCTCAATTCCGTTCAATATTTAACCATCGCCCATTTTGAATAGGGAGATGGTGATTACACATTCGAAATATTGCAAATAGAAATCAGGAACATTATCAAAATATCACACATAACAAAATGTATCCTTAAACATTCTATAATTCAAACATTTTGAGAAAAAATAACATCAGACTTCCAACTTTATAAATATTGTTAAGAACGTGTTTGATTGATTTTTGTATATAGCAGTGGTTTTGTTGAAATTTTGATTATATCATACATAACTAATCCCACATTAATCGAAACTATGTTAAACATGATGCATCTTCTTGAAATGAGTACCATTGTCATTTAAATGGGAAATACGATTGTATAAAGCTTTGTAGATAGTTTGCCTTCAGTTGATGTAAACAAAATTATGCCAAATTCCAACCATACATCTTAATTACAATCGACAATGGACAGCGACCAAGATCACCATTTAACATAACATGAGGCATGCTCTTTTTAACACCGAGAACATATTTTAAGAAATCTGTGTGTACCTCTGTAATAATTGACAGGTCACCATAATCCCAGATCTCACAACCACATGTCAATATTGGAACAATAGTGTGGTCAAACAATTTTAGTTGGTAATAAATGGAGGGGTTTAAACTCCTAATTGTCCTTTTATTTCTAATGTTTCCTGAAGGTGGCACCTTTTACCTTTAAACTCTCGATGTGATATTAATATTCAGTAACCATTCATTCTGTCGAGTCTATCACATTTGCTTTATTGCAGAACAGAGCCAGTCTTACGAATAATTACACCAGTACCAGTGGCATATTTCCGTACAATACACATGCAACAACCTCTCAAAGTGAACCCTACACGCCAACCAAGAGAGATTCAATCACCTTTGTTTTCTCACTACAGGTCAGAGTCAGTCGTTTGCGTTGTTCCAATCTAACGACCCGAAAGAGAGTAACAGTACGGGGGATGTGGTCAGCGGCATCCATAGCCCCACCATTACCACACAGCATGCCTGTCTCAGCTTCTGGTAGGGACGACATAGGTTTTTATTTTACATGTTGATTTAGTTAAACTTCATTGCTAATTCTACTGCTACCCTTATCAAACAGACATTTAAAGACAATGTAACATAAAAAAACGACGAAAATCCAGTAACAAAATGTCAACCCGATACCCTTTTGCCTGTGAATATACGTGCAGTCCATATGTAGTAAACATGGACGCCAGTAGTCGTTTTAGAAAAACACGTGACACGGAATGCCAATTAGTATGGCATTTCTAACATGTTTTTAATGGGCATATAATCATCAATATCGTATGTTTTTATCGATCTAGTAAATTGACCTTTGACATTGTTTTCGAATTAAGACCATTGTTTACACTACTTCGCCACTGCCGCTTCTAACATCGACGACACGATACCGGCAAATAAGCTAAAATCTATATTCGCTGACATTCACACAGTTTGTGATCTAGTTATTCCTTTTTGAAATATTAAACTTAACTGCCCTTTATAAATGCCATGTCCAACTACATTAAATCGTACGTTCTACATATCTCGACATGCATTATAGAATTACCCGTACCACATGAAAGTATTAAGATTCAAAACGCAATAACTAATTTTAGTGCTTTATTAGACGCGGCTATAGGGACATATTTGCCATTGTCAATGGGGAAGTGTATACGGATAAATTTTAGTTATGAAAAAAAAGAAGATTTGTTAATGATATCAACTCTTATTCAACTTTACTTAAAATTTGTAGTCAATAACTGTTTTAATGCGTGTAAAACTTCTAAAACGTCATATAAAACGAATAAGCCTAATGTTTAAAGCAGGAAATTAAAAAAAGTTATTCTCTGTGTTTTTTGTATTGACTGGTCGCCGGTCATACGAATTTGTTATTTTAGAAATTTACTTTCTGTGAAAACGATTTATATACACACTGTGGTAGTAAATAAGCATGTGAGAATTTACGGGCATATTGTGAATAATAGTTTAAATTATGCATTTGATAACCAATATAAGTGCCTTAACACGACATTAATTGACTACTTTAAATTTAAGTGATATAAAATGGAAGTACAAAGCGTAATTCACACGATTTCACTAACAAATATAAGTCGCAATAACGAAATTAATACAATTTAAATTTAACTGATATAAAATGAAAGTTCAAAGCGTTATTCACACGATTTAAATCAAACATTAATGAATAAAAGTAGGCCGAAAAGGATCAGGCCGAAATGATATCTCGGCCGAATCGACACGACACCAATAATTTTATCGGTGATAAGGTACTAGTCTAAATAATTTACGCATGCCGGAGACGACCAGTAACTAAGATCTAGAAAGTTGATTAAGCCGTCATAGTTTGGCTATGTCCGTGTTTATTCGGAATGTTAACAATTGTATATATTGTCACATGACTTTATTGAGCCAATTGGGTATCGATATTTTTCACGTGACACAACGATTCAGCATCCTCCTCCATCCTTTTGCGGGGAAAGAAAACGCGAAAACTGGTAAGGCCATTTTTACCAAGGGCAAACTTTGTTTTCTCCATACAATGGCATGCAATGTACCGCTATGGCTCTGTTTGCATTATTGGCTTTTTTAGTTACGAATACAACCACATGTTAACGGCTGTCGATGTAGACTGTATACTGAATGAGGGAAATGCTTTGTATTCTACCATAGTCGAAAGTATAAACGAGGCTCGATATTTATCGCATAATGATTTGCGAACAATCCCCATTCAGCCGCGTCTTTGATGCCTAACATCAACATTCGTCTTGTTTTTATTTAAATGCCATAAGGTTTCTGATGCCGAACCAAAACTCCAAATTAGAGGTGTACCTTCGGACGGTAGCAGACAACAGTTCAAGACTTATCTACAGCTACAAGTACCAGCCGGCGTCTCAGTGGCGTCAGATTCGTATGCAGATTGATAGCAACCAGCAATTCCAGGTGAAATTATTATAACATGTTCTTATAATCAAGGTATTGTTATATGAATCAATATTATTTTACCGTGGCTACCAAGATCATAATTGGTTTATCATAAAATGATAACTTTTGATGAAATGACACTTGCTAATTAGACCTAACAATAATTTATAGTCAAAAGATTTCTTAAAATATATCATTCCAGCTGGATTTTATGTCTGTGAAAGAAAACATATACGGGTACGTCGGACTAGACCATGTCGAAGTCCTGATTGGTAAGCGAATTTGGGGTTTTCTCCTGAAAGTGTACAGTTGTTTTCATAGTGTTATGTTTTAAGTGGAGCACCAATACGCGTACAAGGGTAAAATGTTTTCTTTTATTCATTACATATTCGATTACTGACTTATTGTACTAGTCAATAGATTTATTAACATATAATGTACATCACAGAGCTTACGTGCATTACAGAAAAAGTTAAAACAACTAGTCCACCGCCAACAACTACGACCAGTCCACCTCCACCAACAACAACAGGTCCACCTCCATCAACTACGACCAGTCCACCCCCAACAACTACGACCAGTCCATCTACAACAACAACAACAACAACTAAAACAACCAGTCAATCTCCACCTCCGACAACTACAACAAGTCCATCTCCACCTCCGCCTACTACAACTCTTCCATCTCCACCTCCAACAACTACAACAACTTCACCTCGGACAACTACTACCAGTCCCACTTCACCTTCGACAAGTCTTAAGACGCTTGCAACGCCCACAACGCCAGAAACAACAACTGGTGATACTATTTTGATTTATAGTTATGTACGAAGCTATTCCGTTCGGGTAACCGCTTAATATTTCAATAATTGTTTTGAATGATAGTAAAAATGCGTTCAAATTTAAGCTATAAAAATAGTATTAGTACTTCTTGTTGCTACAAAATAGATAAAACATGTTTTCATTTTTTCCCGTAGCAGGACAATGTGATTGCAAGTGTCCATCTGTATCCACAGTCTGTGCCAGTGACGTGATATCCACGACAGGTATAAACAGACACTGGTTTTGTGTTTTCCAATTAAGAAAAAATAAATTACCAAGATAAAAAGTATACGGAAGAAAAAACGCTCAGTTGTCGATCCAACGGAGTCCTTCTTAGAAGTCTAAGTAATATAAATAAAAGAAATGGTCAGAAGATTGAAGAAATATCAGAAAGTTCATATTTTTTAGCGGCCCCCGTTCCAACGCTTTGTGACCGACCCGCC
The DNA here is from genome assembly GCF_026914265.1 of Mya arenaria. Classification (NCBI taxonomy): domain Eukaryota; kingdom Metazoa; phylum Mollusca; class Bivalvia; order Myida; family Myidae; genus Mya; species Mya arenaria. The sequence goes on along the minus strand of NC_069124.1, from coordinate 67,913,015 downwards.
GAACAACTGTCGGTCCACAGCCGTTACAGCTGCAGTTTCGATACAGACCTTTGTGCCTTCACACTTCCGATTTACCCACATCTATGGGAGTGGACACATTTTCGGTACGGCAACGCCGCATCCGGGGAGATAAGCGGGGACAGCTCTTCAGGTATGTATTTGACGTCGCGTGGAATAGGTTTTAATGTTGTACCATGCAGGGTCACGTGATCAAAATGGATCAGCCACCACATTTGTTGTTAAATAAAACTATAGAATAGGTTCGGTAAAAGAACAACCTTTATGAACAAACAATTGTATAAACTGATTAAAGAAAAAAAAAGAAATATCAAGCTACAAAAAAACGTATGTCTTATACCATTATTATAAACCTCTGGATATTTATACCCTACGGTTTTATAGCTTGGTTTACGAACTGTAGGACCCGATTGATGAAAGTTCAGAAAAAAGTTTCGGCGAATGTCTTGCATATTTAAAATAAATCGTATCTTTAATAAATGGGTAAACTTGAAATCAAGAGACAAATCTTTAGTCTTGTAAATGAGATGTAATAGTTTTCTATTTCATAACAAGCTTGACCCTTTGTATGCCATAGTGTGTACACGTGACTAGCTCATCTCATTACCAGCAGTGCTGGTCACGCACATCATTGTTAAAGAAACCCTATCTTTTTATACTTTCCTCATACCTATACATTCGCATTTTACATTAAGAAACTGCTTTACCTGCTTAACTGCTTTAAATTATGCCAAAAAATCAGGGTTTCTTTTGTAAAAAATATTTTTGTTCCTATCATTTCAGACGGCTCGGGTGGGTACATGGTTTTCAACACGGACAACAATCACGTACAGAACGGCACGACGCACGTGCTCGAGTCACCTACGTTGTTGGCCTTCACCGAGTACTGTCTCTCCTTCCGGTTCAACTTACCCACCAACGTCTCGAGCTTTCACGTGTTCTTGAATGACGTCACCAATGGAAGTCGGACGCTTGTGTATAGCAGAAGTCAACTTGCAACCGCTGGGTGGACGCTAGCTAAAGTGTTCATTCAAGGATCGGCAGATTTTACGGTAACCTTCCATAAAATAACAGTATAAGAGCTATGCCATTTGCATTTCATGTTGAATATTCTTATCTAAGGAACATGTAAACATTACCGACAATTTCAAAATAATCCTAATAATAGAATGTTTTGATTAAAAAATTGAATTCCTACAAATTTTCTTTTTATTTTGGTTCAGGTTCAGTTTGAAAGCAGAAAAACAGTTGAAGCGGGGTACCTTGGCCTGGATGACATTAAGATTTCTATTTGTAAGTTTGAGTCATAAAATATGACGTCGTTTTGTTTTCCAATTACGAAATCGGAACAGTTTTTCTTTTTTCGAAAAGCAAAAGGCATTGTCTTATATTTGCAGTAAAGCCTCGTGTAAAAAGGTCAGAATGGCAAATAAATAATGCTAGCCCAGCAGACGACAATGTACAAGGAGTCGGGAATGCCGACCAAGCAGACGACACCTGCTCATGCACGTGCCCAACTGTACGGGTGATCGACTGTGATGTCACTACGGCAAAAATGCAGTGTACTATTTTCGCAGTTTTTCTTTCTGTCCGCTCATTTCGAGATAGCAAGGTTAAAAAAACCTTAATGCACCGACATTGAAAATGTGTATGGTTGTAACTAAACAGTTAACAAAAGTTATCTGAAATAGAGTATCAAGATTTTCTGAATTCGCCCGGTAATGCCAGTTTCTTGTGCTCAAACACTTGATGGCCTTAAAGCAGTCAATCACTGATCGAATTCCCATTTCTTTTAGTCCATTCCTGCTCAGAGCTGACAGGCGCTGTGCTTGAGAAGAAAATGTCGTGTAATTTTGACGTAGGAACGTCATGTGACTTCAATATTCCGATGTACCCCCACTTATGGGAGCTGGTGCGTTATCGCTATGGTAACGAGAGTGTCGGGGTGGTACCAGGGGACGCGTCTTCATATGGTAAGAACAACTTTTAGCTAGTGTAATAGGTTGCAAGCTATATTCCTTATTTAAATTTACTCTTTTACTATTTTTGGTTCTCTTCAAGCATATGTTTTTAATGATGAAATAGTATATGGAATAATACACAAGCTATGTTGACTGTTGAAAGAAGGAGCCGCTTTAATCATTTAACCATAATGAAATTGTCAGTCCGATCAGAACGTTCATCTGATGAAGATATAACATCATTTATGATTGATTCGTTTTTTCCATGTGATTTTGAGCATGTCTGTTTAGATGGCCATACGTCCAATCCCTTGACTTGTACGCTGGAATTATATTCTGTATATTCATGATTTTAATGGCAGTCACACCGGTAAACACAACCACTAAAGAACACATTATTTCTCAATGTTCTATTCTTCGCAATTCTTGGTTGATGGAATTCAAACTAAAATGATACGTTACGTCGTTAGTTTTGTGTTCTCAGTGACATTTAAATCTTACCACAAGAGAAGCCTACGCGTAACGTAGGAAATCGAATTCGACATTAGCTTTCCTTTACAAGCTATGTCGGAGCCCGTTGAAAAGTATGAAAAGTAGCGTTTTTGGGACACTTTGAGGCATTAGGAACCGTTGACTAAATAACGTCCTGGGTGCCCCGACGGTTGCATCTTTTAGGGAATATGGTCTCCTAAAGGACTAAACTGGTCCCACCATCGGCACGTGCAGGGATGCTGTGATATCTTCGACATTACCTTCCCCATTTTAAGGCATTTTTGGCGGCATTTTAGCGTATAGGAAAACATTGTACGCGAATTATTAAAAATACTGTCCAATCGTATATAATAACTACATTGTTTCGCACCTGAAAATGGCTTACCAGTGGGCCAAATTGATATATGTCAAATTAAGCGACCTATAGTAAATAACTTTTTATTACCAGCTACTGTCTGTAGTGCTAAATCGAAACAAACTTTCCACATTCAGATGGTAATGGAATGTATGCTGCGTTCACAACTAACGACTTCCACGTGCCAATAGGCGAGGGAGGAGAAATGACCTCACCAATGTTTAGGTAATGAAGTAAGTTCATTTGTGGCTCATCAAGTTATGCACAATTGTTTTGGGTACCAAAATCAGAAGTTAACATATTTGTTTTTGAACTTGCTACAATTCAATTCAATTATATGGTCACTGAAATCAATAAAACAAATATAACATTATACAATTGCATAATGTTTTATGAACATTAATCAATGAACTTAAATGCATCTATGTTCCAAATAATAACACTAAATGCACGAGCTTTTTAAAAAAACAACATACAACGACGTTATTCGAAATGACGTTACGTTCTTGGAGTGCTATTTTTGAAAAACCTGCAGTTCGAGGGCTGAATGCGAAAAGGTTCTATGTGACATTAAATAAAGAAGCATATCGAACATTTTCGCTTTCACCCCTCGAGTTAACTGTCTTTTTTTATTTGGCATATGATAAACAGTAAAATGTTTTTTCAAATGTAACTATTTTTCGATATTATACTGAAATAAATAATCAACCGCTATTTATTTAAAACAGGCAATTAATTATGTTTATATTTTTAATATGGACTACTTAAGAATACTTTTGTAAATTATATGTCATAAATTTACATGTTATCTAAAAAACACTCTTATATTTAGAAATAACTGTGACAATGAGGAATATACATACAATATGTTCTTGTATATGTTTATAGATAACTGTAAATGTGATATGATCTAAAATGATTGCTAAGAGATCTATATATACTCCTAAAATGCAGTAGTATTGATTGTAGCGCAATTAGAAATATCACAGTTGTTGTCCTCATTGAAGTTACCACTACATACCAAAGTTTGCACAATATATAATACGGTCACGGAAGAATATATGACACAGTATTGACATACTTAACACATAACATAATACCATGCGCGGAATATAAAAGCACATAATCAAACTAATACATGACTTAATATAATGAACTCACGGTAATAAGTTGCCTGCATGACACAAAGACGTATCTACATAGTATAACACCGAAGTATAGGTTCAAAGGCTCACTTTATAGCGAGATATTTTGCATATTTGACATAAAACAAGCCTACAACAAGTTGAAAAAAAATAAGTCAGATTTTTTATGAACTCAAAACCAGCTTCACATATCCAATTCCAATTTGGTCATTAATAAATCACACTGTTTTACAAAATACCAACTTAGCTAAAATAAATTTGGAGGCATGTTCCAATCTGGTAAACCATAAAATGAAAATGTTATAAAGCCATCAACATGTGGAGCATAAACATCTCTACTAGATAAACTGCCAAATATGAGTTAACATCATGAGGTAAAATGAGTTTTCATTAACAGAGCTATGCAACTTGGAGAATAGGTAAAACTCCCATTCACTTTATTCAGAAAAATACGAACTAGTGAATAAACCTTTTAAATTAATATAGAACAATACACGTGCATCTTTAACAATGTATAATGGATATGTACAGGAATTTACTGTTTAAACTGACAACTATCTTATCACTTAAATATGTATTGCTGTTTGAATTACATGTTTTGTGTCTTACTGTTGCTTTTATTTAAATTTCACTTAATGCATTGGACTAGTATTTAAATCATAAATATGTTTTATCTTGAAACTTTTGATGTATCTGGTATTTTTATAATGAAGCCTATAATCTCATTATAACCTATGTTTTAACATTTTAATTAACATGTGATATTATGATCTTAAATATTTCTCAGGTCTTTTGTTTGTCTGATATTGGATAATCTATTATGTCGGAAAATAGCTATCAGCTAGTGTTGTTTATGTTTATCATAACGGACTTTAAATAAAGATTATCTTATCTTATCTTATCTTAAACTGTTATTTTTGAAACTGTTGTTGTCGTGCACTGTAACAAAAAACATATTTGTTAAAATAGGTCAACACCCGGTCGTTTTTGTTTGAGCTTCATGTACAACATGCCGACAGGCGCCGCCAAACTATCCATATACGTCATTTCCGGAGGCGGCAGAAGGCTGGTGTGGGAGGAAGCCAGGCACGAGACAGTCGGCTGGACGGAGGCCGCCGTGGTCTTGGATAACAAGGAGGCGTTCGAAGTATAAGGGCTTTTCTTTGCTGATTTTTTATCAATTTTATATGAATGATTATACCAAACATTACTTTCTTTAACTTCTGTATAAACAGTTATTTCTGTATTATTTTAAAGTCACGCATTTATTTTTGGTCAGTATATTTGTTTATATTTTCGAATAAAAGAAACAAATTGTTTGTATAACTAGGCCTCTTGAACATTTCTTATTTGTATTCTGCGAACATTGTCGAAAACCTATAACTATGAATATTGACATATTTCGCTGCAATAATGAACAATTTGATATAGTTATTAATTGTGTTTATATTGATTCATCAAACAGTATGTACAAGTGTAATATATCGTTGTATGGAACGTAGGGTGCTGTGACAGCTGTCGTGTATTGTGACATGTTATGCTATTATGTCTAACTACCATGTATGTATGTCTTAATGAAATGGTATTATATCTAACGAGCATGTTATCAAGTCTAACCGACATGTGATTGTACATCACTGATATGTTAATATAACAGGCCTACATTTAATGATGTCTGACTGACATGATATAACGTCTAATTGATAGTTTAAACTGAAGTTTAATTATGTCAAACCGAAAATAAATGATGCTTCTATATATCATGCTTGTATAAATGATGCTTCTATATATCATGCTTGTATAAATGATGCTTCTATATATCATGCTTGTATAGGTCATGCTTCTATATATCATGCTTGTATAGGGCATGCTTCTATATATCATGCGTGTATAAATGATGCTTCTATATATCATGCTTGTATAGGTCATGCTTCTATATATCATGCTTGTATAAATGATGCTTCTATATATCATGCGTGTATAAATGATGCTTCTATATAACATGCTTGTATAAATGATGCTTCTATATATCATGCTTGTATAAATGATGCTTCTATATATCATGCTTGTATAAATGATGCTTCTATATATCATGCGTGTATAAGTGATGCTTCTATATATCATGCTTGTATAGGTGATGCTTCTATATATCATGCTTGTATAAATGATGCTTCTATATATCATGCTTGTATAAATGATGCTTCTATATATCATGCGTGTATAAATGATGCTTCTATATATCATGCTTGTATAAATGATGCTTCTATATATATCATGCGTGTATAAATGATGCTTCTATATATCATGCTTGTATAAATGATGCTTCTATATATCATGCTTGTATAAATGATGCTTCTATATATCATGCTTGTATAGATGATGCTTCTATATATCATGCTTGTATAAATGATGCTTCTATATATCATGCTTGTATAAATGATGCTTCTATATATCATGCTTGTATAGGTGATGCTTCTATATATCATGCGTGTATAAATGATGCTTCTATATATCATGCTTGTATAAATGATGCTTCTATATATCATGCTTGTATAAATGATGCTTCTATATATCATGCTTGTATAAATGATGCTTCTATATATCATGCTTGTATAAATGATGCTTCTATATATCATGCTTGTATAGATGATGCTTCTATATATCATGCTTGTATAGATGATGCTTCTATATATCATGCTTGTATAGGTCATGCTTCTATATATCATGCGTGTATAAATGATGCTTCTATATATCATGCGTGTATAAATGATGCTTCTATATATCATGCTTGTATAAATGATGCTTCTATATATCATGCTTGTATAAATGATGCTTCTATATATCATGCGTGTATAAATGATGCTTCTATATATTATGCTTGTATAAATGATGCTTCTATATATCATGCTTGTATAAATGATGCTTCTATATATCATGCTTGTATAAATGATGCTTCTATATATCATGCTTGTATAAATGATGCTTCTATATATGTCATGCTTGTATAAATGATGCTTCTATATATCATGCTTGTATAAATGATGCTTCTATATATCATGCTTGTATAAATGATGCTTCTATATATATCATGCTTGTATAAATGATGCTTCTATATATATCATGCTTGTATAAATGATGCTTCTATATATCATGCTTGTATAAATGATGCTTCTATATATCATGCTTGTATAGGTCATGCTTCTATATACCATGCTTGTATAAATGATGCTTCTATATATCATGCGTGTATAAATGATGCTTCTATATATCATGCTTGTATAAATGATGCTTCTATATATCATGCTTGTATAAATGATGCTTCTATATATCATGCTTGTATAAATGATGCTTCTATATATCATGCTTGTATAAATGATGCTTCTATATATCATGCTTGTATAGATGATGCTTCTATATATCATGCTTATAAAGATGATGTTTGTCTAGACGGAGATGATGCTTGTATAGAGCATCCATGTAAAGATAATGCTTGTATAAAGCATGTTTGTAGAGATGATACTTGTAAAGAGTATGCTTGTAAAGATGATACTTGGTTAGATGGACATGGTACTTGTATAGGTAATGCCTGTAAAGATGATGCTCGTATAGAAGGAGATGATGCTTGTATAGAGCATGTTTGTAGAGATGATACTTGTAAAGAGTATGCTTGTAAAGATGATACTTGGTTAGATGGACATGGTACTTGTATAGGTAATGCCTGTAAAGATGATGCTCGTATAGAAGGAGATGATGCGTGTATAGAGCATGTTTGTAGAGATGATACTTGTAAAGAGTATGCTTGTAAAGATGATACTTGGTTAGATGGACATGGTACTTGTATAGGTAATGCCTGTAAAGATGATGCTCGTATAGAAGGAGATGATGCTTGTATAGAGCATGTTTGTAGAGATGATACTTGTAAAGAGTATGCTTGTAAAGATGATACTTGGTTAGATGGACATGGTACTTGTTTAGGTAATGCCTGTAAAGATGATGCTCGTATAGAAGGAGATGATGTTGTATAGAGCATGTTTGTAGAGATGATACTTGTAAAGAGTATGCTTGTAAAGATGATACTTGGTTAGATGGATATGGTACATGTATAGGTAATGCCTGTAAAGATGATGCTCGTATAGAAGGAGATGATGCTTGTATAGAGCATGTTTGTAGAGATGATACTTGTAAAGAGTATGCTTGTAAAGATGATACTTGGTTAGATGGACATGGTACTTGTATAGGTAATGCCTGTAAAGATGATGCTCGTATAGAAGGAGATGATGCTTGTATAGAGCATGTTTGTAGAGATGATACTTGTAAAGAGTATGCTTGTAAAGATGATACTTGGTTAGATGGACATGGTACTTGTATAGATAATGCCTGTAAAGATGATGCTCGTATAGAAGGAGATAATGCTTGTATAGGGCATGTTTGTAGAGATGATACTTGTAAAGAGTATGCTTGTAAAGATGATACTTGGTTAGATGGATATGGTACATGTATAGGTAATGCCTGTAAAGATGATGCTCGTATAGAAGGAGATGATGCTTGTATAGAGCATGTTTGTAGAGATGATACTTGTAAAGAGTATGCTTGTAAAGATGATACTTGGTTAGATGGATATGGTACATGTATAGGTAATGCCTGTAAAGATGATGCTCGTATAGAAGGAGATGATGCGTGTATAGAGCATGTCTGAAGAGATGATGCTTGTATAGATTATTTTTGTAAAGATTATGCTTGTATAGATGGAGATGATGCATGTATAGTGCATGTTTGTAGAGGTGATGTTTGTACAGATTATGCTGGACATGTAAAGATGATGCTTGTATAGATTATGCTTGTAAAGATGGTGATTGTATAGATCATGCTTGTAAAGATGCTGCTTGTACAGATTATGCTTGTAAAGATGCTGCTTGTACAGATTATGCTTGATAAGATGCTGCTTGTATAGATTATGCTTGTAAAGATGATGTTTGTATAGATTATGCTTGCATATATCATGTTTGTAGAGATTATACTTGTTTTGTTTTCTAGGCAGACGTTTATTTTCTATTTCAGATAGCGTTTTACTCGGAGAAGAGCGGTCTAGACTCATATTTTGCCGTTGACGACATCAGACTCTACAGCAACATCAGCGTTAATGCGTAGACGAAACATGAACTATAGCTGTTTTCATAAACACAACGGATATACATAATTATATATACATACTAAATTGTTGTTTCCATCAGTGGTATCATTTCTTATGGTGGGTTCATATCAACATTGTTGGTAATGTCTGAGAATGACCAGTACATCATGTGTGCTTGTATAACACTATTTCTCGTTTAATGAAATTCCATCTTGTTTATACAACATTCTTTAGGAAGGATATTAAATCGCATTAATAAAAAACAATATCAATGTACGTACATTTATTGCATCCCATGCAGAGCCTGATCGCCTCCTTCGTTAGGCTTACCTCTCTGCTCTACCTTTTCCCGCAACTTTTAAGATGTCATTCATCGTTGTAGCACAACCAGACCTGCACCAGGAAGCTTCATTCCCGCAATGGTTATCAGTGTGTATACCACGTGATAAATTACGTCATACATGCTACGTCGGAAGGCAACATTTTCCTTAATATGAAGACTTAAATCAAAAATAACTTTTCTATTTCTCTTTTATTTCTCTATTAAACCATTATAAATAAAACAAAGGGCAGTCTATACCGCTTAAAGAGCTCCGCCTTCGTTTTATTACCGGAGTTTGATAAGGTGATTAGTTTTATCAAACCTGTTTCCAAAATAATGTTTTGACAGTGCTCCATCAGACGGCCGTATTGTGAACGGTTTGTCGAAGTGAAAGAAACTAAACTCTCAATCAATCTCTGGTAAAAGACCGAAGGCGGGGCTCTGTATGCGGTGAAGACTGTGTTATGTTTCAATTTAAATATTGAAGAAATAGTGAAGTTATCTTCGTTTTAAGTCTTCATTCGAAGCAAAATATTGCCTTCTGGCGTAGCATTAATGACGCAATTTATCACGTGGTATACACACACTGGTTATTGTCCCTCTGTTCTTCTTACTTCCGTAAATATCCCCTACGTCAGGACATAGCTGTCTTCCTCCGTCCCGCGGATTATACTTTTTCACTCGGTAAATTTTAAACGCAAATTCTTATAAGGCTGGGTACAGACTCAAAGATGATAAATTATACACCAAAATATGTAAGTTGTTTAATTTATAGAAAACTGAAATAGTATTATGCATACAAATTTTAACTTAAATTGATTAAAGCTTCCAATAAGTCAAAGGTCTTTTTTAACAAAATCGTGTTATTCGTGCACGTAAGTCAACACATATACTAATTGAATTATCGAAGAGCAAATCAAACCAGTTGGGCCATTGTCTTGAGATTTTTCATCATGAATTATCTTTAGCATTTAAAATGAACAGATCTACTTATAAGCTACATACACGTCAAGTTTCATCTCTATCCATCAATGCTAACTATTGCGCGGAAAACACCTGTCTGATGCTCTCCCGCCCGCCTGCCCGACCAAGGTACCCGGGTCCCAATAAAACCTCCCATCTAACATCGGACTTTTACCCCGCTTGTTTCAAGATAAATCTATACGATAATCCAGATAATATCCGAATATTTTTATGCACCAGTCAATTGTAACCACGGCCCCCCAGGTCCGGGGAATAGCGGGGACTTTGACTTTCGGTCCAACCAACACCCGGCTAAAAACCCCGCCCTGCGGGGACGCACAGATGGTAAAATCCCCGCCAAATGCCCCTGCACCCCAGGGACCCTAGGTAAGGCCCATTCCCCGCTATATGTAAAGCGAAGACAAAACCACCGTATTCACCCGGCACTGCGGAGCCACCTGAAAGGTAAAAACACGGCCCATTTCCCCGGCTATCCCCGGTATACCCCCAGACATGGGGGCCGTGGTTACAACTGACTGGTGCATAATATCTGCGAGATTCTGAATACCAATGTGAAATCATGTATCAATTGTCATCCCTTATTAAAAGATTCGCGATAGAAGATGCTGGACTCTTTATTTAAAAGCGGATGTAGAATATAAAAAACCCCACTAATGTTCAATGAACAATTTTCTAACATGAACAACAAACATACATGTACATAACATAACATAACAGCACAAAAATGAATTGGTGACTCGGAATTGAAAGCCTATAGTTTTCTATAAAGAAAGATTTCACATGTCATTAAGTAATTACAAAAGCTGTTTATGCACAGTATTCAATAATAACATCAACATGTGTTCTCGGGTATACGACCGGAAAAAAATGCTACTGAGAAACAGGAAATAAAAGAAAACAGGTTTCTAAAACATGAATACTTTTATTTTCAATATGAAATTTATCCTTGTATGCTCATGTTATTACACTTCGTTTTTGGCTTTATTAAAATTAAGATTTACTTAAAGATGCACTCTTTCTCCCAAATAAGATGAACCACAATTAATAAAATTGTTTTAATTTATTGAAAAGGATGAATTAATATCGAAAACAATTGTTCTTATGAATGATACCGAGATTAATTTGAAAGAAAAGTGAAGAATACACGGTATTTCTTTCTCATGAGTTGATTGTTGATCAGTGTAGATATTTAAGCACTCACCAGTCATTTAATATTTGTGCGCTTTCAGCTATTAAATACACGGTTACCGTGAATCTTGTTACCAGTAATAAATAGTTTCCATAAATGCATTATTTTGTAAGAAGTTAAAGGTTTATCGCTCCAAATTTATGTTTCACGTTTATACAAGTGAAAGAATTGATTGTATATACGAGTGTCACTTTAAAAAACTGAATAACAAGAAAACACCTTTTATGACAAACTTAAAGAATGTTAGGGGGTAAAGGATTTCTGCCCACTAGAAGTTAACAACATGATTCAAACTAAAATGAAAATCCATTTTTGAGAAATCAAGTAACAGTTGTTTATAGATGCTTTGCTTTAATACTCACGTTCACTTATAACATAAATTACGATGTTATAAAACATTGGCGTTTTTGAAATGTAGGTATCATTTACGAAGAAAATGCGCTTTGCCAACAATTTTTATTTCTAACCTAAAATTGGTATCGCTTAGGTTCATATAAATACTTACATTTAACGGTTTCTGTTTGGGCTCGATGGGATGCACACGAACTGCATTAAAGTGTTTGCAGTATCCATTGAAATACAACCATATTTAGTTCTGTGTTTTTTTCCACTTACTTTAATATATCAATTAGCATAGGTTATTTGGGACACTAACCTTTCCTTGAGGGATCTGCATAATCCGTATTTTCGTCTAAAAAAGTGGCCTTTTACCTTCAACTACAGCAAGCATGCTCCTGGCCTCACGCCTCGGATTCTTCTCCCTTCTTCCCAGGTCCTAGTTCATGGTTATCTTCCTTGGACTATAAATCTACTAGCTTGGTACCAGTACCGAAAGATGCCTCAGTTCTTTTCAAATATAGAAAAATCAAACATGAGTAGCCACGTGTAATATCAATAAATGAAAATAATTGTTAAAGGGGCTAACTCAGACTATGTCAATAGTTACAAAATATGGTGTGCTGTAGCCTTTATCAATTTACTTTATGCAGTTACTTCCCTTATATACAAATGTAACATTGCTAGATAAGCTGAGCGCTAACGCCAAGCCAGCAGCCAATAGCTAGCAGCCAATAAGTGTTTGCGTTGACTTACGGAAATAGATACGACGAAATAGAGAAAATTGCCAAATACATTAAGTCAGCAGCCAATAAGGAATTTAATAATAACCGTAATAAAATTTGCACTGAAAATTCTTGAAATGCACCAGATTGTGGAAGTAAAAGGAAACATAAAACACATTTATTGGTGAACGCTGAATAAGAATTGGACGTAATTCAGTTTAATGCAATAAATAAAATGATGAAAGAATATCAATTAAAGAAGACAACAAGTCTGGTTTGATATCAATAACATAGATCGCTGTATAGATGTATTTGTAACCAATAAACGAGGACTGGACATTCTGTATGATGCAATAAATGTAATATTAAATGAATATTAATGAACAATTAAATAAACATACAATCATGATCAATCTCTGTTTTAACGTACAGGCCACCACAGCCTAACCAATTGAAACCAAACATCACGGAACTTGGGTGGCTGTTACGACCAGAAGGAGGCGATGTGACGCCCCAAGACCGGGTACTGGCATGTAGGGGACATCCAGGGCTATCACCTAGCACCGCCCAATAACTTCCATCTTGGGGTGAGCTTGACCAAAATTGACCCCCAACGTCCAGGACCCCCCTATTTGGGTAAAACAAGCACATGGACCTACTTTGGGTGGCTGTTACGAACCAGAAGGAGGCGATGTGACGCCCCAAGACCGGGTACTGGCATGTAGGGGACATCCAGGGCTATCACCTAGCACCGCCCAATAACTTCCATCTTGGGGTGAGCTTGACCAAAATTGACCCCCAACGTCCAGGACCCCCTATTTGGGTAAAAACAAGCACATGGACCTACTTTGGGTGGCTGTTACGACCAGAAGGAGGCGATGTGACGCCCCAAGACCGGGTACTGGCATGTAGGGGACATCCAGGGCTATCACCTAGCACCGCCCAATAACTTCCATCTTGGGGTGAGCTTGACCAAAATTGACCCCCAACGTCCAGGACCCCCTATTTGGGTAAAACAAGCACATGGACCTACTTTGGGTGGCTGTTACGACCAGAAGGAGGCGATGTGACGCCCCAAGACCGGGTACTGGCATGTAGGGGACATCCAGGGCTATCACCTAGCACCGCCCAATAACTTCCATCTTGGGGTGAGCTTGACCAAAATTGACCCCCAACGTCCAGGACCCCCTATTTGGGTAAAACAAGCACATGGACCTACTTTGGGTGGCTGTTACGACCAGAAGGAGGCGATGTGACGCCCCAAGACCGGGTACTGGCATGTAGGGGACATCCAGGGCTATCACCTAGCACCGCCCAATAACTTCCATCTTGGGGTGAGCTTGACCAAAATTGACCCCCAACGTCCAGGACCCCCTATTTGGGTAAAACAAGCACATGGACCTACTTTGGGTGGCTGTTACGACCAGAAGGAGGCGATGTGACGCCCCAAGACCGGGTACTGGCATGTAGGGGACATCCAGGGCTATCACCTAGCACCGCCCAATAACTTCCATCTTGGGGTGAGCTTGACCAAAATTGACCCCCAACGTCCAGGACCCCCTATTTGGGTAAAACAAGCACATGGACCTACTTTGGGTGGCTGTTACGACCAGAAGGAGGCGATGTGACGCCCCAAGACCGGGTACTGGCATGTAGGGGACATCCAGGGCTATCACCTAGCACCGCCCAATAACTTCCATCTTGGGGTGAGCTTGACCAAAATTGACCCCCAACGTCCAGGACCCCCTATTTGGGTAAAACAAGCACATGGACCTACTTTGGGTGGCTGTTACGACCAGAAGGAGGCGATGTGACGCCCCAAGACCGGGTACTGGCATGTAGGGGACATCCAGGGCTATCACCTAGCACCGCCCAATAACTTCCATCTTGGGGTGAGCTTGACCAAAATTGACCCCCAACGTCCAGGACCCCCTATTTGGGTAAAACAAGCACATGGACCTACTTTGGGTGGCTGTTACGACCAGAAGGAGGCGATGTGACGCCCCAAGACCGGGTACTGGCATGTAGGGGACATCCAGGGCTATCACCTAGCACCGCCCAATAACTTCCATCTTGGGGTGAGCTTGACCAAAATTGACCCCCAACGTCCAGGACCCCCTATTTGGGTAAAACAAGCACATGGACCTACTTTGGGTGGCTGTTACGACCAGAAGGAGGCGATGTGACGCCCCAAGACCGGGTACTGGCATGTAGGGGACATCCAGGGCTATCACCTAGCACCGCCCAATAACTTCCATCTTGGGGTGAGCTTGACCAAAATTGACCCCCAACGTCCAGGACCCCCTATTTGGGTAAAACAAGCACATGGACCTACTTTGGGTGGCTGTTACGACCAGAAGGAGGCGATGTGACGCCCCAAGACCGGGTACTGGCATGTAGGGGACATCCAGGGCTATCACCTAGCACCGCCCAATAACTTCCATCTTGGGGTGAGCTGACAACCTATACTGTTATGTCCTTATAAGCGGCATTCCATTGTGAATAAACACTAAGTGTGACCTTGATCTTAGAGGTAGGGACATGGGTCTTGCACTTGACATGTCGTCTTGGTATGTCGGACACATGTGGCAAGTCATTTTAAAATCTGTCCATATAAAGAGAAAGTTACAGCCCGAACACAACTACCTATACTCTATGTTCTTATATGCAGCACTCCATTGTGAATAAACACCAAGTGTGACCTTGACCTTAGAGGTAGGGGCACGGGTCTTGCAAGCGACACATTGTCTTGGTATGTGGAACACATGTGGCAAGTTATTTTAAAATCTGTTCATACAAGGGAAAGTTACAGCCCGGACATGACAACCTATACTCTATGTCCTTATATGCAGCACTCCATTGTGAATAAACACTAAGTGTGACCTTGACCTTAGAGCTAGGGACACGGGTCTTGCACGCGACACGTCGTCTTGGTATGTCGAACACATGTGGCAAGTTGTTTTAAAATATGTCCATACAAGGGAAAGTTACAGCCCGGACACGACAACCTATACTCTATGTCCTATATGCAGCACTTCATTGTGAATAAACACTAAGTGTGACCTTGACCTTAGAGATAGGGACACGGGTCTTGCAAGCGACACATCGTCTTGGTATGTGGAACACATGTGGCAAGTTATTTTAAAATCTGTCCATACAAGGGAAAGTTACAGCTCGGACTTTACTCGGAGTTATTGAGCCGGACACACGGACGGACGGACAGTGCGATTTTAATATGCCCACCTTCGGGGGCATAAAAAATATTGGTCAAGGAGTTATGGTAAAGGAGTTTCGGGGAGTACACAAAAGATGGCGTTCTGACCTTTGACCTCTAAGTATAACCTTACCCTTTAAGGTCGATGGCTTGAAATGCACTCCGCATGTCATTCATGATGTGAACATTTACACTGTTACTTAAATTTTTCCCTTGGTTGAAGAATCATAATATAAGATATCGTAATCAAACGCTTGATACTTGATCACTGTCTAAAAATTTATGATATTTATTTCCCATGAACATATTCAGTAAAGGTAAGTGTATTACTAATTGTTTAGATGGACATACCGGTAAGTAGATATCAATCCTCCATGAATAACAAGTACTGTATGTGTTTTATCAATCAATCAACATTGACATGTGTCAACAGTTTACTAGTTATGACATATGGCCTTGCAGTACTATATAACACTTTACTATAGGGTTAAGTGTTCGGCCATTACAAGGATACAACTGATGAACATATAATAAAGAAAGCATAAATTTGCCAATTTTATTATATAATGTTATTAATAACATATTGCATAATAATAAGTACACATGGTATGGCTTTAAATACATGAAACTTGTAAATGATAATGTCTAACACAGTGACATGGAATGGTACTTCTTATTAGCACTTCCTAATTCTAAAATCACATGAAGATGAGATTGTTCAGTGCCCTTACCAGATGCTTGTACATTTTTATACTGAAACAAAGCATTAATAAGGCCACAATTTAAAACCATTTGTTTGACCTAACCTGACCGACTCACAAAAATACACATGATCCGAGTTTTGTTTAAGCTTCTCTGGTTGGTGAACATTAATTCATCAAAAATATCTTTTTTGTCCAAGCCATTCCATTTTATTTATTTTTTTATACCCATCCCTTGAAATGTGTGTTCCCTTGAAATGTGTGTTGGGTAAGGTCAAATAAACTATTTATCAATTGTGACCTGACATGGTTATTTAAAGTCAAGCACTCTTTTTTATAAAAGCATTATTTAACATAATATTCACTTCTGCCTAAACAAATTATTACAATGTAAATGTAACATTAGTCCCACCCTGGTGTAAAATGGTATAAAAAAGGATTGTTGAAAGTTACCAGTCAAACTTTCCCTAAATTAATTCAATATCAAAGACTTCCTTCAGCATAGATTTAATACTTTACTTAGTTACTTTTCTTATATACTAGCATGGCCATTCATTTTCAAACTCGTTTTCTGTCTGTCAAAACTCTAACAATACATCCAGGGCCTCCCACTGCATACACCTGAAGTGAATACATCCAAACATACACAATTAACATAATTATGTCATATAGTTAGCTTAACATATTAACACGGTACATTTCATGATTTTTTTTCAGGGAAATTATACTAACATTGACCTTGTATTAAAGGATAAGGCTGTCACGGCAATTTGTCGGATTAGTCATTGCTCATTCCTTTTAAAAAGGTCTACTTTTCATACAGCATATAAATATAAATTGTCACTTGTAACAAAGAGTATCCAGGACAGTTTAAAAATGTGGGTAAACATGGTGATATTCTCATTTGACCATTGTCAGCCTAAAACAAATGCATTCAAAGTGATAACATTTTATTAAAATAACTTTCTCTTTAAAATTAATTGGTTGTTTTACTTTTTCCTTCAGCAATCTGAAAAATTGTTTCTTTAACTATGGTTTGCCAGGTGATATGACTGCACATGTCATCAACTGTGTTTCAAGAGAAAGCTATACACATGTAAGTCTGCTTGTAAATACATGAGGGAATAGATTGGGTAAATGTATGTCTAGGTAAAGAGTATTGGAGAGGTTAAATGTTGAATTATTAGAAAATAAATTATGTGTATTAAGCACTCTGACAGTTGCGGTACACTTTGAAATAGTGAAATAAGTACATGTAATAGACAAAGTAATAGTGAAGTCATAGAACTTCAATTCGTTGTCTAACTAGCAACCCCAGACAATTTTTTTCTTAAAAATGATAAAATAAAATTCAATTCTTAATCATTAATTTTGACCAAAAATATAATAACCTTTTCATGCCAGGTAAGCAGTGATGCACATGGGCTTCCATCTGATGGGAACTCAAACCCTCTGTAGATGTACTTCATGAGGATATCGAGGGACCGGCTATCAAGGCCCTTCACAGCTTGGTCAATATCTGCTGCCTTGAAGGTGGTCAATACTCTTATTGCTAGCTGCACCGCTCTATCCTACAACACAAACATAATAGTGACATGTACAAAGCAAAACTTTTAACTGTATACATTAAGAAATTTGATTGCTGTACAGGAGTACATAACGGTATGATAATATTCTAATTAATAATCCCAATATCATAATTAGTTCATAAGACTTATTTTAATGAACAAATAATTATTATCACAGCATCATTATCTAAACCATTATTTAAACAAAATTATAAAATATTAAATATTGTTACCTTAACAGATTCATTCTTTGCTCCCACTGGGGCATTCTTCAAAATAACATTGAGTGCATCAACATGTTTGCCTGTGAGAACAGTTAAGGTAAATCTAACAGTATTACTACTCATGAATTGTTAGTAGTTTACATTACAAATGAAGCCATTTAGACCATAGAAAAATTGTGGGTAATGTATCGACCAATACACCTAACACCTGAAATTGTGCCTGACCAATGAGATTGATTTTCAAAATATATATAGACTTTTCCAACAAAACCCACATTTTAATAACTATGATATAGTAATATACAGCGTTGTATTTAAATTCTTAAATGAATACACTGATAAATAGTTCTAGGATAAAACATAAACATGGACTGAGGGATAAAAAGTTCAAATAACCCTGTTGATGCATACATGGCGCAGCCCAATTTTATTGTATTCAAATATTAAGCTTGAAAATATATGCTAGTTCAAAACACAATTCAACTCTAGATCATTTGGATAATCAAAATAAAAAACTTCCTTGTTTATTCAAAAAGACTAATGATCTTTTGATGCCAGTCTTATTGTCATTGATAATAAAAAGTACACATGGGATCAGAACTTCATAATTTTCATAGTTGAAAGAACGCCAGTATTGGTTGCTTCAACATACCCACTCAGATTCAGATAGTAGTTATAGAGACAAATGCACAACAATTAATGAATATTTATTTTTAAAATACATCTATAAAAAGGTTATTCAATGGATTTGAACATAATCAATATCAAAAGTGTTTGTAGTTCAGATTTTTCCTTTCAGTGTCAATATGTATAGACTATTTAAACAGAAAAGGGGTTCAACTCTACCAACTCATAATAAATGCAAAGTTCTGTAGTTAGTTAAAAGCGCCACCAAGATCTCACTATTTCGATTCAGGTCATTGATTAGCCAAGTAGCCCTCTCACATAGCTCAAGCAACTCACCCTGGATTTTTATTATTATTATAATAATAATACAATCCTTACACTTTAAAGTCACCAGGAAAAGGATATTGAGCTAAACAATTGTTCACTTCTGCTTCATTTGGCCCCTGCTCCTCACCATCTGGAGTGTCGTCAGCGAACTTTTCTGGATCATATTCATCTACATTAACCTTTCTAAACTTAGTTGACGCTACTGTTTTCGACATTTTTATAACAACAGTCAAATTTGTCTATCAGCACACCCCGGAAGTGATTTTGCTTCCTGAGAAAAGAGCTCTAATATTTTCGAATTTTAAATAAAATAAAGGTAGTAAATTTTACCCGGTTTTCGGAGTTTCTTCGATAATTATTATTAATAGTTAATTTCAATGACCTCTTAATATTTTATTTTGATATCTGGTATAATATTTTTTTGTGGTCATCGAATACGAAACCACGCTATTCCGAATTCTTTTCTTCCGGTTTCATTCGCCATAATCATGGTATTTGTTTACTAGCTTGTAAATATCGGACTCCATCGTTAATAATAAGTCATTGCAACCCATGTTATCCTGTTAATTAAAATACTTAACATTTCTTTAGTTAGTATAGTATGTTTCCTCACACATTTGACCATTGCAAATTTGTATATTAGACGAAAATGTAACAGTGGTGTAACAGATTCTGACATTCTATATTTTCAGGCTGCAGTCAAAGTAAAGGCCAAGGAGCTCAGGGGCAAAAAGAAGGAAGATCTTCAGAAGCAGCTCATAGACCTAAAAACTGTATGATTTTTTTGGCAATTGCATGAGCATTAATGTTCTGTTTCCAGTTTAAATGAAAACTTTGGTCGTAAATTAAAATTATCTCTTACAGTGGTAGTATTGTGTGTGGGTGAGAACCAGCTCACTGCTTAGCTCAGTTGGTTTGACCACCATGCTTGTATTCTGGCAGTTTGGGGCACTTTCCCTCACATTATTACTTAATTATTTGTGTATTGTTTACTTTTGTAAAAGCTGCATTGTAGCTAATCCATATAAACAGCCGCTTTAGAATCTTGACAATTTTTGATTTGGCGACTCTTTAAGTGTCCATATCCCACTTGTTGTTTTCCTAGCCAAGAATGACAGATCTAAGGGCTAAGTATTGAGCGGAAAGATAATGGGCACCTGCTAGATGGTTTCAAAATGGTGATGCTTTATTGACAGAAGTCGATATTAATCAAACAAATTATTTGTGTTTCATTAAACACTTAAGTGTAACAAGTAAAAGGTATTGGCTAAAATAATTAGAGTGTAACTTTTGTGTTTTTATTTAGCAGTGAAGTGTTAAGTATTGTGGAGTAACAGTTATGGTAGTCTAAAATAATAGACGTGTTATACGGGATTCTTCCAATCCCTAACGTCTAAACGGGAATGTGCAAAAAACGGGGGTGTTTTAAAAATATTGAAATTGTTTTAAGTGAAGTATTTTATGGTTGAAATTGATCATAAAGAGTTCTATTCATATTTTACCATGTAAGTGAAATGTTATTTAGCACTAAACAAGCATTTAATGCATTAAAACAAGTTGTTTACCTTTCCAATAAAACGAAAGTTGACTGACACAGACAACAATTATGCAAAGGGGAACAACTTGATACAATCGTAATAGCTCGGCCTCCTCCGACAAAGCTTCGAGATAGACCTTGTTATACAATCGTAACAACTCGGCCATGGCCGAAATGTTCCGAGCGATTTAAAACTGTGCCCTAAAGCCTTGCAGGTGCCCTTCATGTATATATCGTTATGTTTTGACAGAATGAAATGAAAAAAAGCCGTCAAACTCATAATTATAAGTTGGATATTTATTTTTTTGTGTACGGAACTAATATAAAATAACATTATCTGGTAATATTTCTTGTTTTTATGATATTTTATAGACGCTATATGCTTTAACCCGGAATCCTGATCGGAACAACTACCCACTTTTGATACTAAACAATTTATACGTGAAGGATTTGCCATATCAAAAATCTAAAAAAATCCGTCAACGTACAATTATTTGGACTACAGTTATGGAAAAGTAGACTCGTGGCATTTAGGGAACAAAATGAATAGACAAATGTTAAAAAAGTTCCCTAAACACGCATTATTGTGGCTACATTTGAGCTAGCCACAATATTGCGCATTTAGGGAACTTTTTCGAATTCGAATATTCATTTTGTTCCCTATTAAAACAAAAAGATAAACCGTGAAGGGTGCTGTTTTCTGGAGGCAGTTGGAGCTTACATCATCAACTGAATTTGAAATGATATGTGTAATTAATTTCAGTACCAAAAGGTGCAATCTTTTGTTGATCATTAGGCCTAAAAAAAATGTCTGTTTCGCGTCCCTACCAATAAAAATGCGCCGACCCCAACTAATTTTTTTCGTTTCTGAGCAAAAAAAATATTCGTTATTGAATAGAGTTACGAAGGGCGGATAAATGCATATTTTAATCAGAATTATTGTTTATATGATAAAACAAAGTCAGGCAAGGACAGTAATGTAGGTAAGACTGCCATGTGCAAGAAAACACTCTGAACTTAAGACAGATTTTGAAAAAAAATGCCTACCTACCCTTCCTAGAAATTTTGGGAAGGTTACCCTAAACAGACAATTTTTTTTAGCTCCACTGGCTGAAGGCCATGGAGCTTATGTCGTCACAGATTGTCCGTCGTGAGTGCGTGCGTGCGTGCGTGCGTAAACTTTTACTTTAAACGACATCTCCTCTGAAACTGATAAGCGGATTTTGACAAAACTTCACAGGAATGTTCCTTTGGTGGTCCTTTACCAAAATTGCTCAAATGGTTCCGGTCCATTGCTCAATATGGCCGCCAGAGCTAAAAATAGCAAAATCTTTAAACGACATCTCCTCTGAAACGGTTCGGCAGATTTTGATGAAACTTGACAGTAATGTTCCTTGGGTGGTCCTTTATTAAAATTGCTCAAATGGTTCTGGTCCATTGCACAATATGGCCGCCACAGCTAAAAATAGCAAAATCTTTAAACGACATCTCCTCTGAAACGGATAGGCAGATTTTGATGAAACTTGACAGAATTGTTCCTTGGGTGGTCCTTAACCAAAATTGCTCAAATGGTTCCGGTCCGCTGCACAACATGGGTTCCAGGGCAAAAAAATAGAAAAACCTTTAAAGAACATCTTCTCAGAAACCGATGATCAGATTTTGATGAAACTTAACAGAAATGTTCCTTGGATGGTCCTTTATCAAATTTGCTTCAATGGTTTCTGTCCACTGCACAAGATGGCCCCCAGAGGTAAAAATAGAAAAACCTTTAAACGACTTCTCCTCAGAAACCGATGATCGTATTGCAATGAAACTTGACAGAAATGTTACTTGGGTAGTCCTTAACCAAAATAGCCCAAACAGTTCTGGTCTGCTGCACAACATGGGCACCAGAGCTAAGAATAGAAAAAAACGTTAAACTACATCTTCTCAGAAACCGATTATCAGATTTTGATGAAACTTTACATAAATGTTCATCGGGATGCCCTTTAACCAAAATTGCCCAAATGGTTCCGGTCCGCTGCACAACATGGCTGCGAGAGTTAAAAATAGAAAAACCTTTAAGGACTTCTCGTCCGCAGTCTTCACGAAAAACATTTTAACCTACTAGCCAGTTGGACTAGCATAATGGCATATTTAACTAGTCCGAATGACAATCTAGTAGTCCGACTATTTTGCCACATTATAAAACTGTATGCTTGAGGTAAATACCTATTTCAATTGAGCAGCTTGCAGTTTGAGTAAACATTTCTTTATTATGATGCTCATGCAGTGATAGGGAGTGACATCCTTCTGTTGGGAATAGTGCTCCTTGTTTTTCAGAACCTATGGGTACTATGTAAAAACAAAAGGCATCTTGCTTGAATAGACTGTAATAATATCAACATGGTTAGAAAAGAAATGCCATGCTTTAATAGCTTTGATTACATTTTACTACTGAATTACCTCCCTTTAATAGAAAAAAAAAATAATGTCTTAATTATTCACGTATAGCATCTTTAAATAATTTTTAAACAATAATAATTTATGAGTAAACATATAAGCATAAAGTTCTCACAAAAAGATCAATTTAAAAACCTTACATTTATACATAGGAAAGTATATATAGACTGAACATTAATTTTCGTTTAAGTGACACTCTGAAAGTTTATGAAACAGCTATTTTTAGTAACTTAAATGGCCGAAAAGTGTAAGTGAAACACCAAGTCGATTCTATCTCGTCAGTTCTTGTTCAGGTTAGATATTGCTTCATAATCTATTCAGATTAAATGTTAACCGATGATCAGATTTTGATGAAACTTGACAGAAATGTTCCTTGGGTGGTCATTAACCAAAATTTGTTAAATGGTTCCAGTCCACTGCACACCATGGCTGCCAGAGCTAAAAAATAAAAAAAACTTTATACGACTTGTCGTCGAAACCGATGACCTTTTTTCGATAAAACTTGACAGAAATGTTTGTTTGGTGCTCCTTTACTCAAATTGCCCAAATCATTTCGGTCCACTGCACAACATGGCAGCCAGAGCTATTAAAGTAAAAAATTTTTTTAAATAACTTCTCCTCAAAAATCGATGATTGTATTTCTATGAAACTTGACGAAAATGTTCGTTAGGTGGTCTTTGCTTGAACCTTTTGGCCAGTGGAGCACAGGCACTGATGTGCCTCTTGTTTTTTGGCCTTATGGATAAAAAACTTAATGAAGTCATTCCAGTCAAGTTCTGTACTATGCGAACAAAACTACTGAATTATTTTAATCTTAATATCAACAGTACCATAAATGTTCATGTTTCATTGTTTTCCAATTTTTATGAAAACATCCATTTAAATTTCCATTGCCTGGCACTCATTTATTAATTTAACTAACGCCTGGGGGTTTAACTTTCATGCCAAAATATCGCGTGACTACAAAAAGGGAGGAGCTTGTGGGTCAAATAAGTGCGGACACCAAATAAGTTACAGATTATTAAGGCGATCTACAGAAAATGGTGCAAGCTTTCTCAGGCTGGGGCCTTGCTGTGCTTGCTTATTTTCTGTAGATCGCCAAAATGAACTCTAACGTATACTTTGAGAGGGTCTTATAAAGGTCTTGTTTACTAATAAGAATTGCATTGCATTGCTTTTTTATAAGAGTTACATTGCTGATTTATTCTGGTAAACTGTGTTGACTGAATGGAGAAAATATTATGATTTTGGGGGAGAAATGAACAGTTTTCACCAAAAAAGTACTGATATGCTGATGATTAACCTGCTAAAATTGTATCATACCGCATCCACTTTCTTGGAATGCAGAAGGTGAAAAACGCCCTTTTTGTGCTTGCTCAAATTTTGGATCATATATAGCCTGCTTGTTTTCTTTTCTTAAGTAAAGCTCTAGTGTGTAAGAATGTGGACTTGTTCATCCAAAAGTCTTAACTTTAATGACTGAATGTGGAAATTGAGGATATGGATAAAAGATAAACCCAAATTTTCATATTTACAGAAAATGAGTAGTAAAGTGCAGCCCAACAAAACTGAATAACTTTATCTGAATATATAACCATACTTGATGTGTGCACCAATGACCTTGTGTCTGAAAGCTGTGTACATGTCTGTTTTTTCAAAAGTACCATACACTTCTTTTGCACTTGAATTTAATACCTACATGTATTTTATTGATTTAATTTGGTATCATATGTGATGAAGAAATATGCTGACAGCTTATGAAGATTGCTATAACTGTTGGATCGATAGGACTGATGTGATGCCATAAATTATGTTGTTATTATAAAAAAAAAAGGTCTATATATATTTACTTTGAAAATTATGCTTTGTTATTAAATAGTATGGATATGAAGCCCGTAAGGCTAAATCATGAAAGTATATGTTGGAACTAAATTGTGTCCACCATGCATGTTACAAGTCCTGATGCCTTCGGCAAATTTGAACTTATTTTTAAACTCTGCAAATAACACATTTCAATACTATTTATGGAAACCTCCATTTCAGGAATTGGCAACATTAAGAGTGTCAAAGGTCACTGGTGGTGCAGCTTCCAAACTTTCCAAAATGTAAGTTATAATATTATATGTAAAACTTCTGTTGAACTCTCATTTAATATCTGCATGTATTTAATTGATTTAAATGGTATCATAAGTGATGAAGAAATATACTGACAGCTTATGAAGATTGCTATAACTGGATCGATAGGACTGATGTGATACCATGAATTATGTTATTTATATAGGATTTTGAGTAGATATAGGTCTACAAAGTATGCCATTCTAATGAATTGTTGTTTTTCTGTTGTTGAATGTGTAGAGTCGGTCATGAATTACAATTTCAATTGTGAATGTACATATAAAAAAATAGCATTACACATGACAATATTGGTGATGTTCTTTTACTGCTGCTATTAGTCACTTAATAACCCAAACCAATTTTGTGAACTGGTCTTGTTTTGTTTTAATTCTATTCATGACAGTGGCATGTATAATACCCGAACTAGAGTAACATGATTTTCCCTTAACCAAGTTTACCAGCCACGTATGATGATCAATTGTTTTGATTCAAGTTACATGATGATCTTTTAATAACGGATCGATAGGACTGATGTGGCTGTATGTAAAACACATGGATTAATCATCATTATTCATTGTCAGCGAACCTGGTATTTGATTCCATTTTCACTACATTAGTTCATCCATTTCTTAAATATTAATGAAGTAAGGGAGCTCTTTCCAATGAAATTGTATGTCACAATTAAATGCTATTAACCAGGACTTCAGAAAGAGGTTTTGTTACTAAATATAGAAAAACAAAACAGTTTATTGGCTTACATTATGAAAAGGTCCCCATTCTGCACTTATGGAGCTGCTGCATTAAATGTTCATGATTACGATAATCTCATAGCAAAATGACCCAGTGTACATTGTATCATTATATACCATGGGTATCATACTATTGCCTTTATAATGGCAACTGTAACTGCAAGTTGAGCTGTTTTGTTAATAAGCCATGAGCATACATACTTCTTAACAGCTGCCATAACAAAATTAACTTTTTATGCCCCCTTTTGAAAAAAGTGGGGTATATTGTTTTGCACATGTCGGTCGGTCGGTCGGTCGGTCTGTCTGTCGGTCGGTCGGTCGGTCGGAATACCAAATGGTTTCCGATCAATAACTTGAGAACGCTTTGACCGAGGGACCTCATACTTGGTATGTGTATTGGTCATCACCAGCAGATGAACCCTATTGATTTTGAGGTCAGTGGGTCAAAGGTCAAGGTCAGTGTGACCTTTACATGAAAAACGGTTTCCGATCAATAACTTGAGAACGCTTTGACCCAGGAACCTCATACTTGGTAGGTGTATTGGTCATGACCAGCAGATGAACCCTATTGATTTTGAGGTCAGTGGGTCAAAGGTCAAGGTCAGTGTGACCTTAACATGAAAAACGGTTTCCGATCAATAACTTGAGAACGCTTTGACCCAGGGACCTCATACTAGGTAGGCTTATTGGTCATGACCAGCAGATGAACCCTATTGATTTTGAGGTCAGTGGGTCAAAGGTCAAGGTCAGTGTGACCTTTACATGAAAAACGGTTTCCGATCAATAACTTGAGAACGCTTTGACCCAGGAACCTCATACTTGGTAGGTGTATTGGTCATGACCAGCAGATGAACCCTATTGATTTTGAGGTCAAAGGTCAAGGTCAGTGTGACCTTAACATGAAAAACGGTTTCCGATCAATAACTTGAGAACGCTTTGACCCAGGGACCTCATACTAGGTAGGCTTATTGGTCATGACCAGCAGATGAACCCTATTGATTTTGAGGTCAGTGGGTCAAAGGTCAAGGTCAGTGTGACTGTAAGCTGAAAAAAGGTTTTCTGATTGTCCATATTTTATTTTCTTATATAGTAGACAGTAGAAATTTATATGTCACTAAATGCATGAGTTGAAGTATCAGTTTTCAGTGAACATCTAGTTTAATTATGCCCCCCTTCGAAGCAGAGGGGTTATATAATTGCTTTGCACATGTCGGTCGGTCTGTTGGAAGACCAAAGCTTGTCCGAGTGATAACTCAACAATTCCCGGACCTATGGTCATCAAACTTGACATGAAGATTAGGTATGACCAGTAGATGACCTGCCTCATATGCATCCAATGACAAATCAGCTGTCATTTCAGTCCATGCATATTTCATTCAATTGTCCAAATATTTCTGGCAACTTGGCGCTCAGGGGGCATAATGTTTGACAAACATCTCTTGTTCTTACTTGGTTTGGTATTATACAATGTCAGTTACACATGACAAAGGTGTTGACTTCCACTATAAGTAACTGATGAAGTTTGAAGAACATCAAATTTGTGAAGTGTCAGCCACTTATAATTAAGTAAAATTATCTATGTAAAATACAGTAAAATAACATGAGTTATCCTAAACCAAGTTTACTAAGCCACAAATGATGATCAATTGTTTTCATTCAAGTAACATGATGATCTTTTAATAACGGATCGATAGGACTGATGTGGCTTAATGTAAAACCCGTTTATCAAATTTTAATGACAACTTTAACTGCAGGATACTTTCTTGACAGTTAGTTTATCCTCAATTTTAAGTGTGCAATGTGTTTATCAGCATGTAAAGGTGACCTGCAGATTATTTATTGCAGAATAATTGATATAAAATGCTATTAACATTCATGTTTGGTGTGATTTCAGCCGTGTGGTGAGGAAGTCCATTGCCCGCGTTTTCACTGTGATCCACCAGACACAGAAAGAGAACCTGCGTAAATACTACAGAAACAAACCTTACAAGCCCAAGGACCTCCGGCCCAAGAAGACACGTGCTCTGAGACGAGCCCTTACTCCTCACCAGCGATCACTCAAGACCGCGAAACAATTGAGGAAGGAGCGTCTCTATCCCATGAGAAAATTTGCTGTTAAAGCTTAAATGTGTCTAAATAAATAAGAAACAAAAGTGGTTTTATTTTGAACACTTACAATTGGTTATGGTTTTACTGGCGTAGCATGGAAAACAGATAAGAATTCAATCATATCTGACGGCCATCAGTTTCATCCCACTTGTCCACTCTTACCTTGGGCAATCTATAACAAGCTTGGCATAGTATCTTTGGTGTAGCGTTACCAGCTGGAATGCTGTATACGTAGTCTTCTGACCAAGTTTAAAACTGCCTTCTAGCTTTCTCTACATTACCCTTTTCAACTTGACCAGCTTTGGTAATATTGCTCGTCATTGCCTTGTGGTGGAATAGGGTATCTTGGTTTTGGTCAGATAAGGCCAAGCACTGCCACAAAGTTTGCTAACCAAGCTGCATAATAAGTAATATTCACTGGTCATGTGGTATACTTTAGGCCAGAAGCTTTCCGTGTTTTTTCAATACTCAAGTATGAACCAAGGGATCTCCAAACAGTATAATTTACTTTGGAACGGGATGATTTTTAAAGTAACACTCTTACTCAAAATCAATACATACACATGTGTAACATACTGAATTCTGAGTGATAAATCTTAACTCCAGGCTCACTAAATAATGCATTTATGGAAAGTATTAATTACTGATGACAAGATTGTAATAAATAGCTGAAAACACAAAAATATTTCCTTTAGGATTTACTGTGATCTATCGTCTCATAAGGTAGAAATATTGTTTTCTGCACCTTTCAAATTAAACTGTATCCTTGATAAGAACCATCGTTTTCAAGAATTTATTCATCCCAGGGCTTCTATTAATAATTTGAAACTGGAAGTATGAACTTCCTGTCCATCAATATTGGAAGTTTTACACTGAAATTTGGAAGTGTTAGTCGCCCAAATACAAAAAAAAATCCACTTATTTAAACTTGTTTGTTAAAAATCAAATAATTTGCAACTCTACTGCAAAATTCACAGATTTATGTTATGATAATTCATTTTAATTTAAGTCTGATTGAAATTGTGACCATAAAAGTAATATTGACACCAGGTTTTGATATTTTGAACTTCCAAGCTTTCAACTTTTGAAGTTTTCTTCAAAATTACGGAAGTTTTTGTACATTCAAGGAATTAATTTTTGAAGTTTTAACCCATTTCTAGGGAGTAATATACATCCAAACTTCCTTTAATGGAAGCCCTGCATGATGATCCTTTTTGGTGCAATAAAACAATTGAATTGTATTAGTTGTGGAAAATCTTATTTGGGAGCAAGAGTGCATCTTGAAATAATGCACATGCATACTGACAGATAATAAATCCTGGAAACCTGTAATTTGTCTAGTACCCTCTCCTGGGAATAAAAATATTTGAATAGTTTCAAAAGTAGACAACATGCTTTTGGACATGCACAATACAAGCCGCTATTTGTTGAATGCTAACTGTAAAACGAGGTTAAAATTAATTCTATAGTATCAAGGACCTTGGATGTCCACGAATATAACATGTCCATAATGGTAATACAGCAAGTTAAAACATTTGGATGGATCCATATCAAAACATTGACTGTTCAACCAAGTCTCGGGCAATATGTACACTAGTGTTGGGAATCGGTTGCAATTTTACTATGGATGATCGGTTCCACTCAAGTAACCGATTATCTGTAGTACAATCGGTTTTTAAAATACTAGATAGTACCTGAGTTGCAGTTTTATTCATGTACAGTATTAAACTCTTAATCATTATATTCATTACCTTATGTCTATGATTGAAGTTATTAAGTGTTGTTGTATAAAAAATAGTTCATTTTCTTGCTCATTGTGGCTTTCATCAGCCATTTTGTTAAAGATAACATCTGAACACTTACTTTTTTTTTTTTCGATAATTGATTATAACTAAATACTATCGATTGTCGCCGATTTCAGGCCCAACCAATCGATTTTCGATTATAATCGATCATCGGAACATCACTAATGTACACATTGAGTATCTTAAACTTAATGTTCTTTTTCTGAACTTTTTGTCTTGACCAAACTTGGTAAAAACAAACTAACATCAAAGTTGGATAACCAGTCAAATGACAATATTTACTGATTGGTAACAGCCTTTTGGGATGTCGGAATTGACCTCTTTTTCCACCTGGGTAACAATGTTCATGAGCATGAAGCAATATTTCAAATGAGATTGCACCACACTGTGGCACTGATTATAATGATCCTCTTTAACTAGAAGAGAGGTATCAGGTTTGCAAATAGTGGTAGTCCAAGTCTTGCAGGCACAAGAAGAACTTTTGGTGACCCTGAGGTCATGGCCGACAGTCGTTTTAAAACGGACCAGTTTTACCTTGTACCATGAAACTGCACTGATGGATTGTTTGATCATCCATGACCGTTATAATTTTGTGGGTCATGCCCAACATTGTTATGAAAACTGTCTGTTCATTTAACAGGCATTTGTTTGACCTCCAGTTTAGGTATTCACAAATCGATGACCATTATTGCATTTGGCCTAAGACCATGAAACTTAGCATTTTTGTTGTCTATAACTTGGAGATTTTGAGATCAGTCTGTTATTGTGACAATTTGTGCTTGCAAGAACTAGAGAATAGTATGAGAAATGAATATGGATCTTTTTTATTGATTGTCCTTGATCTGTAGAAAAGTACTGGTCAGTCATTATACAAGTAAAAGGCAATGGGAAGAAAATGGTTTGAGGAAGTAGCATGACAAAGATTGCCTCTAGCAAGAAGACTTCTTGTTTTGAGGTCCAGGAGGTCAAGGTCATCGCAAACATTGTCCGCACAATAACCAAGCTAAGGAATGAATCATTGAACTACAACCATGAAACTTTACTTCTGGGTGAGAGGGTCGTAGGCCACAGATGATTCTTCTTAAGAAATCTTTGTCCGCAATAACATATTGGCCTTGATCCATAAAACTATGCAGTTGACTAGTAGATGACCACTGTTATGGTCATGGTCAACCCAGACCACATTTACGTGCAAGAACTCGACAATGTATGATAATGAAACTCGACCAGAAAATGACCAGGGCTTTTGATTTGGCATCATTTTGTGAAAAGTGAT
This sequence comes from Mya arenaria, assembly GCF_026914265.1. NCBI lineage: Eukaryota > Metazoa > Mollusca > Bivalvia > Myida > Myidae > Mya > Mya arenaria. The sequence continues at coordinate 67,881,663 of NC_069124.1, read as the reverse complement.
GGTCCATGTCATAGTGGTGAAACTTTTAATGCTGTATGTCTTCATTGGTCATACCCCTCATGAGCCTTTCTGAAAATGTCCATGCTACTAGTTTTTGTGCGATGGTAATGTGAACGTAGTATGTGCGTCTGTGTGTCTGTAAACAATTCCTTGTTAACACAATACATCTCGATGAAACTTGTACAGTATCTACATTTCCATTAGAGCTTGGTTCCTTTCGAAACCAGCCAGATCCGCCCATGCATGCCTAAATTATAGGCCTTGATAGTATAAAAAATCAGTGTGCCTGTTAACAATTCCTTGTTAACATGATACAGCCTTCAGTTTTTATTGTTTCTCAATGAAACTTGTACAGTATCTACATATCCATTAGAGCTCAGTTCCTTTCAAAAACCAGCTAGATCCACCCATGCATGCCTAGATTATGGGCCTTGATAGTATAAAAAAAATGCTATTGTGTAAACAATTGCTTGTTAACATGATACAGTCTTCAGTTTTGATTGTATCTAGATGAAACTTGTACAGTATATGGATATCTATTAGAGCTCGGTTCCTTTCGAAAACCAGCTAGATCTGCCAATGCATGCCTAGATTATGGGCCTGCCTAGATTATGGGCCTTGAAATGATTAGATTATAGGCCTTGATAGTATAAAAAAAATGTTATTGTGTAAAAAATGCTTGCGAACATGATAGTCTTCAGTTTTGATTGTATCTTGATGAAACTTGTACAGTATTCAGATATCCATGAGAGGTTGATTCTTTTCAAAAACAGTGATGTTGACCACACAAACCCAGCCAGTTGAGCATAGGCCCTTTTGGGCCTCTTGTTTTTGCCTAGCTTTACCTTCACTCGCATGTAAACATACTAACTTCAAACTCTGTGATTTAAGCTGCTGTGTGACTGGACAAGACGATAAAACACAAAAGTGAAAAATAAAACCACAAGAGATAAGATGGTGTTTTCTTAGTTTAACAACAATATGAACAACAATGCATATTAATCACTATCATAAATAGATGATTGCACTTCCTCTGCATGTTCAGCAGTACTCATGAAAGATTGATTATGAGAACTACTAGGCAAACTATTGTCAAAATTTAAATTAAATTCTGCACCAAATAAAACTGCATCTCCAGTCTTTTGTTCAAAAGCATTTCTGTTTAGAAGCCCAGTAGCCTCATTGCCTGTATCATCTAATATTGAGGACAGAGCTGCATTAAGGTCCATGTCTACATTATCATCAATCAGACCACCAGCAGTATTACTCTCGGTGGGTAACACATCTACACTTGCACTAGCATCATTTTCTGACACTTTTCCATCTGTTCTAACACCTTCATTTAACAAACTATTGCCTGGTCCAAATAATCCTTCTGTTGGTTTATCCAAGTACATATCTTGTGCAAAGTGTTCAGAATCACTCCTTAGAGAAGCATCAACGTCACTTTTACTCTCAGCCACCGCGTTCATGTTGGACCACCGCCCTGGGTTGGAGGTGGCCTTTGTTATGTAGGGACTTTCCTCTTCGTCACTGTCATTGTCTTCAAACCCTGTCACTATCTTCTGTACTGGCTGCAAGGAAATCATAAGAACTAACTTATTTGTGAATATTACATCGCTTTTTACAGCTTCCTTGTTCTTCCCCGTTTGGTAGATATTCAATATGTAACCTATATTTGTTCCTAATGCTAAACACAGTTTTATGAAAAAGTTCATGTATCACCAGACTCAGAGAAAGTATGCTAGAAAGTCCTGCTTTTATTCCTAAGAAATGCAAAATAGAGTTATCTTATTAGATAATTTACTGGGTAAGACTGTTTGATCGTTGAGTACAGTTGTATAACGTCTCAATGTAATACAGCATGTAGTTGCTGAGATCTATATAAACCTATGTGTGCTTACATGCAAAATCGTAACCAGAAATTATCTTTATCTAAGTCAAATAATAAAGGGTTATTGTTTGCATTATATACAAGAAATGTCTAACTTTATCAATAAAATAGGTTGGGTAGTTGGGAACACATGTCTAAGGTTTCAATGCAATACATGATGCTTTTGCTGAGATAGTGACTTAAAATATGATTTAAGGGAACTTACATCCAAAACCTTAACCAAGGTATGACGCTGAAGCTAGAGCAAGTAGTATATCTCTCCCTATTTTTTTAGCATTTGAGCTAAATATTACACATACCTTTTCTAATGGTTTATTACCCTGCAAACTCCCAAAGAGTGCTTTTGCCAGGTCTTGTTTGCTTGTATCAACATCCTCTATCAAGTTCTGTAAAAACAGAGGATAAATAAAAGTTCTATGTAGAATAGCTGTGGGCAAGTTGTTTTGTAAGAACACTGATCCATTGCTAAAATAAGGTGACACTGCATTATACAACAATTGCCACTGAAAAAGCAATCCTATTCAAGATATGTTCAGTTACCTTAATCAAAAATGTGAGCAAAGAAGGTAAAGCAAAACCTGTAGCCACATAGTTAGGAATATCATTATAAAAGGAAAATGGTTATAAAATATGTAACTGTTTCAAAAATCTGATGTGTTTATTTCAATCTATTTCCTGGTACACACCTCCTGTTTCTCTAGGTTAGCCGGTCTGGTGGGCGTGTCCAGTCGACCTTGTTTGCCCCACACTCTCTTCACTCCAGACTGACTGAACCCGCTGTCCCTGTAACATACAGATTTCTAGACATTATGATATATTATGTATTGGATTATGGGGATATTTAAAATTCCTGTTAATTATGTGCTTTCTTAAAATCTCATCATTATATCTCATTTGCATTTATAACTAGTAATTTAAGATAAATTCTTTATTAAAGTTCCCTATGACAGAGATAATATAAAAGTAAACTCAGACATTCACAAAACAAACATACCTGTCTCCATCGGTATGAGTGGAGGATGTGCTTCCTGTGTGCAGTCTGTCCCCGGTCATGGAGCTGTCCCCCTCCTTCTCATCCTCTGTGTACACACTCTCCCCTGGGTCCAGGGCCTCGCCTCCTGTAGGACAAAGGACTGTGGGACAAATTGTGTGTGGTTTATACCAAAAGGTACCAAAATCTTTTTATATATAAACACTTCCAGATAAACAGGTTGAATATGTTTACATTCAATACAGAATGCCAGTATAATATTGATTTCAATTTTCATTTCTATTCTTAATATTTTACATGCTAGATTATAATGCCATTCATGAATTTGAATAAATCAAAAGAATGGTACACTCCTACCTTTATGTGCATGTCGTAGGTGCGGTGGTGTATATGGCATGGCTCCGGCCTCTAGGTGGGAGCTCACAATGTCATCTAGGAAGGTCAAGGTTGTATCCATGCAATCAGCCTTGTAGTGGTGAAGAGTAAGTTTTAAGTAACACACTCTCTCTATCACAGATAACCTCTGAAACATAATCATATTTCAGTCAAATAGGAGAATCCATACAATGTGTCTCTTCAACATCGGAAACGTATGCTGTCAAATGTACTTCATGTAGTGAACTAATAATCAAATATTATCTTTGCTTAAACTAAGTAAACTGCAAAACCTACCTTAAAGGTAATCTTTATTTTAAGCAAAGTAGTAAGAAACATAGTGGATAAAACCTGTAATCTGTCAATTTTAATTACAATAATAATAAAATAAAATTATCTTCTTTTTAATCTTATACCTTTTGAAAATACTTTAAATTCATACAACTTCAGTTGTTTGTCCAATATATCAGTAAAACCCACCTGCTTTATAACAAGAGAAAGGTCTAAGTCTAGACAATCCTGAAGAGTGGTTGCTAGTGTATCTTGGGAGATGATCTGGGCAGTGACCAGTGACTGTAGACAGGTGACCGCACCCACCAGAACAGGATAAGGGGTCCCAGGGCGGTGAAGCAGGCCTGTCAGTAGACCAATGGTGCGGCCCTCCTCTAAATGCTGCAGCATCCCACATAACTCGCTGAGAATCTTAAATAAGTATAAATACATTTGCATTTCATAAGAGGCACATGTAATTATTGTAAGAAACAATGTCATTTTGAATTAGCTATAATTATTTGTGTACCTGGTACTTGATAATTCAATTATACATACTGCCATGTACTTCCAAAATACCATGTGTATACATATTTGGCAATACCAGATTGTTACTATGTAAGGCATCAACCCATAGTACAAAAAAATATCTGGCTGTCCTAAAAAAACAAATGACTCCCCACACCCACCCACCAACCAAAAAAAGCGATTACTAAATGAGAGATATCCTATATAGAATATAGATGGATTTCACTATGACCATGGCTGACTGAACAGCTCATGAATTATTTAGTGGGGGCAAGAACGCTCTGCTGCTGATAAGCCCCCAGTAGTAAATTCAATACATTGGTGTTTGGATGGTCAGTTTATACATGTTTTCTGTTAGTAAAATTGGTGAAATGGTATAGATTATGTGTTGTTGGGTGTGCAAATAGACAAAACAAAGAAAAGGGAATATCTTTGCACAGATTTCCTAAATACCCATTGAGTAGACACATTGAATACATGTGTAGGCTGTTGCAGACAATACAGAAAAAAAAGATTCTGGAGTAATATATAACAATATGTACAACACCAAGGTGACATTTTTACAGGTATATCCCGTGATTTATTTTTGTGGATATATACTCAGTCAGAACCCTATGTACTTAAAGTTGCACTCTCTCTCCCAAATAAGATTTACCACAATTTATATAAATGTTTTGATATACCAAAATAAAGATAAATACATGTCAAAAACAATGGTTCTTATGAAGGATAACGAGTTGAGTTTGAAAGAAAGGTGCAGAAAACACGCGATTTCTACCTAATTAGACAAAAATAGATCGCAGTGAATTTTTTAGCACTCACCAATCATTTAATATTTTTGCGTTTTCAGATATTAAATACACGGTTACAATCTTGTCATCAGTTATGAATGTTTTTCATAAATGCATCATTTAGTAAGAAGTTTTCTTATACATGTGCATGTATTTATTTTAAATCAGAGCGTCACTTTAAAAAAGACTGGCAAGACTTTCACTTAAAGACCACCTCTTGATTGTCCTAATGAAAATTGGATTAGGTCTTTCAAACAAAGACATATCATATAGCTTAACACTTTCGGGGGCAACAGTTCCTCAAATTTGGAACACATGGGTACCAAGTTAAGCTAAATGTTTGAAACAATTAATTATTTGGCCAGAGAGGGAGGTGACATAATCAAATATACCCGAGGCATTTGAACTTGGTCACAACAAAATGATTTCAATAATCGATTGTTTTGAATTTTTATTGAATGCCCGCATAATCTTACAAGAAGAGCACAAACATGGAGCAACTACAAACATAACAATACAATAAAATACTTGATATCTATATCGCCAACGGGAGCAGTAAATTTGATTACTGATGGATGGGGTGGACGTGTGTCGGACAAGCAAATAACAGGATATATGTCCATCCTTTTGCCCGGTAATGAATAGTTGACAAAAAGGGGGGTCCTTGTTGCCGAGGAAATGGCAGCCTCCGGCACTGTACTTAGGATTCCTTCATTCACCGGGCAAAAATCAACTTTCTGGCAATGAACCGTCCAGAAAAATTGTCACATGTGAGAATACATGTTGAGCGTGTCATAGGGAGAATGAGGAAGTTTCTTATACTGGACTCGAGTCAACTTACTTTATTGAATGACAATTTCATGCCTTCAATCATTACATATAACTAGGTGTTTACATCTAACAAGAAACGCAAAGCAAATATTTGTGGTCTTAATTGTTTATTTTATGTTTATCGCTATAAACTGCCAAAATTACAATTTTTCATTTTCACTCTTTTCTGTTTATATACTGTATGAAAATACAAATACTGAAAATAGTTTAAGTTTGACTTAATTTTCTTTATTATCCCTGGGATAATATCTGACACAAACACTTTTAGTAGTTTTGTTGTTAATCTTTCAAGAAAGTCAATGTCTCTCTGAACATGAACTGCTAAACTGTTTGATTTACTCCCTTATACTTGCAGTTATTTTGTAAGGATCAGGTGAAGTTCCTGCTCCAACAGAATATATATTGCTACATAACTGGAGGATAATTTCCTTGCATAATCTGATAAATCAACTTGTTTAAATAACTCAAACCATTACGTTCTAACTAGACCATTGAACTATATTGTACTATATAATGTATTAACCTGGAGGGGCTTATCAGCAATGTTTTGCCCCCAGCTAGTACATGTGGTCAGTTAATGATATGCAGAATCTATTTTTAGGTTATCTGAAATCCATCTATAGGCACTAGAGCCCCCTTAGTCCGTTTTTAGATCATTCTCAATTGTTACACAGATTTCCGCTGCAAAATGAGTTCAAATAAAACTTTAAGTGTGTTGATCATATGTATCACACAGAATGCATCATATTCTGATATCAAATGCCATGAATACTAGTACAAAGTATAAAGCATGTTTATTGCACTAACCCACTGTACTCTGAATAACAGTAAAATCAAAGAAAATTGGAAATGTTCGGCAAGATTGATGATCATATAAAATGTAGGTTGGTTTCAATTGGGCAGCCAAAGGACGATATACCCAGAAACAATGTTGTACGGCCTTAAAATGTGTCACATGAGGCGCTTTTTTTTGCACTTTTAAACAACAAAAAGGCAATTTCAGTTTCCATCCATTTACCCAGAGAGCTATCTGCAGTAGAGGACATGAGGACTTGGCAGACATAAGGGCAACCACACACTTCTGTACCAGGTACTTCTGACACGTCTCCTCACTCTGCTTGCTCAGGTACCCTTGAAATAAATGATCAGCTTGGAATAAGTCTCAATAAACAACTACCTTAAAATAGTTTACTTAAAATGCAATTTTTTACTTTTTTAACATGCTTTGAAACTGAATTAAAGATATTTCAATGAGCAAACTCTATATATGCCAATAACATAACAAGATAGTATGCAAAGACATGAACTATAAAATTAACACTGTCAGAATTAGTAGATGCTTTAATAATAAGCATACTTGTGTGTACAAGTGTCCTAAGCCTGCTAATGTAAGCCCTGTCTGCTGTTTCTCCACAGTATTGTAGAGCAGTAAACAATGTGTCCACCTCCCACTTCCTCTTCCCTGGAAACCTACAAACGTAATTTTAAACTTCTGTTGATCTAGATAATCTAACTTTTGAACTGTTAAGTCTGATTTAGATGTATTTCATTTTTGTTCTTTCAAGTAAATGTTAATATTATTCACTCAAACAGAATCTGTAATTTTCTTTCCATGTTGTTTTTTCTTTGTAAAACCATATTATTTTCTGGAAAATGTTACTGTATTTTCTCCATATTTTAATAATACTACTTCCAAGTAAAAAGTGCCTTTTCATGATAAAGATGAGATTCATTTTTAGGACATACACATATCCATGCATTTAATGTTCCTCACCTGTGAACAAGTTCTGTGACCATGGCTACGAGATCTGCCCTCCAGAATCTGTCTGATGTTGTGTCCACCTGCTGCAGCAGCCTGAATGTGACCACTTCCACGTTATCCAGACAGGCTACACCGTAAAGCACTGTATGCATCTGGAAAAAAGACACTTTTAAAACATTGTTTGTTTGATATGTAAGGAGTGGTTAGAACAAAACTGGCATCATCTTAAAAATAAATGTTGACTCAATGAGTAAATTAAAAATATAATTATAGACTTCTTTTGATATAAAAAAAATACCGGGTACGGCCAAATACTCACTAGCTAAAAATCTTGGTTGTCTAAATAGTATAAACATATATATTTTGGTAAATTAACATATAACCAATATGTACAAAAAAGAATAAGGGATAGGAAAACACGTTTGGCAATCGTATGTAAATTCAACTCCCTGAAGTGAAAATTCAAAGGTAGCAGTTGTCATAGCAAAATTGATGTTATTTAAATTGCAAAAAGACAATATTCAATGGAATGGAAAATGTGAAACAATGCAACTGAATTTTTTATTCACTTCTGAGTAACAATGAAATTAAACTCTGCAAAGTATCACATAAATAAACTCCAATCAAAAAAGTTAAATGTCAACAGAGTTTAGTTTATAAGCCTTCAACCATCTGAGCACATATTCTGCTCTTTCACACTCACCTGTTTCTGTAGAGCGGGGTCTGGGTGATCAAGGGAGGTCACTATCATGTCCTGGTATTCAATGGCGTACTCTGGGCTCAGCCCAACCAGGCTCACCAGGAGCTTCACACCTGGAGCAGTAAACTGTTATGATTGTTACCTGTTGTATACATGTAATACTAGTTGTAGACTTAAGAGTTGTGTAGAAGAACAATCACATTTTATATGCAAAATCTGGGAGTAGAATTCGGTTTACTGGTCCAAGTCAAAATCAAGTGCTTCATGAGGTTAATCAATCTGTTTTTTCTATCTAAATCAATGCACAAAATCAAAACACTCATAATGAAAAATATGTATGCATTAAAATGAGTGTATTTCAAGAACTCTTATATCGTGCATATAGCACCAGTAATGCAATATGGCTTTGATATCACTAATGAATTGAAGTGCAAATAGCTTTATACCTTTGATTGGTAGAATGAATTACTACATCCTGAAATCATTATCTCATGATTCATTCACATGTATTATTAAACTAAGCTATTCTTTAAAAGTTTTCCACCTATGAACTTGAGGTTTGGTTCGGAGGAGTTGAGAAAGCGTTTTACGTGCTCAGCAGCCTCATCCACCACTGGTTTATCAGCTTTCATCTTCAGGATGCACTGTATCACTTCATACAACACAGCTAAAAATACAGTACCGGTAAATACAATATTCTATTACTCAGATGAAGCAGTGAAAAATTTATATAACAAGGGGTTAATGTGAAAGCCGCATTAAAGTCCTTTTATTCATTTTGACACATGCAATTAAGCAGCAGGATATATATTCCCACATTCACATGGTCTGAGCTAGTTTTTGAGTCGAGATGACCCATATTCATACTGGTCCTTAATATCATGCCGAGCATTATCCTGACTGACCTTCTTGAATTTGATGAACACTGGTGAATATATGAATGGAATAAGATTCTTAAACACAAAATTTTGTCTGAATATAAATGACCTAGTTTTGACCCATATTCCCAATGGTCTTAAATATCATGCTGAAAAATATCCTCGACCCGATTAAGTTTCATGAAGATTGAATAAAAACTGAATTTTTGAAAATTTGTGTTTAAAACATTGAATGCAAAATTGTTATTAACACCCAAACATTCAAACATTATTCTTATGTGAGTAAATCAACCGTAACAACAACTCACCAAATGCAATTGGTTCCTTCAGACTTGTCCTTTGTAATATCATCTTCAAAACAGTGGATACTTTGAACTTCAGCCTTAAAATAATCTTCCACTTATCAATACAAGTTTTACATGTATTCTATAAAATACTTCTGTAAAGTTTTCTACAGACAAAACAATTATGTCATTTTTTATCTTATTCATGTAATTTAATTTCATTTGATAGTTTGGGTATGTTAATTATAACATACAGAGAAGATTTGTTGTTTCAGTGTTGTATTTCTTATGGATTAGTCACAGAAAAAATATGTTCATAAGTGACACACCACTTTTAAGACTTACGCATTATGAGTGACACACCACTATTGAGACTTACTGATCATCAAGAGGGGTCAGCAAGGACAGACATTTGATGATGTGTATCTGTAGCCATGGCGCTGGAGTGTTGTGATATTCAAACATGGCCGCCAGTTTCCTAGCAACAAGCTGCTGTAGCACAGAAACCAACATATCCCCTGACTGCAGGTGCTTGCTTGGATTTGTCTGAATTCAGTACATGTATAAAGAAAATCAAGCACTCATGTTCTTAAAACCAATACATATTTGTCAAATTAATGTTTTTTTAACTATATGAATTCTGCGATAAACATGAAAAGAAGAAAATACTCATCAAATTCTAAGAAAACTTCATTGAATCATTGAATTCGGTCCAATATGAATATCAAAGAAAAGTATCTTAAAGATTGACAATTAAGTACAGGAATGAAATTTAACATTTCATAAAATCACGCAGCATTCATCACTTTAAATATTTCAATGCAACAACATCCTACATGAACGATAAAAACAATGGTCTGTAACCTGTGATACCTGTATATTATGATAGAGGGAGTGCAGGGCAGCAGCCATGACCCCTGGGTCTTTATCCAGCAAGGCCCTCTCTAGACTCTCCTGGCAATGGGCCAACAATTCAGGGGCAAGTAACTGCAGATGGTGCAGACACAACACCGCTTTCTGTCGGACCAACTCTCTACAGATATACAATTAAGATATGCTTGAAAAATAAAAAAGTTATAAATTATACATGAATGTTAAGAGCAAATTGCCTGAGAATACCAGTGAAATAACAGAAATCAAACCAATTATTGCACATGAGCTTACATGACATGTGTTTGGAATTATGAAGGTTAACTGAATCTATGGAATGAAAGCAGATTTGTAAATAAAAGAGTTTGAGACGAGCTGAACACGATCAATCCCAACCCTTATATGTTTTTGGGCACCCAAAGCAAATGGAATTAAAGTTGCAATGACATGACTATAATCATCACAGTTTCACAGTATAATTTATGCTACAAAAACACTTTTGTTCACATAAAACTGTGTTTTACAGAACAAGACTTAAAAACTAACTACATGTATCTTGACATACCTCTGGTGTTGTAGTTTAGAAATGGCCAGTGGGAGTATGCTGGGTACCATCTCTGTAGGAACCAGCTGACCGGCCGCAGACAGGGCCAACATATTGTCCAAAAGATTACTGCTCTTCAAGTCCTGAAGAAATTTATTGCACAAAAATAATTAAAAGAAATCAACCATTTTAGGGTTAATTTATCATGGCTACATGAACATGTACCTGATTTTCAATTTATAACGAGCATAAAGTGGTGCAATAATGAAAAAAAAAAACAGAAATAACAAATTATTTGTTCTCAGTAATGGAAAACATGTGAAAATGAGGTATTTTTATTGAGTTTGTTTGGATATTGTTTGTACACAGAAAACAAAAAATGATATAATGCTGTGTATTATTTAAACACCTTTACATACCAGACATGACTCATCATCAGATCTTTTTTAAGAAACATCTATGAAAGTATATTATAACCTGCAGCAGATCAAAATGTTTCATTGATTTATTGAACTAGTTGTATAGATGAATGAAAGTCAGATAGCATAACAATCTGTCTGTATCAATAGTCAGGACTGTGTGTGAAAAATACAAAAGAAAAAAAGTAAGTAAAAAAAAATGAAACTGAACATTCTGTTGACCCATATATGTTTGTGCAAACAAATCCAATAAACACTTCAAATTTCAGTCATTCGTATTAACCTCTAGAATATATAATTTTCTGATGTCATAATTTTCAGTTCCTATCCAGCAGTCTTTCTCAAAGGGATTCATGTGAAACAGAATAATAATATAAGTATAAATAACCAAAAACTAGATTTGTCCAAACAGCTACTTGGCTTAAAGTTTAACTGAAAAGATTGTTAATTTTTTCGTGCGATTTTCGTAACGGATTGTGAAACACCGAAAAACAATACAACACCGTATCAACATATAAATGTAGGTCGCTAATACGGTGCCCACCTTCTGTATGGTGTTGATGAGGAGCAGAGTCAACTCATGTTCTCTATTAAGGAGCAGGCAACAGGCAAGGTATCCTGAAATATGCAGCATTTTTTTACACTTTATTACAATGATTCTTAAATTTATACAAATTTTCTACTAAATCAAGGTCAAGTGTTTTGACTACTTAAAAAACAGAAACAATACATGTTGGTGTATTAAACAACTATTCACAATCACAGATAGTCTTGATTTTTTTTAAATCATTTAAAATCATATACATGTAGATATATTTTTTCAAGGTACACTTTATTTTTCCAAGGTACACTGGAAAATTAACATAAAATAAGAGAGCATCACTTTGTTGTAGGCTGACCTGTTCTCTTCTCTAACAGTGTGCCTTGTTGGGCCAGTTTGACAGCATGTATTGCGCCAAAGTCTACATCGTAACCAAGTAAATGACACAGGATCGTTCTACACAGATAGTCCTTCATCTGGCCCTACACAAAAGGGAAAAAAACTACTCGCATATGGCCCTACACAAAAGAGAAAAAAAACTTAAATGTGTAACATCCAAAATATCGAACAGAATGGTTTAAGTCAACAGTTACTAGGGCTGCAAAAATATGCTAATACCTGAATTGCACAATATTGCAATATGCAAAGCCCATAACTTTGCACATCACCTTAAAATGCTCTATAAGAAACGGTATGTTTGATATCGCCTTCAATATATCATCTATCAGTATACAGGCATATGCATGCAACGGTATACCAGTATATTGTTATTGCCCGAACAGTTACTATCATACTTTCAGATTAAAAAATATTGATATATGTGATCTTGTTCTTCAACATGTGGATGTTTGTCACATGGAATTATTTTACTAGTTATTTCAAAGAAATAATCCTAACTAAGTTCTTAGTCATGTTAACAATATTAAATGAGTTACTATTTGTAAAATATTACTCTATTGAAAACTTGATTGCAAAGAAACTTAGATAAAATTAACTAAGCACATACTTTAAATCTGATAACAGCAAATAATTATAAACTAGAATTCCATAATTCACACATGTTGCCTGTTGGGAGCACCTATTACTAGTATTATGTTTGCGTAAAGGTCACTATAACCATGACGTATTCACCGCAAAATCAATAGGGGTCATCTCCTGCCCATGAAAAATGTGCATACCAATTTGGAAGACTCATTACCAATCATTTCAAAAGTTATTGATCAGAAGCGGAAGTGTGACGTTGGAGAGGGACAAAGCAATCTTTATTTTTAAGCCATTTTTTACAAGCAACACAGAAGTAAAGGAAACATAGCTTTTAAACATTTAGGTAGATTTGACACTGCCACAAATCATAAACCATTACAGAGTATGTTAAAGCTGCACTCTCACAGATATACCATCTTTACAACTTTTTAATTTATTGTCTCGGAAAGAGCAAGTTTTTGATCTAATTTTTTGTCAACAGTCTTATATAACTAGTTTCCATGGATTTTCGCAAAAATTGGCTTGTTCCAAAACAAAAAATAAAAAAGTTGTCAAAACGTTCAATCTGTGAGAGTGCAGCTTTGCACATTCTTTACATTGAATTACCATGGACAACTTTGGAAGAGCAAGACTTGTCTTAAGGGCTTCCAATTCTCTTCCAACAATCTGACCTTCTTCCTGCAAGAAAAAGGGTAAAGATTGACTTCATTAATTTGCGCGTATAATTTTTCTTACAATTCAAGCCCTGGTTTTATGCTAAGGGCTTTTCTTTTGACTTTTGGTCTCAGGCTTGGGAAATTATTTGTTGCATTTATTATCCGTAATAAAAGTTAACAAAAGTCAGTTTTATAATGTGTGTGGGTAAGAACCAGCCCGGTTAGCTAAGTTGGTTAGAGCGCTGTGCTACTACTAGTGTTGGGCCGGTCGTGTTTTCAATCCCCACACCGGGAGCACATTTCCCCCAGGTCTACCTTATGGCACACTTAACGCCAGAAAGGCTTCCGTTAACCTAAAAGGTTGAAGGGGTAAAAGTAAAGTGACTGCTGATCAAGACCCAGTCGCCTAGCTCATTTGGTTAGAGCACTATGCTACTGTTCCCGCTGTCATGGGGTCTTCCCAACACAGGGCCCATGTTTCCTTTATTTTTGACCAAGGGTATTCAATTTGATAATCTTTAGTGTCTCTAGGTCAAACCTGAAGCTAGCTTGATTTTTACAGTCAAATTACAGAAAAAAAAATCCAGTCAAAGGACATGACTATATGGTTGACCTGAATAAATTATCACCTAATGACAAAGCGGTACAAATGCAACAGTAATTATTGGCGGAACTTCTCTCAGAGCCCTGATATAGCTCTTTACGTTTTACTTACATGTTTAGACCGAGCTTTGCGAATGCTGATGACAAACGTCTCAAACCCTCTATTCAAAACATTAACGGTGTTAGTTGTCGACTGAGTAGACCCACCAACATTACCGAACAAGCCATCCGCCAAAACACGGGACAACACTTTTAAACTTTTCTCTGCCATCTATTACATTTTACTGATATAAACATAGCATAAGGTGTGTTCGGTGGGAAAAAAATGACATGAACTCTTAGACATTGTATTTCGAGAACTTTGTTTATTTTTATGATTTTTAACACATTCGTGAAAATAGCACAATATCTTCGAAACAGACAAAACGTCTTACACGAAAACGGTAGACTATGCCCAAGACAGCAAGTCAACAGTAATATTACATGTGGACTTTAAAAAATGCGAAAGAAATCTCATTTTTTAACAAATATACATTTTATATAATTGAAACACGACAAGCAGAAACGAGTCGCTCTTTTATAAATAAATAGTTTTTTTTTTACTTTTAGCATCATGTCTTGCAATCACAGCGAGCAAACTACGTACGACCTTCTACTGACTTACGTCATAATTTACTTAAGGACTTAATTGTTCTTCTTGTCGCGGATTTTATAGGAATGTTGATGGTGCTTCATTTTTGTACAATGACATAAACTACTATAGTAGTACAGCATAAAATGTTTATTGTAAAAGAGATAATTGAAATCATATATATAACGGTATAATTATTTATCCTAATTTTAAATGGTTCATTAAGTGCATCATTAAATGCATCATTTCATGTATCAAAGGACATCAACGAGCATATGTTTACGTGTCCTCTATTCATTTAGGTCATTTTGTTCAAATAAATATGTAATCAGTGTTTTACACTTTGGAGTTGCAAGTTATCTGTTGATAATGTTTGACCTGGTCACGTTTGATATTGTATACTTCTCTGTACACAATGGGGAAGATGTGCAATTATTGGTCACTTGATCAGTACTATTATTTACGAATGCACTATTTTTATACGTTTTGAAACGTTAGCACATTTTCATACCAGTTTCTACACTTACTTTACGATGTATCTACAATTGTGGCGCAGTCGATTGCGATCGACAAGTATCTTCACAATTTGCGGCAATACACGACAATTTACCATGACGTTAATTTGTGTGGCGCATGACGTCGTCTGTGTATATTTATTGCTGCTTCTATATTGTCCGAAGCATAACTTGCTATGACTGATGAGATAGGACACGTAACGAATCATGAACGTATGATAATCTTCGTGAATAACAATCGTCTGTGGATCGAGAACAATCGTTGTTATCATGTATACGCAGTATATACCGTAGTACACCTAGTGCGGTATCACCACGCTAACGTTGCCTAGAACGGGTTTACCACACTAACGCTGCGTTGTGGGGTATATATATATATACATATATAGTACATTTTAATTGTATGCCCGTACACATAATTTAAGCGTGGTGTCGATATACAAGTGAAGGTGTTTTTTCCGTTTTTGTTATGTGGTGAGAGTGGAAGGGTGTCATTTTTTTAAAAATACAGTCATGGAAGAACCACTTTTCTGAGCAATAGCATTGAGTGCAATTTTGACAAACATAAACTAGTAATATGAAACGTGTATATAGTAAAATCTACCTCTTAGCCTTCAATCTGTTTTGTTGTTTGCGACGCGCACAATATAGGTTAATGTAAAAACATTTGACATAATGATAAAAAGTTTAAAAAAAAAGAAAAAAAGATGCATATGAGTGAGGTAGAGATTGAAAATATAAGCGATATTTTGGCGCTTTTCCGGCTCATGCAATTGTGGCTATACGTAGCTATTTATCAAAAAACGCATAAGAAGGCTAATCGCTTTTATCTGTACCTTAATCATTTGCTTTTTTATCATTAAAGCCAAAACACTGTGGGCTACTTAATGTGCACCAGACAATAAACGAGAGACACACAGCGTACACACAACGCTATGGGTTAGGGCGTAACAGACAATAAACGAAACACACACATAAGGTATACTCAACACTGTGTTATGTGTATGTTGTCTGGTCCGCCCTAGCACACAGTGGTGTGTGTGTGTACGTTGTGTGTCGCTCGTCCAATGTCTGGTACGCCCTAGCACACAGTGGTGTGTGAACGTTGTGTGTCTCTCGTCCCTTGTCTGTTACGCCCTAGCCCACAGTGGTGTGTGAACGTTGTGTGTCTCTCGTTCGTTGTCTGGTACGCCCTAGCACACAGTGGTGTGTGAACGTTGTGTGTCTCTCGTTCATTATCTGTTCCGCCCTAGCCCACAGTGGTGTGTGAACGTTGTGTGTCTCTCGTTCAATGTCTGGTACGCCCTAGCACACAGTGGTGTGTGAACGTTGTGTGTCTCTCGTTCAATGTCTGGTACGCCCTATCACACAGTGGTGTGTGAACGTTGTGTGTCTCTCGTTCAATGTCTGGTACGCCCTAGCCCACAGTGGTGTGTGAACGTTGTGTGTCTCTCGTCCATTGCCTATTACGCCCTATCACACAGTGGTGTGTGAACGTTGTGTGTCTCTCGTTCAATGTTTGGTACGCCCTAGCACACAGTGGTGTGTGTACGTTGTGTGTCTCTCGTTCAATGTCTGGTACGCCCTTGCACACCATAATTAATTATATTAAAAGAACATATATTAGAAACTTATTTTAAACCGAGTGTGCTGTGTGTCTCTAGTTCACTTATTTGTTTGTTACGCCCTAGAATACAGTGTATTAGCCTGATGCCTTGTGAACAGGGTATTTGTTTTTGTTTGGCTTCAGGGCTTGTCCGTATTTTTCTATTGCCTGATCTTGGACAAGTAATTTTTACTTCAGCATTAGTTTAGTTTAAACATATTTATTTTACAAGGATTGTGAAACAGGTTATTACAACATTATATTAATCACTCTCGTTGACACGATTTTACGCGAAAGTGTGGTCTTGTGTTGTGGGGGAAACCGGAGAACCCGAAGAAAACCCACTTGTCTGGCTTGGTGACCACAAAACAATACTTCAGCATCGACACATGCACGTACAATTTAACATTTAAAATCAAGACTGATGATTGATAATTATGGGCTCAAATTATAACACTGCATGTAGTGTTTACAAAAGCATACGTGTATATAATTAAACCTCACGCATTGATCGAAATAACCGAAGATTAATTCAGGTTACATTTTAGATGGCCCGTACTTACCTAGAGACCTGTCTTATTTGCCTTCTATTTGCCATGGGTGGTGTATGAAACCTGAAACACTATTTTAGCTCGCAAAATAATCACCCAATATCATATATTAACCATGGAAAAGGGTAATGCTGTCCTAATCCAAACCCAGTTGAGTATAACAATCGGCAACTAAACTTATTGTTTTCCCCTTCCTAAAATAATGAGAAGTGGTGGGCCTCATTAAATCGTGACGGTGTTTTTCAAGCTCTTTCATATTATCACAATGAATAAAGAAGAAAACCGAAATCAATGGAATATATCTGTTAATAAACGCTTCGGTAATATATCGTTAACGACTTCATTTGTGAACACCACCGTCGGATTTATATTAAACGGATCAATAAATTCGCAGATAGGTTAGAGTTCAAAAATGATAACGTTAACTATCTCCAGATATCGGAAATGTCTTATGTGACGTAGCGAAATGGGAGGCGCTATCGATTGAGATTGTGGAGAGGGGAATGTATAAATACCGCTGAAATAGCGTGTTGGATATATGGCGAGTGGTAGTGGATGACTTAAATACAGAGCGTGTTTAGTGTAACAAAAGCCCAGTGACTTTCAATGTTTTTCGTGGTGATTCATCAATATGACCTCTAATTTATACGAACTTTTCAGCGATGCATTACTCCACCTTCCGTCCGCGATTGACAGCTTGGTGCGGTCTAAAGAACATAACGAATCACATCTTGGAAGAAATGTTACGATCGCGGACGCAGCTGCATCGGGCGATTTTCGCATCCTTCAACCAATATGGGATATACGATTAGGGAGAGAAAACTTCTTTGCTTCCCCATTATTTCCCGTGATTCTGTCTGTTTCGTTCTACTTCAGTTTCTGCACACCGTTTATGATAGTCGACTTGCTGGGAGATAAACTACCATGTATACATAAGTACAAGATTCAGTCGAATTTGGAGGTAACCTGGGCGCAGATATGGGACACTGTGAGTCTCACATTTTGGAATCATGTACTCTACATCCTTCCGGCGGCGGTATCTCAGTGGGTGTGGACCCCTGACACGTATCTTCCAGAAAGGGCACCTACTCTCTTCGAGTTTCTTTGGCACCAAGTAGCTGCCTTGGTCATTTTTGACTTGCAGTACTTTGTGTGGCATTGGACGCATCATAAGGTGCGTTTTCTATACAAACATGTGCACGCTCTCCATCACCGCTACCACTCGCCATTCGTCTGGACAACGCAGTACCTCCATCCATGGGAGTTGATCACCGTTGGCTTTCTTACAACGACTAACACTTGGTTCTTCAACTGCCACCCACTGACTATATGGAGTTACATGGTGGTTTCGATCATAGTCAGTGTTGAAGCACACATTGGGTTTGACTTTCCCTTTACTTTAAATCACTTCTCGTTCGGAATGATAGGCGGGGCACCGAAGCATGACATGCATCATTTAAAGCCGCTGACGAACTTCCAGCCTTTCTTCAATCATTGGGACAAGATTTTCGGGTCGTACTGCCCAGTCATGACAAGGGGAGGAGTCAAACCGCCAGACCTCCTTGATTACGAGCGGAAACAGAAGGAAACAAAGAAAACCTTTGATTAGAGACAGCTGTTTGTTCATGTGATACGACCGTTACTATTCTATTGTGTGCCAATGCAATGTTAACCGCAATGTTAACACCGTCTTCTGTAATTCAGGTAGTTTTATATCAAGTAGGACATACTTGTACGTTTACTTATTCATGCTGTGCTTAACATTGACAAATTACACATGTGGAAAACATTCCGTGTGGACTCAGTTCACGTTGGTTAAAATTCATCATTGAAATATTTCTCATCAATTGATTAACAGTTCGTCATCGGATATTGATTACTAAGTAGTTCGAACTTCCTGTACTTATTGGTTATTTAGATCGAGGATGACTGTATTTGAAGAGATGCTAGAACATCGGCTGGTTCTCTGTGATATATTGTTTAATCTCAACATTTTTTTACATTTATACTTAAAATTAATGTGCATTATGTCGTCCCGTTATTGAACTTATTTATTTGACGTACAGTCGAATCCCGTTGGCTCAAACTCGCTTGGCTCGATTTCCTCGGCTAGAACTGGGTGTTAACGAGCGATTTTGTTTCAACTGAATGTAAACATTCACGCTTGGCTCGAATTTCCCCGAGTGCGGAGGTATTTTTGCCGATCCCTGAGAGTTCGAGCGAACGGGGTTCGACCGTACTTTCACATGTTTGCCTGCTTTGACGAAGTTATTATGGTATTCCGTTTGCAACCTCAGACCAGATAACATTTCAAACCTGGATTAGTGGAGTTTTTTCTTACTATTGTTTTGAACAGAGTAATTAATGAATTATTTTCACCTGAAAGAATGTTTATACTAAGCATTTAATTGTTTTACCATAGTAATTCATGTTTTATCCGGCGTTCAACTCCATGTGTGTTTACATTTGCATTGGTAAACGTAGTTCAGTGAACAAATGGTCAAGTGCACGTGTTAATGACGCGATACTCGCCGACAGCACGTGCAAACCTTGACGATCACATATACAAAATATAGTGGTATAAGCTTGCATGAATGACGCCCTGTATCTCCCCAATACAGTGCTGAAATGCGGGTATTACTTATTCCTTTTTTATAACCGTTTTTGAAGTGGATAAGACATAGAATATAAACATTTGAAGAAGTCCCTACTATTACTTTTTATAAAATAATTTACATGTTCTTACATAGTATTTATGATGTGATGCTATGCATATATGACGAACTGTTTCATCCCAAAACGGTTTCGAAGTGCATTATGAACACACCAGAATATATTTGTTGTAATAGTTATTAAATTTTACTCATGAATTTTTAGCTGCCCTTTTGTATAGTCATGATTGATGATCGATGAATGTCATAACGCACACATCAATGTATCGATATAGGATAGTTTATCGTTGTATCGATAGTGGATAGTATATCGTTATATATCGATATAGTCGATATAGGAAATATATCTTTGTATCGATATTGAAAAGTATATCATTGCACAACTACTTCAATCGATATTGAGCTTTATTCGATATTTTAACTAAGTTTAAATTATCTTGATTTTGTGTTGTTTGTTGTTGTTTTTTAATTTAAGGGAAAAAGAAAAGTTTGTATAAAATCCGATTTTTACAGTTGTTAAAAATAAAAGAATATTCTTATCAATATATTCGAAGCGGTCATGAACAAATATTTCATATATTTATTTACTTATTACATTTTGATTAAGAAGCTATAGTCTATGTAGATTGTAAGCTGACGTAGTATTGCGTTTATGACGCTCTGTATCACCCCAATGCAGCGCTGAAATGCGGGGTATTATGTCACGCTTTTATCTTAGATATGTAGACCTTCACGTAGGTTTTATTTTGGAAATGATTTTGTCACATACTTTTATTTTACTTAAGTGTATTGTCGTGTTTAATTTATTGAATAATTCATTGATAAACAATTAATAATGTACATCTTTTATTTACATATTTGTGTTTAAAGGGACTGTTTCATGATTTATAAAATGCACTTTTATGGGATAAAAAAATCGAAATAAAGTGTGGCAAATCAATTAGAGTGTTAAAACTAAAATAGTGACGGCTTGAGCCCTTCAACAATTGTTGATAAAATATCAAATATCTTCTTTGAAGTCCACGATGAAAAGAGTTAAACGCGATTCAACAAAGGGCTGTAGCTTGTCTGGTTGACGTGATTCCATCAAAGCAGTCAATAAAGGTTAAAATATCCATCAGCTTACTTACTAGTCCTTGTGGGCAAGTGGATATGGTTTCAGCTTTGTTTTTAATTTGGTGCCAAAATATGAGCGAATCCTTTTAAAGTACTTGTCTTTTTATATGTGCTTTAAAAGTTACAATTGATATTTGCACATTAAATCAAAGTGCTGAATCAAAGCAGTTAGTTCATAAATAGATGTAGATGAATAAAAATGAGTGTATTTATGATTATTTATAAGTATCTTCCATCTGCATGTGCACGTAGTAATTTACGGCGCTAAACATTGGTCATGCATGGAAAGTTAAAGTTATTGGATCAAGTTTATGTGCATACTAGTTTCAGGTTCCAGACGTTAATATTAAATAATGTCTCTGAAAAAACGAGAACATTCGAAACGAGAAAATATGAACAGTCGTGAAAGTCAAAAAGGTACAATAGTTAAACAACACAATTAGCAGCTTGATATTCATACTCGTATTATAATGTGACATACATAGTTTGCGAAGTGGCAAAAAGCACTTAATTAAGAAACTGTTACAGGTCATAAACGTGCGGTTTGAACTAACGAATATTTCCATTTGTGTCTTATTTATTATCAAATACCTTTCCATTTAAGGATCGGTTTTGAACTTTTGTTTACCCAACTCATTTGTTTGTATGAGGTCAATGTTGATAAAGAAACTGCATGTATACCATGTTGATAATGTATTACGAAAGCAGGCCATACCGAATGGAAAGAAACATTTTTGTTTAATTTATTATTCAAACATGCAAAATTTGTTGTTAAGTTTTAACGTAAACAATAGTCTAGCCATAAACCAAACTGATTTAAAGTCTAATTCCAATACTAGGTTGAACATTAGTAAATTAAATTTGATCTTCATTGTTTGTGAACATGGCTACAAGATACTTAATGAATGGTTATGCGATACAAATATATTCTAGTGCCCATAAAGCAATGGCTTATATGATCTTGCTGTCATTTTTTTCAGAAGTAATATATTTTAATAATTTTTGCAACGTTCATCTGGTATAGTGTTCTATATTATACTATTTATTTTGCATATTTATGCCCCCGAAGGTGGGCATATTAAAATCGCAGCGTCCGTCCGTCCGTCCGGCCGGCCGACTCAATAACTCAGAATATTATGGACAGATTTTAAAATGACTTGCCACATGTGTCCGACATACCAAGACGACATGTCAAGTGCAAGACCCATGTCCCTACCTCTAAGGTCAAGGTCACACTTAGGTGTTTATTCACAATGGAATGCTGCATATAAGGACATAGAGTATAGGTTGTCGTGTCCGGGCTGTAACTTTCCCTTGTATGGACAGATTTTAAAATAACTTGCCACATGTGTTCGGCATACCAAGACGACGTGTCGCGTGCAAGATCCTTGTCCCTATTTCTTAGGTCAAGGTCACATTTAGTGTTTATTCACAATGGAATGCTGCATATAAGGACATAGAGTATAGGTTGTCGTGTCCGGGCTGTAACTTTCCCTTGTATGGACAGATTATAAAATAACTTGCCACATGTGTTTGAATTACCAAGACGATGTGTCGGGTGCAAGACCCGTGTTCCTACCTCTAAGGTCAAGGTCACACTGAGTGTTTATTCACAATGGAATGCTGCATATAAGGACATAGAGTATAGGTTGTCGTGTCCGGGCTGTAACCGGGCAATTTAAAATAACTTGCCACATGTGTTCGACATACCAAAACAACGTGTCGCGTGCAAGAACCGTGTCCCTACCTCTAAGGTCAAGGTTACACTTAGTGTTTATTCACAATGGCATGCTGTATATAAGGACATAGAGCATAGGTTGTCGTGTCCGGGCTGTAACTTTTTCTTGTATGGACAAATTTTAAAATTACTTGCCACATGTGTTTGACATACCAAGACGACGTGTCACGTGCAAGACCCATGTCCCTACCTCTAAGGTGAAAGATACACTTTGTGTTTATTCACAACAAAATGCTGAATATAAGGACATAAGAATGTAGGTTGTCAAGTACGGGTGGTATTTTTTATGTTCAGAGGCAATTTAAAATAACTTGCCATATGTATTTGTTTCATCTTTAACTTTTCATGTACTGACCTTGTTCATAGGTCAATGTCACATTTGGGGGTATTCGTCACATACTGTGACAGCTCTTGTTTTATTATGCCTTTACAATAAAATAGTGGTCGAGTGTGCATCAACTTAATGATTTTTAGGGTTCGTTCTGTCAGTTATGTATATGTTCTGTCATGGAATTCAACATTTGGTCCGAGATTTATTGAGCTATGTATAGTATTTAGTTATTCTCCTAGTTCATAATGTTAAAGGAACGAACCATGGTGATTCTGATTTCATTTTATCATTTTCATTTTCGCTTTTCAAAGACTATACTAATTGGCTATAAAAGTGTTCTAAGCATCTAAGTACTTGATGCATCATTAATTTATTATTTTCTGTAAACTGGCCAGCATATTTAGGCCGGAAGGAAATTATTTAATAAGAACACATATTTACTAATTAACGTGCATTTTCGAAGAAATATTGTCGTCATAGAAAGTAGCAGATTGATAATTCCTTAAAATAAATAAAGAGTAAAACTGCTATATCAAATCCTTATTATGCTTATGCCGTTCAGCCTTTCAGTGTGCCTATGTTCTCAGTCTAGGCGAATATTTCGCAATTTGTCGCATTAGATATTTCGGACATACATGTAGTTAACAGTACCTCCTCCAAATGTGACAAAAGTGTGTATAGTGCAATTCGTATATTATTGTTATGTAGATATTAAGACATTTCGGTCAAGTTCAATGTCCCAGTTAAAACCGACTAAAAATAGACCATTTATACACCAGTCAAAACCAGCAAAACAAAATTATTCACGTTTCGTTAAATACAGTCATTAGGTTTATTGATATCAATCTATTGAGTTTTAGTGTACTAATGTTTTGGCGGGGACCAGTAAATCGATTTCCTCGTGATTTTGTCACTCGAAGTTTACTGTTTAGGGTTTGTACGGTATCAGTCGTCCCGATGTTGGTCTATCCATGCAGGTCGATATCGGGGCGGTGAGGCCGAGATGACACAGAATAAATGACGTTTTGCAGACATTTAGCACTAAAATGGATTCAGTTTTCACAAGTCCCATGTCGAATATTTTCACCCGGCAATTCAAAGACCATCTCCTAAAACGGTGTTGTTGCGTATTTTGGGGTCGCGTATTTTGAGATAAGTGAATTATGGTTTGCTCACCTTTTGAAGTGAGTAACTATCATTACAGTTCTACTCAGTACTGGGAGCAAAGAAAATGGTGACCAAAAACTTATTATATTATATATGCGGATCAGGGGCGTATCCAGGAGTTGACGTTAAAAATTGCGAAACTGAAAAAATGCTTGGACGATTTAGGGCGAGCGCTTGCTGCACCACCGCCCCCTGGACCCGCTAGTGCGTATTTAGCCCCGCTTCACCCTTCCGTTGCCAATATTCCATCATTTTCAAGTCGCGGAATTCTGCGTTACACATACTATAAAACTATACTGAGAGTCTGCACAACAAATAATGTCACATTTTAAGTTTCTGCCTCACCAACTATCCTCGTGATTAAAATGAAATCAATATGTTTTACTCGTCCTAGATTTAGACAGATTTAGACAGCACGTACATTATTATAGCAGAAAAATACCTATTACATTACACCACCGTTCGATCCATTGACGTTATTACTTAATATTACTGTTGCTCTTCAATAAGAGGTAGTTGTCAAAACATCCACGTGGGGGATGTCAACAGGTGACAGTCGTTCTGTTTTACGCCTTCCTGTCCTCTCAAGATAAGACTGGTACATATAAATGATGTATTGTCAGAGAATAAACATAATAGAATTGTAGGGTTTTCAATGAGTAACATTAATCTAAGGCTCTAATCCGCTCACCTGTTCACTCAGTCTTTGCATTAATTTTTTTTCAGCACTTGTCCTTTCGGGCAAGTAATTGAAGAAAACCACTTGCCCAAAAACAGTTTTACTTGCCCAAAATAACCAATTTATGCTTAAATGTACGAAACCCAATTTTCAATATAATAATAACGTTCAATCAGGATTTGTGAATTGTTGCTGAAGTAATTATGAAAACAGAGGGATCTAAATTTCGGATAAATACACTTGCCCATTCGGACAACCACTTGGGAATTTTGACTTGCCAGAAACAGTATTAACTTGTCCCGGGCTTCGGGCAACCCAGTTACGATGAAGACTGCCTGTTTCTGCAATCCACCTATTGGTCCTTAATGACAGTTTAATAAGGGATTCCGAATCAGGGGTAGTTCCGAATCAGTCGTTTAAATTTACCAGAAAATGACCTGCATATAAAGATTTTTCTTCCATATATATTGTGTTTGACGCTTTGTTATTGCTTACAACAATTTTAGAACGTGTACACATCAAAACTACCTTTGTGTACATGTTTACAAATATCGCACATGGAACAATTTTACCGACGCACCGGTAATGGAAATGCGCTTTGGATGAAACAACATCAAATAAATAGGTAAATAAGTGGTAAATACTTGTTATTTTGGATTTTAACATAAGATGGATATCTACTTTAACAGATGCTAGCACCCCATAGAAATATATTGAGAATAAATATTGATTTTACATTGAAAATGAAAGTGGGTTATTGCGGGAATTCCGGGTCACATGTTGGGGGCTGTCTCAAAGTCAAGTGCATTGCATATTGTACAGTAAATAACGTTCTTGTAAACAATTCTGCATTCTTGTGTAAAAATATTTGTTGAAAACTCAACTTTCTACATAAAATCACTTTTTAGTTGCAAGCAAAATTCATAGTGTGTGGTTTAAAGCTGCACCCTCACATGTAGATACCATTTTTACAACTACTATTTTTTTTTATCTCAGAAAGAGCAAATTTTTGCATAAATATCTGCAAACCAATGATATAAGATTGCTGACAAAAAATTAGATTGTAGACTATTATATAAAAAGTCTAAGGTTTCATGCCTTTTCAATTTCTAACAGCTGAATAAACATCTTTAACTGTGTAACAAATGTGTGAAGTATTGCATTCAAATGGTGCTAATTACTAGTTATTATCACCTTTCATGCAGTGTGCCATCACACAATAGCCACTATATAATGCATATGTGGTTCACTTGGTCCTGAAATGGTACACTTAGGAACTGGTTCACTTGTGAAATGGTTCACTTCGTCCTGCACCCACCCTTACTTAATACGGTTAACGGTTTAAGAAAAAATGCATAAAACAATTTTTTAACTTAAATCTGTGATCTGATTTTTTGTCAGCAGTCTTATATCACTAATTTCCAGGGTTTTTCGGGAAAATTGGCTCGTTCCAAGACAAAAAATAAGATATAAGAAAAGTTGTCAAAACGTTCAATCTGTGAGAGTGCAGCTTTAAGAAGTTTCAACCAAAAATACTTGTCTGAAAATTAAATGATAGAAATCATGGCCTGAAGTTTACAGAACATTACTTAGCCATTGGTTCAGTATAAAAATTTATGTTATAGTAACCTTGTTCATAAAATTTTAAATGTTGCTAGATCTTATACTTAATAGTAGAAGCAACTGATGGCCATGAGGTTGTGGGTTTGCAGGGGCAGACCTCGAAATTGGAAGTTAAGAGGGGTAGAACTTGTGGTTGCAAATTTGTGTTTTCTTTTTACTTAATTTCTTAAAAACTTTGATCAGTTTAATCACCACATACAAGTACATAAATTTACATACAATTCATTGACACAGTATGAAGTGTTTTACTAAAAGTGTGTTTTATTTCCAATTTCATGGTGAGAGGAACTGTGTATGCTGAAACATGTGGTGATCCAGTACCAAGTACATGTCAATGGCCAGAGCAAAATGAAGTTACATGGTGATGGTGCGGTGCTTCAATGTCAATACACCATCCAGCCAATGGCATCATGCTTTGATGAAACTGTTAAGAATTTGGAAGATACTGTTGCTGAAATGACATCTGGGAGTGCAATGAACCTTGTGATCAGAAATATAAACAGTTAGATTTACTTTGTATTGAAATTTTATCAGATAATGGGACAGTTATACTTTTAGCTTTTCTTTTTTGAATTTTAAGAAAACAGTCAAGGAATTGTGATACCCTGGCTTGGCATTTCAGATAAGATAACGTTTAAGATATTCAAATGAAACTTGGTACACATGTTTCAATAGCAACTTCATTGGGCAAAAGTCCAGCTTAGAAAATGAGTGAGTAGTAATGCCCATTTTCTACTATTTTCAACACCATCATTATCTTATTCCATCATATCTCCATTTCATATATACCATGTTTGTTATCTTTATTTGTTACATATTCTTTTTATTTAATTTCTAGTCAGTGACTGGTACTGCATGTGTACCCCAAAGCCAGTAGACGTTGGTTTATATATTCCATGTATATTTTGTCACAATTTATTTTTGTTACTGGTCTGTGTTAAAGGTATTAACAAAAAATAAATATAGTTACAAAAGATATTTGTTACATTCAGCCCTACTTCAAATACATTAACAAGATTGATGGCAAAATCAATCATTTTGGATTTTCACTTGACCACCTGTCTGAAACCCCACATCCTTACTTTAACCCACCAGCCTTAATTTTTCATTTGACTAGGACAAATGATTATGTAAAATAAAATTAAATATGACCAACCTGCAAGTTCATTATTTCTAACTAGCCTATTTTTTTCTAAATAAAATCCACCCAAACACCCAATTTAATTTTTAAAGTCCGCATGAGAATCAAAGAAAAAAAATTCTTTGGCCTTTTCCATGTTTGTTTCGACATGTGTTTGACAGTTCAAGTTGATTTTGAAACGACCCCCAACTTCAGAGAACAGAAGATACAGTGATTGGATAAAACAGCCTAACATATCACGTGATCCTAAACACCTTCAATTGATCCGGAATTCCTACGACAACAAGATATATGGACTTCAGAAGTCTCATCATAATTTGAAAGTAATAAAAATCTAGTCCATATATATGAGCTCCTGAACATGTATTGTTTCATTTAACTGACTATCCTAATATTTATACAGCACTGGATTTGTCCTTACTGATTCGGAATCCCTTAATCAACTGTACAATAATGAGCGATCAGGAATACTTTTTTTATTATTTTGACATCTCTTATATATATCCCTGTAAAGTCAAGTCAAGTCAATATTTATTTATTGTCGGGTACTATCATCAACAGTTTAACATAAGCTATGAATAGCTTTTGACCGACATTATAAATGAATAGCATAATTTATGTAACTAATATATCACACCCATCAGTTCATGCAAATAATAATATTCAGTATGTACATGTACACTTGAAACAAATAAATAATTCTTATAGTAAAATCACATAAACATATTTGGCAGTTGAAAGACATTCGACTATATATAGAATGTAGGTAGATTAGCATAATTTATAGCATAAGTTAATCGAAAATACGAATCACAAAGTAATACGACAATGCATTTGGCATGGGAAATAAAAAAAAAGAAGTCACAATTAATTAACATGATTTAAATCAAAGACACATTGAAAGAGACCAGCTGCCTAGGCAGTCTAAGCTCGCGAGGTCCCATCCAACATATCTTTGATTAAGACATTTTACAGCATGTTATATGACAGCAATCTTATATGCAAAATGAGCTTTTGCATTTATCTCCGCAAATGCTCATTTTTCATATAAGATTGCTGTCATATAACATGCTGTAACGCTACAACTTTTTAACATTAAACACCGGGCGAAAGAATACAAACTAATATTATACATCAATGTTCAATAATAATGACAAAATTGTTCAATATATACCTGACAGTAAACTAAACTGGATTGAATTTATCAATAGAGTCGTTATTTTCAAATAAATATATTCTGGGTCACGAATACCGTTTTATACGTGAACACAGCCTGTCAGATTTGTCCCTGATTTACAGATATCGGATACTTGATAAACAGTGGACACATGTTACAAG
The DNA here is from genome assembly GCF_026914265.1 of Mya arenaria. Classification (NCBI taxonomy): domain Eukaryota; kingdom Metazoa; phylum Mollusca; class Bivalvia; order Myida; family Myidae; genus Mya; species Mya arenaria. The sequence goes on along the minus strand of NC_069124.1, from coordinate 67,852,634 downwards.
TGTTTTATGATATCTGAATCATGTTTTTTGGGCATAATGACATAAATAAATATGTGTTTAATAGTAGGCAATAATATTTTCGCAGAAATTAAATTTATAACGGGAGATAATTTCAAAATTGTGGCTGTGAGGATTCTCTGCACAAGGACTGTTTGCTACTTTTTGCTGGGATGGTGGACGTCACGAGTCTGCCATAGTAAAAAGAAAATCGTCTTTTGCCATTAAGCATAAAATGGATTAAAACACAGGATTTACCTTTCCAACAAAACAAAACTTGACAAACACAGACAACAATTATGCCAAGTGTTACACCACTCGACCATCTCCGGCAAGCTCCGAGATAGTCCTTGTAAATACAATCCTAACTACTCGGCGATGGCCGAAGTGTTTGGATTGTTGTAAAACTGTGAGGTGCAGCCATGCAGGTGCCCTTTATGTATATATCGTTTTGTTTTGACAGTATGAAATGAAGAAAAACGCATCAAACTCATAATTCGTTGGGTATTTATTTTTTGTGTACGGAACTAATACAAAATAACATAATATGTTAATATTTCTTGTATTATGATATTTTATAGACACAATATGCTTTAACCCTGAATCCTGATCGGAATAACTACTCACTTTTGATACAAAACAATTTGTACGTAAAGGATTTGCTATAAATATCAAAAATCGTAAAAAAAAATCTGTCGATGTACAATTATTTGGACTAGTTAAGTACATGTATAAAATGGTATTCGTGACCCAGATATATTTATGTGAAAATAACAACTCTAATGACAAATTCAATCCACTGTAGATTATTATTCAACATCGATGCATAATATTACTATATATTTTTTCGCCCAGTGTTAAATGGTAGAGAGTTGTAGCGTTACAGGGATACATAAGAAATGTCAAAAAATAAAAAAGTATCCCTGATCGCTCATTACTGTAGCTAAAATAGTATGTATACCTATCATTGTCTAGTGGTCCTATAGCAGAGATTTTTTTGGAAATATTTTTACCGCCTGTGCCTTGCCAAATTGGGAAAGAAATTCAAATTGGGAAAAATACCAATCCGGAACAAGATAGCAAATATAATAGCTAATAAACATGTTTTCACCTTTAAATGCATACGTTATGCTGTGAAGGAGTTAGTCTTGCCAAGATTTTGTTTATTTTTCAAGAAATTTATTGCTATTAAATTATTCATTTACATCATCTCCATTTATCGAATTTGGAAAAAAATATCAATTTTGGAGGGAAAATGGACATTTTTTCACACGGGGGAAACAGCCTTTGGAAGGCAGTAAATTGCACCAAAAAAAAATCACTGTATAGTCTAACTGGCTCGGCACTAGGTGCCACTTGTTCTATGTAGACGTTTAGAGGTTGCCACTTATTCTATTGAAACCTTTTGAGAGGTTCACTTGTTCATATATATAAACTTTTAGAGGGAGTCACTTGTTCTATATGGACTAATAGAGGAAAACCATGACAAAACTATGTTTCTACATACATGCCATATCCCCCGGCGGGGGAAAAATCCCCCAGAATTTCGACCTATCCCCTGGTCCCCGGGGGATCCATATCTCCTGGAATTAAAAAATAAATAAATGTTTTTGTTTTCAAAACTTGCTTAAGGTTGACAGTGGAAAGCATCATTAATATCATGAGTATGAAATTCCATGAAGGACCATGATGACTAAGTCCAAAAATTATTGTAATTTGAGTGTACCGGGTATTTCTGTATTTATTCTTATATTATAAATGCAGATATTGCACAAGTTTTGCAGCGTAAAAATCGCCTGGTGTAATATCAAAATCCCCTGGAATTCAGACCAAAATCCCCTGGGAACCCTCTCAGAAATATGGCATGTATGTTTCTATCATGTAACTTTGGTTAATATGATACTGGTAGAGACATTTGACAAAATCTTTAGGGATTATGAGATGGTGATTGCAGGAATTGCTGTGAATGGCTTTATGACCCTGTAATAATTATGGAAGCAACAGGATGGCCTATCAAAATTCTGGGTCTGGGTTTGATGTGCATTCAGCTGTTGGTAGTTTAGTTGAGACTGTTTTAGTAACCTGCAGTATTAAAAAAGTATTCTTAAAATAAATACAATATCACTTTTACTGTCATTCAATACAGAACTAACTAAATTTGTTTATGAAAATTGATAAAAACGAGCCTTTCCATGATTGACCATGAACAGGGTTATCACAACCACCAAATTTAATATTATTTTACAGTGTTTATACTTAAAACGATACTCTATACTGCACATTTCAACGTTTTTAGCGTGACTATTCAAAGAATAAGGAGGGCTATACTACTCGCCCCAGCATTGGCGTCCGGTTAAAGTTTTAGGGCAAGTTGGGATTTTCACTTATAAGTCCAATACCTTCATTCAGTTCACTTGATACTTCACACAGTTGTTCAGGGCCATCACATAATGAGATTAGATAACTCCATATTATCCTTTATACAGATTATAGCCCCTGATTGACTATGGAACTTAGGTAAAAGTTTTAGGGCAGGTTGGGATATTTATTAATAACTTATATACCCTTCATTCAATTGACTTAATACTTTACAGAGTTGTTCAGGACCATCACACAATGAGGTTTCATAACTCCATACTATCCATGATACAAATTATGTCCCCTGATTGACCAGGGTTAAAGTTTTAGGGCAGGTTAAAGTTTTAGGGCAAGTTGGGATTTTCTCTTATAAGTCCAATACCCTTCCTTCAATTCACTTAATACCTCACACAGTTGATTGACTTTTTTTATTATTTTTTATATTCTTAACCAGATTTTCACAAAGGGAAAACAAGTTATTAGAATGACTTGCGTCATTAATTGGGAGGGCTGGTGGGACAACAGCTTCAAAGTCACCTCATGTATCGAATAATTTTAGCTAGGTTTGACATATAGTGACCAAACTTGGTATATAGGAAGAGTTTATGGAGACCTTTCATGGGATTGCGTTTGAGGTCCCTAGGCCTAAAAAAAAAATACATTTGGTTCGGGTTACCGACCCTACCTACGGAATAGGCGCCGACCCTACCGTTTTTATAGTCAGTTTGAAAAAAAAATGAAAAATTAAAAAAAAAAAAAAAAATCTCGTTTTTTTTTTAAAATTGCTTTTTAATATTAAGTTTAAACCTTAAATGCTTATACAGAAGATAGCTTTAACACCATTCTCCAATGATGAAAATTATTTTCTTATATAAAGCCTAATAAAAAAAATAAATAAAAAAAAAATAAAAAGCCTACCTACCCTACCTATTTTTTTTAAGGATGTAACCCTAACCAAACAATTTTTTTTTTTAGGCCCTAGGATCAAGGTCAAAGTTACTATATATCGGAAAATGGTTGGTATTAAATAACTTAAGTAAAGGTTGACATATTACGATCAAACTTGGTATATATAAAGAGTTTATAGAGACCTTTCATGATATTGTGTTTTGGTCCCCCTTGAGTTATGGTCACTGTTTACTTTTTAATTTGATTTTTTTATCGCTTTTGACAGGCACATACATCATTATTGTATTCTATCCCAAGTCAAAGCGGCGAAGTCGAGCGCGCTGTCTTACAACAGCTCTTGTATCTGTATGACTTTACATCGAAAGTTATTACACTAGGTATTTCTTAATAATACATATAATGCTGTTATTTCATGATGGCGCCATCACTTATGGTATTAAAACAATGAAAGTCTTCTTGCTTTTTCAGTGATGGGAAAGAATAAAAGAAAGAGACACGAAGAAAGCAGTGAGCCTGGAGAAGAGGTGGCATGCACTAAACTGGTTCAGGACAACAACACTAACAATGCTGAGGTTGGACATTCAGGCAAGAAAAAGAAAAAAGATAAATCAAAACATAACAATGCTATTGATATAACCCAAGAAAGCTTGACCATTAAATCTGATGAAGCTGTTGATGACAGGCCGAAAAAGAAACACAAGAAGAAACATAGACCAAATCTTGATGAAAGTGTTGATTCAAAGTTTGAATCAAATGACACTTCCAGTGTTGACGTCAAGCAAACTCCAAACTATGATTCTGAGATTAGTAAGAAGAAGAAAAAAAAGAAAAAGTCTAAAGAGAGGACAGACAAATCAGATGAAACAGACCAGAATCTAAATGGATCGATTGAACATAGTACAGGCAAAAAGAGGAAAAAATCAAAGCATAAAAATGTTTCAGAAATTACTGAGTCGGCACTTGAGAGCAAAGAAGAATTATTGGAAATAAATGTTGACAAAGAAGCAAATAGCAATAACTCCAACATGCTACAAACTAAACATAAAAAGAAGAAAAAGCACAAAAAAGAAGATTCTTCTGTTGATAATGACTTTAAAAAGGATGTTCACACAAATGCAGATGGTGATCTACCTGAAAATAAACAAACAGCTGTCCAAAAGGATTCTATTAGTGTTGGAACAGATAGTTTGAAAGAAAATCTCAAGAGTGACAAAGAACAGAGCAATAACAAAAAATCCACAGTTGGTCAGTGGGAAAGTGCTGAATTTGAAGACACTGACCGACAGAACAAATTTTATCGCCTTCTTGGAGGTATGAAGAAAACAAATTCTTCAAATCTATTGCAGAAAAAATTCCAGCTTGGAGGTTCTGGCAAGCCCTTTAAACCAGGAGGCACTGGAGCCATGAATAGAAACGAGCAGGACAAGTATACAAAAACTCTGGAGTCTGACTTTGAAAAGGCACTGAGTAGTAACAGAAACAAGGGAATTGGCCTTGGCTTTGAAAAGCCCCCAGATGAGGGAAAGAAGTTCTTTATTGATACAAGAAAGTCAAATTCAATTAAATTTGATGATTAATATGACTTTTTTTGTCACCTTTGGGTCATTGCTGCATGACAATGACAGGAAAATAGGGATCACATTGTCCTTCGTTGTTTGTGTTTTCATTTCCATATTAATATTAACGTTACTGTTTTGTTTCAAACTAATAACTTATAGTTATTACTTTTAACTTCAATATTGTAATTTGTTACATCACTAGTATAATGTAACATTACGGGGTTCATACTTGTAAACAAAAATAAAACAAGCATTCAATAAATTGAGTAGATCTATCATTTGCCATATATTTAAAATATGCTATAGTAAAAAAAGTCACATTCTTTGTGGAAAGGATTGCCAGCTTGGGTTGAAGATTTCACTTTACTTTCAATTACCTAGCATCTAGACCTGTCCCATTTTTGACTCTTAAGAAACCAGGCGACCAGTGTGACATTATGTCTGATTATGAAAAAATGATAAAGAGTAGGTAACTTAACAAATATTCTGGTTGTTGCACACTGTACTACCTCTTATTGCCATCTGTCTATATACAAAGTTTTATTTCAATCCAATCATTATACCCCCCAAAACAAAGTTTGGGGGGGGGGGTATACTGGTATACTGGAATCGGGTTGTCCGTCTGTCCGTCTGTCTGTCTGTCCGTCTGTCCGTCCGTTTTTTTTTGTCCGGGATTCATCTTTGTCGTTATTGAACAAATCTTTTTCAAACTTTCAAATATTAATGACCATGATGTAAACCTGTGCCTCCGTGGATTTGGTCAGAGTCGCATGATCCTGAGTGGAGTTGTGGCCCCTTAATGAGTTAAATTGGGCAAAATTAGCTTTGTCCAGGATTCTTCTTTGAAGCTATTGAGCAAATCTTTTTCAAACTTTCAAATATTAATGGCCATGATGTAAACCTTTGCCTCCATGAATTTGGTGGGAGTCACATGATCCTGAGTGGAGTTGTGGCCCCTTAATGAGTTAAATTGGGTAAAATTAGTTTTGTTCGTCCTACTCCTTCGTCATTTTTGAATGAATCTTTTTCAAACTTTTAGCCATGGTGAGAACATTTGCCCCTGTGATTGTGGTTGGAATCACATGATCATGTCTCCAATTATGGCCCCTGAATAAGTTAAAATAGGCAAAAATTATACAGCTTTGTCTAGCCTAATCCTTGGTCATTTTTTCTCATTTTTTCTATAAATCTTTTTCAAACTTTCAGATGTCAATGACCATGATATGAACTGTTGAATATGTGATTTGGTGCACCTGTATTAATCAGAATGTTTGCATGGCCTTAAAAAGACCTTTAATTGATTTTGTCCTTAAAAAGACCATCAAAAGTCCTGAAGTTAGGTGCATACAGGCCTTAAATTTGTTACAATATTCGCTTTGGTGGCCTACTCCTTTGTCATTTTTCAATATATTTTTCTCAAACTTTCAGCTATCCATGACCATGATGTGAACCTTTGTATATGTGATTTTGTGCACCTGTATTATTTCCTTGGTACTCATGTGTGGGGGGGGGCGGGGGGGGGGGGGGTAAACAGAAATTGGGTTGGCAGACTGTCAAATTCACCCGTCCACCTTCATTTTGGAATATCCTGTCAGGAGTCATGACCCCTTTATGGTGAAAATGAGAGAAACAGGTTTGTTATCTCCCCTGAGGTGGGTGGGAGTGGGGTAATAATGTATTGCCTTGTGCTTTCTAATGATACCATAACTAAGGCCAGGGCAAACAACCTAGACAGGGAAGGGTTGGGGGGTATTCGTTAGCCTTTGGCTTACAGTTCTAGTTTGTTTTGAAGTTATTCTCCAGAAAAGGGTGTGACATTTGGACAGGCAAAGCTGCAAATTTATGCTCTCCTGTTAGGGAGCATAGCAAGAACATCTCTATGGCTGTCATTTGATGTGCTGTTTTGGGAATATAAGTATCTTCCATGGCTGAGAGTGTAAGATAAGATAGGTTCATTCAGACCTGAGCGTAGGGTGTTTTGCGGAAATGAGGTTTACCTCGTTTCCGCAAAACACCCTGCGCGAGGTTCGGGATGAACCTATCTTACACGAGCGGCTATGGTAGATGCCTCAGTTAAACAAAATTAAGTAAAAATATAATTTTTTGCCGGACCTCTTTTGTGCTTAGTGAAAATAATTGCAATAATTCGTGGTTGTCATGGATATTCGCGCAGTGATTCAGAGTATGTAAATGGTCTGATCGGTCTTTAAATAGTTCTAAGAAGAGTGAAGCATTATTTCCTGAAAGGTGCGTGAAAACTTTTTTCTGGTTACATTTGAAGCGAGAAATGATTAACTAGCATTCTAAATATTGACACCAGACAAGATTTCCATGATGCGCTACAGACGATAGTCTTCAACAAGGGAGGTAAATACAATGTGGTGACCATTAAAAGGAGTTCCATACGGGTACCTCTAGCATGGTTAAATTAATGGATCTACTTATCTGAGATGGGAGAAACTTTGTGCTTTAACCTTTGAACGTGAAACTGCATTAAATTAATGCTTTTGGCCTTGTCAGCAATGTCTTTCATCCAATGTATTGTCCCGCTGTCAGCCACTTACAAGAGCTACTAACAGCTACTAAGAACTGCTAAGAGATGATTGCAAAGCACTATGAAATGTAATTATGTAAGGAAATAAATGATTATGACAATATTCCAAAAGTTCAGAAAGGAAGTTTATTCACAAGTTGTTCCATGTACATGTATTTGCACATGTATAGAAAAACTGTTGTTGATAATCTTCAACAAGAGGTTGTCAAATGAGGTTTTTAGCTCTACTGGCCAAATGAAACAATTTAAAGGATCTTAAATAAAAAGGGTCAAATATGGTCTGCAAAACTTGTTGAATAAGTATATATTTTTCATTTTGTTAAGATATTTTGTGTCTATATAATTTGAAACTCTCTAAGTTCAAGTTTTAAAGTAAATTTGATTTAATAAGGTTATGTACCTTTGATTGCATATTTAAGCACACAAATGAAGTCAACAACATGCGAAACATCAAACAGCCCAATTTGGGACACAAACAAAATCATTGTGCACGAAATATTACATCCAATTTTTATGCATGTTTTAACATGAAGTTCATTGATTAATAGCAAGTTGTTGTAATGATAAGACCTGGTATTTTACAAAAAGAAAATACCTGGTATTGCCAGATTTGTTGCATTTAAAAGCAACAAATGCAGAAACATACATTTCATAAGAATCCCTAATTGGGCTAAGTTCTACTTTTATAATACCAGATATTTATATTGAAGACCAATTTCACATTTCTCTTTTTTTCAACACACAAACTATATTCTCCTGACATGTAAGTATGCAACATTAAATTGTAATGAAATACTGATACAATTAATGCAAGGAGTTGTTCTTATTATAGAAGATGTAAAATAATAGGATAAACACGGGCTACGGGTTATAAAACATTTCCAGGTAAAATAGAGGATCTGGCCATCATCAGGTTGTAATTCGTATATATATACGAGATGTAAGCAGGATTTTAATGTTTAATAATTGCTGATGTGAAAATATTCATTACTATATCATATCATATATTAGATTTGAATACTTTGACTCATTAAAAAGGCATGACTGTGATTTATTAGACCCTAGGTGCAATAAATTGAATTCAAACTGTCAAGTTTTTGGACCTAAAAAGTTGCAATTTTATGGATTAATACTGAAGCACATATATATATTTAATAGCAACTATTTTTGATATAAAAAAGCTGTGTTTTATCCATAAGCAACATAAATGAAAATCTTGTAAAATAGTCTAGTCTTCTTTAAATTGTCTCTTTTAGTGGTTTTACTAAAAGCTCATTTGTAGTTCTTACAAGAACTATGTCTTAATAGTTTATACAAGAACTACGTATGTCTCAGTAGTTCTAATTAGTTTTAAGTAGTTCTTACAAGAACTATGTTTTAGTAGTTTTTACAAGAACTACATAATTATGTCTTAGTAGTTATGTCTCATCTATTCATTGTTTTTGCCCTGTCCGCCAGTCACTCAGTCCGTCAGTCTGTATGTCACACTTTGTTTACGCTCAATAACTATAGAACACCCAGGAACTTCATACTTGGTCTTGGTATGGTCATGACTATTAGATGACCCCTATTGATTTTGTGATCAGTAGGTCAAAGGTCAATGTCGTGGTAAACTTGAGGTGAAAAAAACGGTTTCCCCTCAATAACTAAAGATCCTTTGGGTCCAGGAACTTCATACTTGGTATGCTTGGTTGTTCATGACTAGTAGAAAACCCCTATTGATTTTGAGATCAAAAGGTCAAAGGTCAAGGTTGTGGTTACCTTCAGGTAAAAAAAAATATGTTGGCTGTGACCTTAAGCTTAAGACTGGTTTCTGCTCAATAACTAAAGAACGCTTGTACCCAGGACCTTCATACTTGGTATGCTAGTTGGTCATGACTAGTAGATGACTCCTATTGATTTTGAGATCAGTGGGTCAAAGGTCAAGGTCACCGTGACCTTGAGGTGAAGAAACGGTTTCCGCAAAATAACTAAAGAACGCTTGCACCCAGGAACTTCATACTTGGTATGCTAGATGGTCATGACTAGTAGATGAACCCTATTGATTTTAAAATCAGCAGGTCAAAGGTCAAGGTCGCCGTGATCATGAGGTGAAGAAATGGTTACCGCTCAGTAACTAAAGAGCACTTGCACCCAGGAACTTCATACTTGGTATGCAAGTTGGTCATGACTAGTAGATGACCCCTATTAATTTTGTGATCAGTCTTTGTTTCCGCTTAATCAATTTAGAACGCTTGCACCAAGGAACATCAAACTTGGTGTGCTAGTTGGTCATGACTAGTAGATGAGGTCAAGGTCGTCATGACCTTGAGGTGAAGAAGCGGTTACTGCTCAGTAACAAAAGAATGCTTGCACCCAGGAACTTCATAAACCAAACTTCACTATTGGTTCCTCTCCAGTCCAAAATTACAAATTTCATGTCCCATCATTTATTATCCCCTGCAGAATCGAAGGTTTCGGTAGGGGGATATTGTTTTGGCGTTGTCCATCCATCCCTCATTCCGTCTGTTCGTCCTGTACCATATCTTGGAAGGTATTGATCAGAAAATGTTCAAACTTAGTCAGAATGTTCCCCTTGATCAAATCTCAACCACTTGTAAAAGTGTGTCTCTTGGGGTCAAAAACTAGGTCACTAGGTCAAATCTTTGAAGAAAAAAATGAACATACTAGAGGCATTATACATCGCCAAATATTCATGAATCTTAATCAGAATGTTTTACTTGATGAACTCTTGGTCGTAAATAAACCTGGGTCACATATGATTGAAAATTTGGTCACTAGGTCAAATCTTAGAAAAATCTTGTCTGGAACCATATCATGATAATGATTGGTCAAGTTATGTTCAAAATTGGTCATGATGTAGCCCTTGATGAAATATTGACCACTTAAAAAGTGGGTAACATGGGGTCAAAAACTAAGTCACTAGGTCAAATCTTAGAAAATCTTTGGAGCAATCTAGAGGCATTACACATGGTCAAATATTAATAAAACTCAATCAGAATGTTTTCCTTTGTTGAAATCTTGGACTTATTTGAAACTGGGTCAGATATGATCGAAACTTATGTCATAAGGTCAAATTTTAGATTTTTTTTGTCCAGAATGGAAATGATTGGTCGGATTATGTTCAAACTTGGTCATAATGTACCCCTTGATGAAACATGGACCGCTTGTTTTCCTTGATTGTTGTTGAATAGTTCGAAATTTGGTCACATTGGGTCAGAAACCAGGTCAGTAGGTGAAATCTTTGAAAATTGTGTCCTTATCCAAATATTGGTATTGAATAGTCAGTTATGTTCAAATTTGGTCAGAATGTTTGCCTTAATGAAATCTTACAAGAGTTTTAAAATTGGTCACATGGGGTCAAAAACTAGATCACTAGGTCATATCTTACAGAAATCTTGGTAACACTCTAGAGGCAATACATCTCCTCTAATTTCCATGAAACTTAATCAGAATGTTTGCCTCATTGAAATCTTGGAATAGTTTGAAACTAGTTTGAAACTAGTAGGTCATGTGGGGTCAAAAATGAGGTCACTGGGTCAAATCTAAAAAAAAACCTTGTGGACATTCTAGAGGCTATATTTTTTTAATATATATGGACCAAAAATTGATCAGAATGTTTGCCTTGATGAAATCTTAAATTAGTTTAGAACTGGGTAACATGGAGTCATAAACTAGGTTTCTTGGTCAATACAACCACACAATAGGAGAAACTAGCGCTTTTTCAAAAAATCAATCTCTAGTTTAATCATGTGTATATATAATATGGCACCATTCAAACTATGTACTCATTAAAGTTGAGCGCAAAATCTGTAATACTAATGACTTCACATTTGGTACCAGACCAAGTACCAGTTTGAATCATATTTACATGTAGTAACAAACCAAGTACCAGTTTGAATATAAGCACGCTTTGATACTGCTTTTAATATAAGATATTGTTGGTACATGATATGAATTTAAGATCAGTAGGTGAAAGGTCAAGGTTACGGTGACCTTGAGGTAAAAACAGTTTCCGCTCAATAACTAAAGAACGCTTGGAGCCAGGAACTTCATACTTGGTATGCAAGTTGGTCATAATTAGTAGATGACTCCTATTGATTTTGAGATCACTTATCTTATGCTGTAGATGTTACTATTGAATATTGGTGAATAGGCCAAACTTCAAGGTCACTGTTGGTTCCTCTAGTCCAAAAAAAATAAATTCATGTCCATCATCCATGGCTCACCAATCACTGAAGCATGGCTCACCCATCATTGAAGCATGACTCACCCACCACTGTTGCATGGCTCACCCACCACTGAACCATGACTCACCCACCACTGTAGCATGGCTCACCCACCATTGTAGCATGGCTCACCCACCACTGTAGCATGGCTCACCCATCATTGTAGCATGGCTCACCCATTATTGTAGCATGGCTCACCCATTATTGTAGCATGACTCAATCATGATTGTAGCATGGCTCACCCATCATTTTAGCATGGCTCACCCACCCATGTAGCATGGCTCAACCACTTGTACCATGGCTCACCCACCATTGTAGCATGGCTCACCCATGCATTGATCGAAGCATGGCTCACCCATTGTTGTAGTAGCACTCACCCATCATTGTAGCATTACTCACCCATTATTGTAGCACCATTATTTTATCAAGGCTCACCAACAATTGTATCATGGCTCACCCACCATTGTGGCATGGCTCACCCTCCATTGTAGTATGGCTCACCCACCATTGTAGCATTTCTCACCCATGCATTGAATCATGGCTCACCCATTATTGTAGCAGCGCTCACACACCATTGTAGCATGGCTCACCCATGCATTGAAGCATGGCTCACCCATTATTGTAGCAGCGTTCACCCATCATTGCAGCATGACTCACCCATTATTGTAGCATGGCTCACCCATTATTGTAGCATGGCTCACCCATGCATTGTAGCATGGCTCAGCCATCATTGTAGCATGGCTTACCCATTATTGTAGCATGGCTCACCCATGCATTGTAGCATGGCTCAGCCATCATTGTAGCATGGCTTACCCATACGTTTTAAGGGGTTTGTACAGAAAATATTACCATGATCGTTTGAGGTTGCAACATGTCAAAATGGTCTTGACAAATTGTAGATATCTGTAGTGTAGTTGCATTGACCTAAAGAGCAGGATTCATTTGGGGAACAATATCGCATTGACAATATGGTGAAGGTTTGTGACAAATTATCAACATCCACACCAAGCTGGATTCTTGCAAGCATGAGCACACTTCTTCAAACGAAATAATCCATGCCATCTTGTACCAGACAAATTAATCCAAACCATCTTGTACCAGACAAATTAATCCAAACCATCTTGTACCAGACAAAATAATCCATACCATCTTGTACCAGACAAATTAATCCAAACCATCTTGTACCAGACAAATTAATCCAAACCATCTTGTACCAGACAAATTAATCCAAACCATCTTGTACCAGACAAAATAATCCATACCATCTTGTACCAGACAAATTAATCCATACCATCTTGTACCAGACAAATTAATCCATACCATCTTGTACCCTGTTAGACAAAATAATCCATACCATCTTGTACCAGACAAAATAATCCATACCATCTTGTACCAGACAAATTAATCCAAACCATCTTGTACCAGACAAATTAATCCAAACCATCTTGTACCAGACAAATTAATCCAAACCATCTTGTACCAGACAAAATAATCCAAACCATCTTGTACCAGACAAATTAATCCATACCATCTTGTACCAGACAAATTAATCCAAACCATCTTGTACCAGACAAATTAATCCAAACCATCTTGTACCAGACAAAATAATCCATACCATCTTGTACCAGACAAATTAATCCATACCATCTTGTACCCTGTTAGACAAATTAATCCATACCATCTTGTACCAGACAAATTAATCCAAACCATCTTGTACCAGACAAATTAATCCATACCATCTTGTACCAGACAAATTAATCCATACCATCTTGTACCAGACAAATTAATCCATACCATCTTGTACCAGACAAATTAATCCATACCATCTTGTACCAGACAAAATAATCCATACCATCTTGTACCAGACAAATTAATCCATACCATCTTGTACCAGACAAAATAATCCATACCATCTTGTACCAGACAAATTAATCCATACCATCTTGTACCAGACAAAATAATCCATACCATCTTGTACCAGACAAATTAATCCATACCATCTTGTACCAGACAAAATAATCCATACCATCTTGTACCAGACAAACTTATGCTACCATCTTGCACCAGACAAATTAATATCATCTCCTACCAGACAAACTAAATCTGTACCAGACAAATTAATCCATATCATCTTGTACCAGACAAATTAATCCATACCATCTTGTACCAGACAGATTAATCCAAAACATGTAAACATTCATGTACACAGAAGAACACTTAAATGTTAAACAACATTTATTAGATACAAGTAAAACAATAACATAAAAAACATGATGAAACTGCAAAATACAAGTATAATATAAACTAATATTGTGACCGTGTATGTGTATACTTAATATGATCAATAAACAAAAAATTGCAAATGAATATCAATAACATTTCCTGAGATTTTTTATTTCAAACTATTTTGACCAATTTAGTTTAGTCTCTCATAGTACTTTTTTACCAGATAAGACTCTCTTTTTTAACTATTTTTCAAGCCATACCCAAATATACTGCAGCAAATTCTATATGAACAAGAGCTGTCACAGTATGTGACGAATGCCCCCGAATGTGACATTGACCTACGAACAAGGTCAGTACATGAAAAATTGATCTTGCCTTTATGTGTTAAATACATATGGCAAGTTATTTTAAATTTCCTCTGAACATAAAAAAATACCACCCATACTTGACAACCTACACTGTTATGTCCTTATATTCAGAATTCCCTTGTGAATAAACACTTAGTGTATCTTTCACCTTAGAGGTAGGGACATGGGTCTTGCACAGGACACGTCGTCTTCGTATGTGGAACACATGTAGCAAGTTATTTTAAAATCTGTCCATACAAGGGAAAGTTACAGCCCGGACTCGACAACCTATACCCTATGTCCTTGTATACAGCACTCCATTGTGAATAAACACTAAGTGTGACCTTGACCTTTGAGGTAGGGACACGGGTCTTGCACGCGACACGTCGTCTTGGTATGTGGAACACATGTGGCAAGTTATTTTCAAATCTGTCCATACAAGGGAAAGTTACAGCCCGGACACGACAACCTATACTCTATGTCCTTATATGTTGCACTCCATTTAGAATAAACACTATGTGTGACCTTCACCTTTGAGGTAGGGACACGGGTCTTGCATGCGACACGTCGTCTTGGTATGTGGAACACATGTGACAAGTTATTTTAAAATCTGTCCATACAAGAGAAAGTTACAGCCCGGACACGACAACCTATACTCTTATGTCCTTATATGCAGCACTCCATTGTGAATAAACACTAAGTGTGACCTTGACCTTTGAGGTAGGGACACGGGTTTTGCACGCGACACGTCATCTTGGTATATGGAACACATGTGGCAAGTTATTTTCAAATCTGTCCATACAAGGGAAAGTTACAGCCCGGACACGACAACCTATACTCTATGTCCTTATATGCAGCACTCCATTGTGAATAAACACTAAGTGTGACCTTGGCCTTTGAGGTAGGGACACGGGTCTTGCACGTGACACGTCGTCTTGGTATGTGGAACACATTTGGCAAGTTATTTTAAAATCTGTCCATACAAGAGAAAGTTACAGTCCGGACACGACAACCTATACTCTATGTCCTTATATGCAGCACTCCATTGTGAATAAACACTAAGTGTGACCTTGACCTTTGAGGTAGGGACACGGGTCTTACACGCGACACGTCGTCTTGGTATGTGGTACACATATGGCAAGTTATTTTAAAATCGGTCCATACAAGAGAAAGTTACAGCCCGGACACGACAACCTATACTCTATGTCCTTATATGCAGCACTCCATTGTGAATAAACACTAAGTGTGACCTTGACCTTTGAGGTAGGGACACGAATCTTGCACGCCACACGTCGTCTTGGTATGTGGAACACATGTGGCAAGTTATTTTAAAATCTGTCCATACAAGGGAAAGTTACAGAGCCGGACGGACGGACGGTGCGATTTTAATATGCCCACCTTCGGGGGCATAAAAACTAATTTACCATAACAAAGTCAATAATGAGATTCTTTATTAGAGTGGCCATCAATATATGATGTTATCTCAGCTTGGTAAACAATGCAGTGTACTGTGATATGTTCATAATTGATAACAATCTTGTTAAATATTACCATGAAAATGGGTTGTGTATACCATGTGATAAATTGCGTCATAAATGCTTCCTTGGAAGCCAAAATTTTGCTTCGAATGACACCTTTAAACAAAGATAACATTATCATTTCTTCACCATTTTAAATTAACCATAGTGCAGGCTACGCCACTTAAAGAGCCCCACCTTGGTCTTTTACCAGAGTTAAATAGAGAGTTTAGTTTCTTAAAATACTTCGACAAACCTTTTTACAAAACTGCTGCCTAATGGAGCACTGTCAAAAGATTATTTCGAAAACAAGTTTTTCAATGTGTTTGCGGAACCCAATCGCCTAATCAAAATCCGGTAATTAAAGGAATATGGGGCTCTTTAAGGGGCTCAGACTGGCCTTTGATCTTTGTTTTAAGTCTTCATTCAAGCAAAATGTTGCCTTCCGACCTAGCATGACATGGTATATACACACGCCGTCTATGTCAACCCGTAGGCGGTTGACATAGGTGATACAACAGTTGTTGTAGAACTAAGCATAACTAGTATATTTAAGGTATTAAAATTTCCCATGGCATGCAAGTTTGATGCATAAATATAAATCTAATATTCAAGAATTCCATTTTCATTCATAAGGCAGATCTAAAAGCCTGACATTCCTTCATAATTGGGAAAGTTCAAGAACTGTTAAAGTTTAAAGGAAGTCATCACGTCTTGTCCAGATTAAAAATGCCAACAGCTGATTTTTATTTCATAATTAGAAGACTTCTAAAACATATTTGTTCAGTGTTGGACATGCAGCATAATATTTATAAATAAAACAACTCTTTTCTGAATATACAATGTACATTGATTATATAGACATGTAAATACACTAGAACATAAAATACAAAATAAAATAGCATGTAGGTAATGGTTACAGAATGTAAAAATGGCTCTTTCTAGTATGGATTTCAACAATACATTGTGTCGGGGACATTTGTTGTACAAAATTTTCTAGCATTGCATATACACCACAGGTATTGATTGAACCATTTAATAACCATACATAAACATTACACAAGAAGCTGTTTTTATGTCATGATCCAAAGTGAGCAACATGTAGTACAGCTCAACGCAGGATTATGAGCAACATAAAGCCTATTTTCCATGAGCACGCTGTCTGCATCTGTCATCAGTATTTTTAAAACAGAAATTATATTCCATATCCACAAAAAATAATTTAGACAATCATATCTTTAAGTAGAAATAGCATCTGATTATAAAGTAATTCTATATTAATAGTCACAATTGTAATTACATTTACAGACACAAACATTTGGTATGCATTTATTTAAAAGTTCCATTTTTATGTAAAAAAAACCCCAACACATTCTAATTGAACAAAGACTTAAAAACTTCATTTCTATATATCTTTTCATTGATACCAATGTTTTAAAGTATTTTAGTTCAATCACTGATCAGAAAAAGAGTTTTTGCTATTATTTCTATATTTTTTTTAAAGCAAAACCCTGTCACTTTAATGGTCCCATTCTCTAAAATCACTAACTGTGCAATAGCGGACATAGATCAGAGGCAAAGTAGACACATGGAACAGACTGAACAATATAATGTTCAGTTTTAACGTAGGCAGACATTCATGTACATAGAAGAACACTTAAATGTTAAACAACATTTATTAGATACAAGTAAAACAATTACATAAAAAACATGATGAAACTTCAAAATACAAGTATAATATAAACTAATATTGTGACCGTGTATGTGTATACTTAATATGATCAATAAACAAAAATTTGCAAAAGAATATCAACAACATTTCCTGATATTTTTTATTTCAAACTATTTTTACCAATTTAGTTTAGTCTACTTGTAGTACTTTTTTACCAGATAAGACTCTCTTTTTTAACTATTTTTCAAGCCATACCCAAATATACTGCAGCAAATTCTATATGAAAAACTAATTTACCATAAAGTCATTAATGAGATTCTTTATTAGAGTGGCCATCAATATATGATCTTATCTCAGCTTGGTAAACAATGCAGTGTACTGTGATATGTTCATAATTGATAACAATCTTGTTAAATATTACCATGGAAATGGGTTGTGTATACCATGTGATAAATTGCATCATAAATGTTTCGTTGGAAGGCAAACTTTTGTGTCGAATAACGACTTTAAACAAAGATAACTTTACCATTTCTTCACCATTTTAAATGAAACATAGTGCAGACTACGCCACTTACAGGGCCCCACCTTTCGTCTTTTACCAGAGTTTAGTTTCTTTAAACACTTTGACAAACCTTTTCACAAAACTGCTGCCTGATGGAGCACTGTCAAAAGATTATTTCGAAAACAAGTTTTTCAAAGTGTTTGCGGAACCTAATCACCTAATCAAAATCTGGTAATTAAACTAATATGGGGCTCTTTAAGTGGCTTAGACTGCCCTTTGATCTTTGTTTTAAGTCTTCATTCAAGCAAACTGTTGCCTTCCGACCTAGCATTTATGACAATTTATGACATGGTATATACACACGCTGCCTTCCGACCTAGCATTTATGACATGGTATATACACACGCTGTCTATGTCAACCATAGGCGATACAACAGTTCACTCAACGTAAGCGATAGGTTCTAGAACTAAGCATAACCAGTATATAAAAGGTATTAAAATTTCCCATGGCATGCAAGTTTGATGCATAAATATAAATCTAATATTCAAGAATTCCATTTTCATTCATAAGGCAGATCTAAAAGCCTGACATTCCTTCATAATTGGGAAAGTTCAAGAACTGTTAAAGTTTAAAGGAAGTCATCACGTCTTGTCCAGGTTAAAAATGCCAACAGCTGATATTTATTTCATAATTAGAAGACTTCTAAAACATATTTGTTCAGTGTTGGACATGCAGCATAATATTTATAAATAAAACAACTCTTTTCTGAATATACAATGTACATTGATTATATCGACATGTAAATACACTAGAACATAAAATACAAAATAAAATAGCATGTAAGTAATGGTTACAGAATGTAAGAATGGCTCTTTCTAGTATGGATTTCAACAATACATTGTGTCGGGGACATTTGTTGTACAAAATTTTCTAGCATTGCATATACACCACAGGTATTGATTGAACCATTTAATAACCATACATAAACATTATACAAGAAGCTGTTTTTATGTCATGATCCAAGGTGAGCAACATGTAGAACAGCTCAAAGCAGGATTGTACATGCATCGATTGTGTCATGTTGAGGGGGAAAATACAATCTTTAGTAATATTAAAACATCACAAAACAATCTCAGAGCAACATAAAGCCTATTTTCCATGAGCACGCTGTCAGCATCTGTCATCAGTATTTTTAAAACAGAAATTATATTCCATATCCACAAAAAAATAATGTAGACAATCATATCTTTAAGTAGAAATAGCATCTGATTATGAAGTAATTCTATTTTAATAGTCACAATTGTTATTAACATTTACAGACACAAACATTTGGTATGCATTTATTTAAAAGTTCCATTTTATGTAAAAACAACAACAACACATTCTAATTGAACAAAGACTTAAAAACTTCATTATACATATTTTTTCATTGATACCAGTGTTTTTAAGTATTTTAGTTCAATCAATGATCAGAAAGAGTTTTTGCTATTATTTCTATATATATTTTTTTAAAGCAAAACCCTGTCACTTTAATGGCCCCATTCTCTAAAATCACTAACTGTGCAATAGCGGACATAGACCAGAGGCAAAGTAGACACATGGAACAGACTGAACAATATTTATAATGTTCCGTTTTAACGTAGGCAGACAGAACATGGACAGCATGATCAAGGAATACCAGCCTTAAGGAAACTGAGTAAACTGAGAAAAGTAAAGTAAAAGAATTGTAAAAGTTGGACTGAAAACAAGATATGTACAGGTATTCCATTTATAAAGAAAAATAAATGGCAAGACCAAATTTCACAAACTGCTGTAGTTTTGTTTTGGATAAAAATCAGTAAATTTGTAATATAAAATTTTAATGAGAGGTATTAAATTCTTATATCATACAAAATGAACAAAAAGTGGATATTAGCTGTTAACTGAGGGACATAACTAGAGAAGAAAACGAGCCAGTCATAGGCATTGCTAGACTACAAGAATTTATATTTATGATTCACTACCTCAAGTTTCTTTTAAAACTGGTCCCAGCAGTTCTTAAACAGATAACTGAGTATTTAAATGGTGTGTATATTGTAAATAGAAAGGTAATACATTCTGATTCCTCCATATTTTGATTTTTGTTTCTGTTAAAACCAAAGTTTGTGTTAATTTCCTTTATGGGGTCATCAAATATGCCAAATAAAGTTGAGGATGGTAAATATTCATGAGTTGTTAATTAAGTACATTTTGTGCTGTTCAACATTTTTTCTTCTCTTTTTTAACAAGATATTGCATCAATATATTCTATCAGAAAATATGTTTCTAACACTAAAATCAATTATAATTGTAAAGCATGCTAGACTGTAAAGTGATTAAATGTGTTTAATTAGAATTTGAGCAATTAAGTAATTTTGAGAAAGTGGGGCCAAATATGATATCGATATGATAACAATGAGTGCTTCAAAGCTTAAGCCTTGTGTGAAATCAAGTGTAGATGTATTTCATCCTTACAAGAAAATGTATGATCTGGGGTTTAATTCTGTTTGTAAATAGCTGGATAATTGCGAAAAGTAGGCGGAGATTGGGGAGACCCAAATCAGTTTTCAAAGGGGCAGCAAAAAATATAGTCAGATGGGCCGACACTAAATGCCAGGATATTTTACCCGGTACAGGGTCATTTTAAATACCTGCATGATATGTTTTATTGAAGAAAGACTTTTAATAAATATCCATGTACATTAGACAAATGCAAACAATTGCAAAAACAATCTAACAGTGATAGAAAGGGCGGAAATATTGCATGTACAATGAATGTGTATTTCTTAGGCCTGCCTGTAAATGAAAATCCATTAAAAAAAAAGGATGGTACTACATTGAGTTTTTTCCAGACAAACAGAAGGCTTGCACTGCATGTATATTGCTAGTAGATCAGAGGTCAAGCTATTTATAAAAATATCATCAATAAAGAGTAAGCATAAACTCGCTGATATGGGACTACATGTATTTTTGCATATAAAACAATTTAAGTTGGCTAATAATTTACAACCATAATGTAAAGAAGCATTACAAAGTTTTAGTTAGTACAAAAATGGTGCCGACTTTAAATATGGTATGTTATAGCCAGTATGATGATTTGTGGTACGAAATAATGTCAAGAAAATTGATTTAATAATGAAGACAAAGGTTCATAATGTTCATAGTGTTCGCGTCTATTCTTTAAGTAAGACATAATAAGGTATATGATTCTTGATTAAAATTTCTTAAAAAGCACTCTCTGGGCTAAAGATTTACAAAGCCTAAAGCATATAATGAGTTTATACAAAAATGATTAATAAACACACTCAAACTGCAAATTAAGTTACCGGGTAATAGTTCAACACAATTGACAAAGTACAAAATAATGCTTTTGATAAGGAATTCTCAATTAATAAAAATATACATATCCAAAATATTTGGATTTTCTAATATTAAAGACAAAAGTCCATAAAAGGCCAATTAAAGAACAAACTGAAGGATAAAATGCTAACACACACTTTATCACAGTTAAGTAACTTGAAAAATAACAACACAATTGTAACAATATGTCATTTGGTAATAAGAAATATTGGTATCATCTGATCAATTTGAGGTTGATAATAACGTATAACAATATATGAAAATATATATACATACGTTCTGGTTGGTTTGGTGTTTTTCTTAAGTCAGCACATGAGGTATTTGATAATAGAACACTTAAGTTTGCAATAACTAATACAAAAACATGTTGCCAGTCTTTTCATAGCATATCGTATGTCAGTCTATTTAGTGCGGGCCTGGACCATGTTTAACTTGTAATAGAAGCCCTGTTGCTTCATGAGCTCAGAGTGGCGCCCTTGTTCGGTGACGACGCCGTGCCGGATGACACAGATCTTATCAGCGTTCTGGATGGTGGAGAGGCGGTGGGCGATTACGATGCACGTGCGTCCTTCACGTGCGCGGTCCAATGCATCCTGGACTACCTGATGACAAAATATAAGACATTTTGGTACATAACATTTATCAATTACCAAGATTAATGATTGTTTGGGGTAGGAATCAATTAAAGAAATAAATTCGCTCCCATTTAGATGTAAACAAAATTGATCAGATACTTTGTTGAGAAATAAACTTGGAATTTAAATGCTTTTATTTAGATTACGCAGATATATAAGCAACATTTAATTTACTGAAATTGTTTAATCATATTTTTAAGTATGTATCTCACAAGATTTCATATGTTAAGAGTTAAAGATTAAAACCATTTCCATTATTAAAATCAAAGATATTACTTGAAGTTTTTTTTAAAGGAAAAATAATAATATACAGCAATTAATATGAAAGCATTATTCATAGTAATAAAACTATAATTGTTACAAAGGAAAGTTTTCAAACCGGACATACCTTTTCACTCTCTGTATCGAGGGCAGAAGTGGCCTCATCAAGGAGAAGTATTTTGGGGTTCCGCACTAAAGCTCGTGCAATGGCAACACGCTGTTTCTGACCCCCACTAAGCTGGGCCCCCTTCTCTCCTACATTTGTGTCATAACCCTGAAAATTGTGTGGGTGTCTTATGAAAAGTGTGGGTGATGGGTTTTCAGATGTTAATATTTAACAAGAGCACCGCGTAGAGCATTATACGCCCGAAGAAGATTCGGCTTGAGGTCTTTGATAAAAATTTAGCTGAGAATACAAGTTTAAAAGTAGCAGGACTTGGAAAGTGCTCACAACACATCCTTTTAATATAGCAATAATTTGTATAAAGTTATCTGCTTTATTGGTTACAAAGTTGTGGCTAGGACACGTTTTCTAAAAAATTCCTTCATTAGTAGTAACACAAAGTTGTGGCCTGGACACGGAATTGCTAATGTCCCCCAGTGAAATTAGCCTTTGAGGTACGGACCTGGAAAGCATGCTTGACAAATCCTTTTAATGTAGAGATGATTTGTATAAAGTTATTTGAAAATTGCTCTAGTAGTAACCCAGTTATGGCCTGGACATGGAATTGCTAACGTCCCCCCCCCCCCCCATGGTGATTCTAGTGTTTGAGGTATGGACCTGGAAATTGCGCGCAACACATCCTTTTAATGTAATGATGCTTTGTATAAAGTTATTTGAAAATGACTTTATTAGTGACCAAGTTGTGGCCCGGACACGGGTTTGCTAACGCACCCCCATGGTGATTCTAGTTTTTGAGGTATGGACCTGGAAATTGCGCGCGACACATCCTTTTAATGTAGTGATGATTTGTATAAAGTTATTTGAAAATCGCTTTATTAGTTACCAAGTTATGGCCCGGACACGGAATTGCTTACGGACGGACAGACGGACAGACGATGGAGGCCATAACATAATACGACCCTTTGGGCGTATAAAAAACAACATTTAGCAGTCAATAAAATCTGTTACAGTTAGTCTCCCTTTACCCAGTAAGTTGTTTATGTGCAATTTCATTTTAAAAGAACTTTAACTGCTTATAGCATAATTTATTATATGCAACTAAGATTGGTTCCCCTTTGAAAGTTAAGAGGACACAAATTTTAACAATTAGAATATAATCCTTATGAAATCCTTATATACAATGTGTTTTAAACCGATGATGTTAGAAATCATCCTAGGAGAAATTATTTGACTGAAAACTGATAATCTGTTAGAACAAAAAAAAGACATACATCAGGTAAGGAAGAGATGAAGTCATGAATGTTGGCACTTCTAGCTGCCTGTATGATTTCATCCATGGGAATTTGGCGTGTATTGTCTCCATACGCGATGTTCTCTGCGATGCTGAGGTCAAACAAGACCGGCTCCTGGGATACGATGCCAATCTGCCCTCTCAGCCAAGCTAGGTCAAGGTCACGCACATTGTACTGATCCAACATCTGAAAGTTTATGAAAGTTAAGTTACATCTGGCATATAGAGTTTTACGGCATTTAGTCTTCATTTACATGTATTATTTACATCCACATTAAATCATACACGAAGATGTAGATTACAATATTCAAATTTACCACTCAGTAAAAGCCGATCAAAATCATTTTAAATTCAATAGATTTTATCCAAACTGTAGGAAATAACAGGGATTTTAGTCCTTATTTGCACCTACCTTTCACAATGTACAGTAATAATTGAAAAAAAGTTTTGTCCACAAAAAAAAACTTCAGTCAGTCCTGTTTCAGAGTTGCGATATTTTATGTATTATAATTCTAAACATCCAAATATAAACAAATAAGATTAATAATTTAAATCTGTACAGTTTATACTTAATTATAAATTTTGAAATAGCACAATAAATAGGATTTTTTAAGATTGTATATTCTCCCTTTAATCAGTAATTTCTTCATGTGGTTGTTCTGACATGCCATAATTCACTAATGTTATTCTCATTTCTAGACCTGATCAACCCAGTATATTTTTTAAAATTCGAGATGACAAATGCTAATAGATCGATAGGTTTTAAAGGAATCAAATTTAGTGAGTTTTTCAATAAAAGCAACAGACAAAAATCAAATTTACTAAGTAAAAACACGGCTACTATCAGATAATCAAATCAAAACTCCAGTGTCATTCATATCAATTCAGTTGTTTTCACAATCATGCTACACTATAAAACAAGTTTCTGTAGTACAAACTGATAATGAAGCAAAACAAAACTGACCACTTCCCCGCTTTCTGTGTCGTAGAACCGCTCGGTGAGTTGTACAGTGGTGGACTTGCCGCACCCTGAGCTACCAACCAGTGCTACTGTCTGGCCCGGCTCAACCTCAAGATCTAGCCCATTAAGCACCACAATGTCTGGCCGTGTTGGGTACCGGAACTTCACATTCTTGAAGCTGACTGTGCTTGAAAACTTGCCCTAGAAATAGCAAATTACTTTTCACATCTAATTAATGACAAGAGTTATACTCAAAGGAATTTTTCCAACCAAAATATATGTTCTAAAGTTGACCTCAAATAGCCTTGATCAAGCTTTTTTTATATGCATGTGCTCTAATGATGACGTTATACCTCTGGAGTTTTGGCATTTTTCCTCTCCTCCTCATCACCAATAGCCAGTTTGCGGTCCAGGAGTTTGAAGACCTGTTCTGCTGACACCTGGGCCTTTGCCGCATCAGGGGCCATGGCGCTAGCCTGACCTATGGCCATCCCACCAAACACTACGGCTGAGAATGCTCTGTAAGTTGATCATGAGTTTAATGATAATATGTCTATAACTTAATTATTATTTTTACAACCAGTCAACAAAACTGCAATTAAAGTGATGATAAAACCCCAGGTTTTTACAAGCCCCATCAATGGCCTCTTACTAGCTTATCAAACTGAACACCAAATACCGATTTCTACCCAGATGACAGGTTCAAGTATATGTCTTTATAGTGTTAGTTTTTGAGATAATTTAGTAATTGTGAAATCATTTATATTCGTGGGCTTGATATTTCATGGTTTTCTGAAAAAGGATTTTGTGGGTACTAAAATTTGTGGATTTTCATTTTTTCGAAAAAAATAAATAACGGAAACGTCAGTCCTAAATCATCTGCAAAATCTCCATGTGCTGATCTTGTTCTATGTAAAAACGCAGTCAATGAAAATGCAATGGGACAATATGTTAATTAGCGCAGATACCAATGTCAATTATCACTTGACAGGTAATTTAAGGGTCATAAATATAGATGCATATATAAAATATAAATAGTGAATGAATATTAAATAGTTCAGTCATTGGATGTCAATTAAGTATTTTTTTGCAAACTGTGAAAACACAGTAGGGGTGTTCAATTAAATATTCAATTAAATATGTGAACAAAGAAACAAAATCAAGTGGCGTTGCTCAAGCACACGAGGTTAATAATCAGCACATTTAACATGTGCCGCACAGGAAGTTGATAATCATAACTTATGTACTTTGAATACCATGTATATTCATGTGAATACATGCATACCCTTTTACATAGACAGTATAATTTCAGAATTAAAGGTCAAATTTTCGTTGGGATATTGAAATCGTGGATAAGCCAACCTACAAAATCCATGAAAATTAATGTCCCACGAATATTTATGATTTCACAGTATAAGAACTGTTTATAAATTAACATTGAATCCAAGTAATGCAAGAGTTTGAGGTATCAAATAACAATTTAATTCAAAATCATGCTAGCAGGTACATGGACTTACTTGAACACCTGCACATAGTCCAGCTCCTTCTGCTCCACAAGGTAAGCCCCAAGCCAGAACGAGGCTGCGTAACAAAAGAAGATCACTCCTTGAGAGAAGGAGAAGGCGATACCAACCACATGGGCTTTCTTCAAGGCATCACGGAACGGACCATTGAGCTCGTGCATGAACTTGTCAAGGAACATTCCCTCCCGAGTGAGGGAGGCCACAGTGCGGATGTTTTCAATGGATTCAATTGCTACCTGTACAATATAAATTAAAATACAAAGTACATACCCGCTAATAAACTTTGATTGAGCTTCATTTAATAACTGTAACCCCTTGATTTATAGTTCATTGTTTAAAGCCTGTGAACAACTGTTTTTACATGGCCCATGATCTTTTGCATAGGTACCCAACTTGACATATCTTTACTCTGCTCCCTCTTTCACATATGCTATCACTTTATTTCCTTTATCACATCAAGGTTTTTCGTAAAACTTCCACTGTTGACCATCTTCAATACTAGTGTTTTAGTTTAAATATTATTATCACCCGCCTATGAAATAGGGAGGAGGATATTGAAATGGCGTTGTCCGTCCGTCCTTCCGTCCGTCCGTCTTTCCTTCCGTCCGTCCTTCCTTCCTTCCGTCCGTCCGTCACCTGCGATTTCTCAGTAACCAGCCGGTATAATTTCATGAAACTTAAAATAAATATGAACCACTATACTGGAATGATGCCCGTCCAAAAAAAAAATTGATTGGTCAATTGTCCTTGGAGTTATTGCCCTTGATTTTTTGAAAAATGCACATTCACAGCCATTTCTCAGTCACTAGCTGACAGAATTTCATGAAACTTAAAATAAATATGAATTACTATACTGGGATGATGCCTGTTCATTTTTTTTTTGGATTAGTCAATTGTACTTGGAGTTATTCCCCTTGATTTTTTGAAAAACTCTCATTTACAGCCATTTCTCAGTAACTAGTTGGTAGAAATTCTTGAAACTTGAAACAAATATGAACCAACATACTGTGATGATGCCTGTTTATTTATATTTTGGATTGTGTAATTTCTATATGAGTTATTTGCCCTTGATTTATTAAAAGATCCATGTTTGCAGCCTTTTCTATGCAACTAGCTGGTAGAATTTCATGACACTTGGAATAAATAAGAACCAATATACTGTGATGATGCCTGTCTATTTTTCTTTTGGATTGGTCAATTTTCCTTAGAGTTATTGCCCTTGATTTATTAAAAAATCATTGTTTGCAGCCATTTCTCAGTAAAACCAATGTGCTTATCTTATTCTTTCTGAGCTTTTTTTTAACCTTCAAGCACAAACAAGCCATCAAGCACAAACAAGCCATTGTTGGCGGGGGATATCTTTTCACTGAAAATGCTTGTTTATTTTACAATGATTGTGAAGAAACTTAAGATAACTAGTACAACGTAGCTTTGTTGAAGTGTTCTTGTTCCCTAAAAGTGCATGCATACTTTAATATAGCTGAACATGATGCACCAAAGTACCTTTGGTTTTGCACATTTTGGTTATGAAATCCCCAACTTTGTTATGCAAATGTTTGTGGATGTGAACATTGCTTTTCTAGATTTAATGTCGTTTTCTTATTTCACATAAAACGGTGTTAATTCACAATTTTAATAATCACTGTTTCATGAACAGTGGATTTTAAAGGTTAAGAATTACAAGGTTGTGAGGGTCAGTTACAGGTTGCCTGATCAGTTACAGGTTGTCTGATCAGTTACAGATTGTCTGATCAGTTACAGATTGTCTGATCAGTTACAGATTGTCTGGTCAGTTACAGATTGTCTGATCAGTTACAGGTTGTCAGATCATTACAGATTGTCTGATCAGTTACAGGTTGTCAGATCAGTTACAGATTGTCTGGTCAGATACAGGTTGTCAGATCAGTTACAGGTTGTCTGGTCAGATACAGGTTGTCTGGTCAGTTACAGATTGTCTGGTCAGTTACAGATTGTCTGATCAGTTACAGATTGTCTGATCAGTTACAGATTGTCTGATCAGTTACAGGTTGTCTGATCTGTTACAGTTTATCAGATCAGTTACAGGTTGTCTGATCAGTTACAGGTCGTTGGATAAGTTATAACCTTGTCTGATCAAATACAGGTTGTGTGACCAGTTACAGGTACAGGTTGTGTGACCAGTTACAGGTAAAGGTTGTCTGATCAGTTACATGTACAGGTTGTCTGATCAGTTACATGTACAGGTTGTCTGATCAGTTACAGGTTGTCAGATCAGTTGCAGGTTGTCTGATCAGTTACAGGTTATCAGAGATCAATTACATGGTTAGTATATATTAATTTAATTTAGCTCAATTGTGACGAAAGCTGATAGCTTATAGAATCACTATCGAGTCTGTTTCCTGGGCAGAAACCAGTACTGTGTCCTTTTTGAGAGGCCATGAAAAAGTACCCCTAGTGGGGATCGAACCCACAACCTCTTGGGTGAGAGGAGGACACCTATACCACTTAACCACTCTCACCACTAACAAGATTGTTGATCAGCTACAGGTTGACAGATCAGTTACATTATGTAGGAACAGTTACAACATTGTCAGATCAGTTACAATGTGGTCAGATAGGTTAAGTTGTCAGATCAATTAAGGCTTTGTTGTATCAGTAACAGGTTGTCAGATCAGTTACACATTGGTTGAATCAGTAACAAGGTTGTCATATCATTAACAGGTTGTCTAGTCAGTAACATAGTTGTTGGATCAGTTACAAATTGTTGGATCAGTGTTAAAGGTTGTCGGATCAGTGCTACAGGTTGTCGGATCAGTTACAGGTTGCCGGATCAGTGTTACAGGTTATCGGATCAGTGTGACAGGTTATGGGATCAGTGTGACAGGTTATCGGATCAGTGTTACAGGTTATCGGATCAGTTACAGGTTATTGGATCATTGTTACAGGTTGTCGGATCAGTTATAGGTTGTTTGATCTGTTACAGGTTATCCGATCAGTTACAGGTTGTCGGATCAGAAACAGGTTATCAGATCAGTTACAGGTTATTGGATCAGTTACAGGTTATCAGATCAGTTACAGGGTTGTCAATCAGTAACCAGGTTGTCTGATCAGTTACAGGTTGTCGATCATTTACAGATCAGTTACAGGTTGTTGATCATTTACAGATCAGTTACAGGTTGTTGATCATTTACAGATCAGTTACAGGTTGTTGATCATTTACAGATCAGTTACAGGTTGTTGATCATTTACAGATCAGTTACAGGTTGTCGATCAGTTACACTCATCAATATAAGAATCCAATTGGAACAGTGATTATTAACAAATCGTAGAAAAACATCTATAGAAGTGAGTTTATTAAAAAAATATCTTTTGCTTTTATACAGGATTGGAAATGTGTATTGCCCAACATAAGCCCACATGTTCCCAAGCTTATTGACAATAACTTTTGATAAAAATATTGTTGTACCTGCATGTTTTGCTAATTGTCTCGTGCCAATGTCCACAACAGATCAAATCTCGAATGAGCGGATCGATGAGATTAGGCCATTTTATTACCTTTATCTGTACAATTTCAGGCTTAAATAAGTTGAGATATAGCTCTGCAAACAGCTGTTTTTTCATATTAAATTTCTAGTAACTAGTGTGCACCTCAGTCATCCACCCACCTTGCCAGCGCTCTCCAGTGCCTCCTTGTTTTTGCCGGCCGCACCGGTCAACATCTTCATCTGCAGCATCCCTCCCACCATGAGTAAAGGGAGGAAAGCAATGATGAGCAGTGTTAACTTCCAGCTTATGATGAATGCTATAATAAGCCCAGCCAGGATGCTGCCCAGCGACAGGATGGTCGTTCCCAGACGCACTCCCGCCATCTGGGAGGAAGGTAAGAATTTGATTCAATTATTTTGATTTTTTTTTCAACAATATTGATAGCAGCTTTGAGAGTGTTTCTTTGGTAGGAACCAGTACTATATAACCATTTAGTGTCCTTTTTAAGTCTTAAATAAAATACAGCACGTCTATACCAGCGGTATCAGTGGACCGCTCATACCAGAAGGTCACTCGCACCTTCTTTGAGTTTATTTTGTCATAGACATTTAAAATACTCTTATTTTTATACGAAGACAATAAATTTTGATCCTACCTTGGTGGCCTCTTATTGAAATATGCAGGAGTTGAATTAATATTTTCTTTGCAAATTTACTTCATTAATGTAGAAATTTAAGTTGTAAAAGATACAGCTACATGTTACAAACATTTTAAACAGGCAATCAAAAAGGAAATCAATAGGTGTAATATCCATAGCACTTTCAAATATGGTGCTTGGTAGCAAACAACATTGCAAGGGTGTGTTACTTTAATAATGCAGTTGACAGGATTTAAGCTGCATTGCAGTAAATAGTTGTATCAAACAACACATATAAAACTTTCAACTTTAATAAGTGAGTGTCCTAGAGGATGAATAGCTAGTTTTTATTGGTAACTAACAATGGCCTGATTGTTTAGAACATTGTTAAAGTTAACAACATGATTAACGACATAAATTATTTTGAAGTGCTCAAATATTTCAGCTGAAACAGAACTTTGCTTAGGCTCTTGTTAGGAATTCTGCAAAACATAACTGTATCGATGAAACCTCTAGAGCAATACTAATTTGAAAGTTAACAACAATGAAGTTTACAATAACAATTTTGTTAACTATCAGCCATATATCTATGAAAGAAAAATCTCTTTCAATGGTGTATTTGTACTTTTCTTATGCAGTATTGCATTTTTTGATGGCACAAGAGTTTAAGCCCCTTATATAACTGAAAAATGGTTGCTCATAATCATAATGTAAATCATTCAAGTCCAAAATATGTTAAATAGTACATGAAGGGCTGAGAGAAAACATGTACTAACACTCAGTGTTATATCTATTAATTTTATCAACTACCATCCCTTATCTAATCCCAGGTTTCTTAAGTACATTTAAATCAATTTAAGGCTGAGGGAGTTAATATTTCCGTAATTAGAAGGTGATTAAGGTATGACACGTCAGAAATTAGCCTGAAACCAAATGAAGAGGAAAGTTTACCTAAAACTTTCCTGTTTTAAAAGACAAATTTATAGCTTGAGGAAAATTAAAATTACATAATTTTCTGGTGACACAGGTATGCTTGACAGCGTGTATACTATGACATCAACACCTCAACCTTTTTTACAAAAGCAGACTTCCATAATAAAGGCAAAAAGTACAGAACAAGATGGCACACATGACAATATGGTAGACTGTGTAATACCATGCTTTCATGCCAAATAGCGGGTGCCATGCTTTCCAGCCAAACAGCTTGACTTCATGTATTGCCATGCTTTCTCTGAAAACAGCTAGATTGTGCAATGCATTGCTTTCTTGTGAAACAGCTTGACTATGTAATGCCATGCTTTCTAGCCAAATAGCTTGACTGTGTAATGCCATCCTTTCTAGCTAAACAGCTTGACTGTGTAATGCCATCCTTTCCAGCCAAACAGCTCGACTCTTAATGCCTTGCTTTCTAGCCAAACAGCTTGACTCTTAATGCCTTGCTTTCTAGCCAAACAGCTTGACTGTGTAATGCCATCCTTTCTAGCAAAACAGCTTGACTCTTAATGCCTTGCTTTCTAGCCAAACAGCTTGACTGTGTAATGCCATCCTTTCTAGCGAAACAGCTCGACTCTTAATGCCTTGCTTTCTAGCCAAACAGCTTGACTGTGTAATGCCATCCTTTCTAGCTAAACAGCTTGACTGTGTAATGCCATCCTTTTTAGCCAAAAAGCTCAACTCTTAATGCCTTGCTTTCTAGCCAAACAGCTTGACTCTTATTGCCATGCTTTTTTAGCCAAACATTTGACTCTTATTGCCATGCTTTTTAGCCAAACAGCTTGACTCTTATTGCCATGCTTTTTTAGCCAAACATTTGACTCTTATTGCCATGCTTTTTAGCCAAACAGCTTGACTCTTATTGCCATGCTTTTTTAGCCAAACATTTGACTCTTATTGCCATGCTTTTTAGCCAAACAGCTTGACTCTTATTGTCATGCTTTTTTAGCCAAACAACTTAACAGTGTAAAGCCATGCTTTCTAGACAGAAACAAACCTTGTTATAAATTATATATCAAGACATTTGATGAACCTACCCCCTGAATTTGAGAGGCATCTGTTGACAGTCTGGTACAAAGGGCTCCCACATTGTTCTCATGGTCATCAAAGAATGCCATCTCCTGTAAATATACATAAACATTATATATGTTATCTCGTACATATATACATGCATGTGTATTGGTTATATGAAGACACATCCAAAAATATTTGCTGCAGAAAATAACATTATAAGGAAGGCTATACATGTACAAACTACCTTGATCTTTCAACTTCATGTATAATGTGTAAACAGCCTCAGATATGCAAGATAATGCCTTTATTCCTTTACTGTATATTGTACACAACAAATTTACCTCATTTAATAATGCTTACAATATGATATTTCAAATGTCAACTGTAAACTCACCTGTTTCAGCATTGTTTTGAAGACAATAGATCGTAAGCGAAGTGTGAGGGCCTCACCAGATCGTCCAAACATGTATCCCTGTAAAGAAAGTAGTATCAGACTCTGCTCTGTAGAAGACAAATTTTAAAGACTGATTGTTCGTGAAGGCAAGTTTCAGAATCAACAAATTCTGCATAAATACAAAATTAATTTTATTTACTAAACAACATACATGTATATATGATAGTCCATTAAAAACTGAACAATCTAACATATCTAAGCAACATGTTTTAATTATATTATGGATATATATGAATATGTTTTTGTGGCAAAAGCAGATAAGAATTTTTAAACCAAAACCCTTTAGTTCAAACACCTGTTTGGGAAAAGGATTGAAGCCTTTGTAATTGGGAAAAAGTTCTTGTTTTATGCAGTAACAAATAGGGAAAAACTACTTTTTTCAGCAAATGCAATTGGACCACATCTCGGACCTATATATTGGCGTATGTATATATCTGTTTTATTCTTTTCAAAAGTGTACATTTTCATAAAATATGTTCATAATGATATTTTATTTATATTCTAAAGAAAAAATATTCAAGAAAAAAATGAACTATACTCCATTGTTTTATGCATAACAAGCAAAATCGTTGAATTGATATCCCCCGCCTGATTAGGCAAAGTTCATGGATTGGAAATGAAAAGTAGGTGGAATATTCCTATATTAACATGTGATATGGCTGCAGAGAAATGGACCGTTATGAACGTTGGATATAAGTTTGAGTTTGTTTGGAATTATTTGAAATAAAAGTTTTGTATAAAGAGTAACATCTGTAATAGTTTCTATGAATTTGAATGATTTTTCTAAGATTTGACCTAGTGACCTAATTTTCAATCATATGTGACCCAGTTTTATATATGTCCAAGAGTTAATCAAGGAAAACATTTCAGAGATTTTTTTAAGATTTGACCTAGTGACCTAGTTTTTGACCCGATGTGACCCACTTTTACAAGTGGTCAAGATATGATCAATGGGAACATTCTGACCAAGTTTGAACATCTTCTGATCAATGTCTACCAAGATATGATTCCGGACAGACGGACGGAATGACGGACAGACGCAAAACAATATCCCCCTCCGGCGGTGTTGGGGCCAGGTGAGTGTGTGTGTTGATGTAATATTGGGGCCATGTGTGTGTGTGTACCTGAAGGAAGTAAGTAACCAGACTAAGCAGCCCGATCCCTACAAAGAGCAGGCAGTACATTGTGATCTTCTTCTCCTGCTCATCTTCATCCACGAGTTGAAACACCTGCAGATACAACCAGTCAGTATTTAATATAATTATAGGTAATAAACATTCTACTTTAAGTTGAGCTTTACATGAAATACTATCCTTACTAGTGAGGTGTACCTATACACTAACTAAAATTAAATTTTAATTCAGAACTGTGGTAACATTTGATATAAAATCTAAAAACATCTTATACGCTTCTTGGCGATTATTTCGGTAATTTTAGTGAAAGAGAAATTTCATATTGAATGACCATGAATGTGATATTCTATTTATATCATTAATACTTATATTCCAATTTACAGTGTTAAATACATAAAACATCACTATAAAGCACGGCCAGGCATTTTCGATAAGAATTATTAATGACATAACATTAGTTATTTAACTAGATATACAGCCAAAACCTGTTTGCTCGATATTGCATGGCTCAATTTCTTCGTTGGCTCGAACTGGATGTTAAGGACTGTTTTTCATTTACTCTTTTTAAGCATTATTGCTTGGCTCTATTTTCATCAGGCTCAAAGTATGGACCAAAATACTTTGAGCCTCGCGAATATCAACACTCAAAGTATTTTGGCCGGTCCCTGGGATATAGAGCCAACGGGTTGCTACTGTATATAAACAAGAGGTCCAAAAGGGCCTATGCTTTACTGGCATGGCTTTTGTGGTCATATCAATCCAGAGCATGTATGTATGGGTAAAAGGCAACAGACATATACTTTATGTTTTGTGTTTGGGTTACCTGAAAACGTAGCACGTTCAACATCTGAGCCCAGAAAGTATTGTTAGCAGATTAGTTGCATGAACTATTTTAATATGTGCCAAGTAAAAGTCATTTGACAAAAAAAAAAGCTTTCAAAACTGTACTCATAGTAAAAATTTCTGTAGTTTTAAAAGTTAAAAAAAGTCGGTCAAAAGGTCAAAGTCAAGGGCATCCTAGGACAACATTGATCAATTTGAACAAACATTCACAATCAATTGTGCTGAGATGGATGCACGAACACACAAAAAGATTTTCAAACCTTTCCAGATTTATGTTTACCAAACCTGTGAACCCTGGGTGTGGCCAGTAATGACACCAGGTGCATAACTTAAACATTCACAACCAATTTTGTTAAGATGAATGTGCAAACTACAGAACTTAAAGCTAAAAATGGCCTTTGGGCTTTCAACAAGAACAAGGCAGAGTAATTCACAAAATCAACTGCAGAAGCAAAAAGCAAATTGTCTCTCAAAATCCTAGACTTGCAAATTGTCTCCCTTAACTCTAGACTTGAATTTACATGTACATGTAAACTTGGATATCTAGATAATGGATATCTGTTCACAAGCAATTGTTTACAGACGCACGAACGCACGACCGCACAGACGCACGACCGCATGGACGCACGGATGCACATACTACGTACACATTACCATCGCATAAAATAATGGGAGTTATTTCATGATGGCAATGTCATTTCTGAAATAAACTTCAATATATCAATCATTTGTCTATTCAAAAAACAAAATTGATCAGATGGGAGACTAGTTATCACGTCAGTTGGTTCAAGAAAATTACCACTAGTAGTTAGTACAGTGCACTCAACAACAACATGTACTTTCAACAAAGGAAATAAAGATCATGGCCCCGTTACAAAACAGATCAGGACCCCATTACAATACAGATCAGGGCCCCTTTACAACACAGATCAGGGCTCCTTTACATTACAGATCAGGGCACGTTACAATACAGATCAGGGCCCCGTTACAAAACAGATCAGGGCCCCATTACAATACAGATCAGGGCCCCTTTACAATACAGATCAGGGCTCCGTTACATTACAGATCAGGGCACGTTACAATACAAATCAGGGCCCCTTTACAATACATATCAGGGCCCCTTTACACATACAGATCAGGGCCCCATTACAATAAAGATCAGGGCATGTTACAATACAGATCAGGCCCCCATTACAATACAGACCAGGCCCCTTTACAATACAGACCAGGCCCCTTTACAATACAGGTCAGGGCGCGTTACAATACAAATCAGGGCCCCTTTACAATACAGATCAGATTACCCCTGTTACAATACACTTTAGGGCCCCGTTACCATGAAGATAGGGCCCTGTTTCTTTTCAGATCAGGGCTAAGTTACAGTAAAAATCATAAGGCTGAAGATTTTCCAGATGTAACCACATTTTGGAAGTAAACTGTGTTTAGTGAATAATCTTTATAACTGATCATCCCAGAGGATTTAAATCTAGTCAAACTATCAACATGAAACCTGCCATAGGAGAAATACAACCACAAATCACGATTGTATAGTGTGTAAACATCTTGTTCGCAGACTTCCTCATATTGATTTACCTTAACTGGTGTTCTCGATCACCCTTAAGCAGCGTAAGGTTTACCACTAAGATATCTTATTGAAATAGGCTCCTGAAATTTAATATTTGAGGGATGATATTAAACAAGAACGTTTTAACTTTGAACATCCCTTCGGATAGAGAACTAATGATCTATAGTCTTGTTTATCTCATTGTAGACGGACAAGACTGAAAAACCACTCCCATATTTAAAATCATCTATCAAAACAATTTAACGAACTTTATTATGAGGAAGAACTTCAATATGAGGAAGTCGACAAACAACATTTCGTGATTTGTGGTTGTTTTTCTCCTATGGCAGGTTTCATGTCGATAGTCTGACTAAAATTAATACCTCTAGAATGATCTATTACAATTAGAATGAATATCTTTTGGGTGATCGATTATAATTACCATCAAGAACTTATTGAAAATTAAGACTTTCCGCTTTGATTAGCGCACTCGCTTCGCACCTCTCATCAGACCCAGGTTTGATTACCGGTCTTGGCGCATGTGAGTTTGGTTTGTGGTCACCAAGCCGAACAAGTGGGTTTCCTCCAGGTTTTCCAGTTTCCCACAACACAAGACAACACTCTCGCTTAACATCATGATTAATATAATGTTGTAATAACTTGTTTGACAATTGTTGTAAAATAAATAAGTTTAAACTAAACTTAAACTAAGACTTTCAGCAAGTACCATGACAGCTTTAACTGTTTACAGGTACAGTAGAACACCGCTATTTCAAAGTCGTCGGGACCCAGCTAAATACTTCGAAATAATGATTATTCAAAATAAACATTGAGAGAAATAATCTGAAGTTCCACCAACGATTGTCTCCGAAATCCGGCGCATCCGAATTCTACTCTACCGGCGTCACAAAATATTTGTGTCGTGAAATTTCAAATGGCTGCATTATACCATTGTATTTTACACTATGTAAAGCAATGTTTAATAAAATTTTGAAAAACATATATTTTTTTATTATTTTATTTACACAAATAAATTGTAAATAATGTAGCACATTAGCACAATATACAGTAGAACACCGCTATTTCGAAGTCGTCGGGACCCAGCTAAATACTTCGAAATAACGATTATTCGAAATAAACATTGAGAGAAATAATCTGAAGTTCCACCAACGATTGTCTCCGAAATCCGGCGCATCAGAATTCTATACTACCGGCGTCACAAAATATTTGTGTCGTGAAATTTCAAATGGCTGCATTATACCATTGTATTTTACACTATGTAAAGCGATGTTTAATAAAATTCCAAAACATATATTTTTTTATTATTTTATTTACACAAATAAGTTGTAAGTAATGTAGCACATTAGCACAATATAGCACATATTATAAGAGGACACCGGAACGCTGTTATGTCCTTCTGCACTGCGTTGTTTCTGTTGAGTTGTTTCTTGGTGACCTATCTCTCCAGTTGGTCGATGTATATAAATAATATCACTCAACATTAATCACTCTATGTATTCGATACCGTTGTTTGCTCCATACACGTGCCAATCAACCCAAGGCGTTCCTTAAACCGCGATAATTGCACCTTATTATAACGTTAATTGGTCTGTCACACCGATGTCCGCGTAAGTGTGAAAACACAACAAAGCGAGGAGCATGGGTCGTCTGCTAGCGGATTCGAAAATTACATTGACTATTTTTTGTGCACAGTTACGAATTCGAAATAAAGATCGATACACGTGAAAAACGTATTTGGGACCGAATATTTAGTTCAAAAAATTGATTTATTCGAAATAGTGAAGTTCGGTTTAAACATTAATTTTTACATTTAATAAAGAAGGAAAAAAATCGGGACCGAAAAAAAGTTTGAAATACCAATTAATTCTGTTTATCGGTGTTCGAAATAGCGGTGTTCTACTGTACTTAAAATGAAAAATTGATAAATGTTATGAAATCAAAAGTACAAAACTAAGTTCTTAAGAATAAAAGTTTTCTCGAACCTTTAAATCCATTATAACTTATTCCCAGTATTCCCAAATTAGTACATTGACTCTGACTATCATTGTATACTTACACCCAGGATTTCCGCAAAGATGATGGCAAACGCGGGCATGAGACCACCATTGATGAGTGCTGACAGGCAACCAAGGAGAATGAAGAACCATTCCGGGGCGTTGAGGCGCATGATCCGCCCAAACCCAGCATTCACCTTCTCCTTCTTAGCCTCCTGGCATAAACAACATATTCTCATATTTGTAATAGTTTACCTAACTAGCATTTAAGATGTAAACAAGGAAATTGACTACATGTACATAACCACAACATATTTATCTATGACTTTTAACCATTCTACATATCATTTCAATATGGAATTAATAAAGTATCTTCCATGATTTATAGAAGTATGTACAAGAAATAAGGCCAAGTCAGGAGTACAGAGGCACAATTAACAAAGTACAGTAAAACTGTGATCGCTCGAGGACGACAGGGTCTGAGCTAAAACTTTGAGTCTTCAAACCAAATGTTTACTTCGGCACTGATAATGCATTATATTGGGGAAATCGCTCATATGTTCAAAGGCTGTCGTATATTAAATGTGAAAATGTAATAAAAAAAAAATATATGAATAAATAGTAATTTTTTTTTTTTACAAAGAGCACATTTTCTGAACAAGCAATATTGAAAAATGACAGTGCATATAATTGCATTAGTCAGATTTAAGTTCGGCAAAATCAAGAATTAATCATTTAATCATTTGCACATTGCTCAGATGTTGTTAGTTCTTTCTCATTTTCCATATTGCAAAGCAATATTTTTAGAGATTCCAAAGCTGGACTGCTATGATATTGCTTTATTCATATTTCCTTTCAACTGTCATTGCAATTTTCACAACTTGCGAAAACTTGAACACCTATAAATAGTTTATTTTCATTTTGGAACACACGTTCGGGAAAAAAGTGTGAAATTATGACCTCGAGGGAGTCATGAGGTTTTGTGCATGATTTGTGTATTTGGGACCGGCTATTGTGCTCGACTCCTCGACTTATTTAGGTTTCGATGCAGCGTCAGTATTTTCTATTTGAAAATAGAAGGAAAAATGTTCGGGACTAAGCTTCGACCTCGAAGGACCGCTGGTTCTCGAACGACCGCCTGTTCAAACGACCGCACTTTAACTGCATAAAGAACACTGGCAAACAAATGTATTGCGGGATTTGAACTCACATAGGTATCAACAACAAAAGAAATAAACTCAACGTAATGAAGAAAGGACATGAGAAAAATATCAGTCATAGTAAAACTGTGATCGTTAAAACAGGCCTTTGTTTGAGAACTGGCGATTGGTTGAGGCTAAGTGTCAACAATTATTCCTTCTATTTTCATTTAAAACATACTGATGATGGATCAAAACCTAAATACGTCTCAAGCACCATTACCAGCCCAAATACACAAATGATGCGCAAAACCAAGGTAATAAATTCAAACATTTCCCAAAAGCGTGTTGATCCAAGGTTTTACTACAGCGCTTACCCCCATTAGTGAAACCTCTACATGTAGTTTACATTCCTACCTCTGTGGTCTCATCAGGGCTTGCTGGGCCTGTACTGCCAGGGTTTGACAGGGCACGCTTAACCGGGGAGTGCACAAGATCAACCTCGGGCTTCTCAAACATCTCAACATCCAGGTCTGAAATACAAAGGTAACGAATGATTTCCAAAGGCTTGTTGTTATCCGGAATTTGAACTTTTCCTTTTTTGAAGCATTTCTCAGGCGACTCCCCAGTTAAAAATTTGCTGTTTGAAAAAAATAAAAACTCTTTGATACATCATGACGAATGCTGAAAATGTGAAAAATCTTTGGATATCAACGCAGGTTATAACACTGACAAGGCCAAAAAACTGTGTTCAATGTAACAGGTATTTTAATAGTGCATTGATATAAATACAAGAAATACCATGCCAGTGTGGTGAATGATTCTGTTCGTGTCGAGAAAATGCTATGTCTTATGACACATTATCTTATTTCAGTATGAAAATGATTATGTTTGCACCTTTTTCAATGATGTATGGAAAACACACCTGTTTTGACAAATATCTGGTGATATAACATTTGTTTTTGTGCACTTTCTTATTCTGAAACACTCCTTTCTAAATGAATCACTTATAAAAAAGACTAATTTGTCTTTGCTAGTTGACTTGAGGCATAATTAAGTATTATCAAAAAAAAGACTTCCCTGGCTTTAGGAGTGGATACATGTACGGTTGTATCATACCTATAAATGTAAATGTTACAAAATCACACACAAACACATGCAACATACTTTTCAAATTACAAATATTTAGGATAGGTTGTTTACTTCTTGTCAGATAATCAAGAAAAAATATTAAATGTTACACTCTCTTGATTTAAACGCAATTAAACAAGTGAGAATTATAGAAAAACAACATCAGAAACAATCACTTCAAATAAGTAATGGGTTTTTGTTAATTAAAATAGCAATACAATTGCAATGCATATGATATTAAACATTAACACACTGCAATCTGCATGAATATAAAATGCAATATCCACAGATATTTATTTTTATTTTTGGGATGATGACCCATTCTCGGGGTACTAGGAATTAGGGCAAGCATATGTACAAGATGCGAACAATTACATAACAGCCAGAATGATATAGTGATCAATTAATCAAGGGCGCCATATTTCTACTGGTTTTGATTGAAAAAGTATAAAATTTTGTACATCTTTTGACATATTTTATTCTCTTCCCCCACCCCAAAGTCTCTTTGGAAATGTTCATTCCTATTATGAAAACTTGAACACTTCATGGCATTGGAAATAAAGTTAAAAAGAAGTGGATAAGAGTTATAAAACCATTGAAAAAGTCCTTGATAACCAAACACCCATATCATAGTTTATGAAATATAGCACATGTCGGGGTAAGGATTACAACATGCATTTGGTTAGGGTATATAGGCTTGTTACTATTTCACCATTGGATAATTAGTTTTCTGTCAGCTTGGTTTAGGAATCATATTCTATTATAAAAATTATGATTAAAATTTACTTGTAATGTATTTCATTAACTGACTCACTCTGAATAATCAATCCTAACTTAGTGATGCCCATCAGGGGGTCTAACAGCTGTGTCCCCCCCCCCCACACTTCCACCAAATAGCTCTGTGTGTGTTTTAGTAAGTATGAGGGATTCATGGCTGATGCAGATAAAGGGGCTAAGACCCCTTTTAAAATTATTTCCATAGTCTGAAGTTAAAATCTCTCATTCCTGATTTCATGATTACGCCTAATAGTCCTGCAAATATGTTGGTAAAACTGACACCATACCGGTCTGTGTCTGTAAACACAGGTTTCTATACATCAAAATAAGGGGCTAAGTCTGTAGTTTACAAAAATGCATGTTGCAGTTGCGAACACAGTGGTGCAACATTGCAATCCAAGATGGCGTCCAAGATGGCCGCCATAAATTAAGATAAGCTTCAGCTATTGCCTACATATTCATAATGACTAGAAAATGCAGTTAATAAAGTCAGAATACCATAAAAAGATTATTTAATACATAATAATGGTAACAGGAACACATTATTGTGTTAAAATTATAGAACTCAACCCATTATGACTAAGATTTTTGTAGAAATAGACCGGACTAAATTTCAAATAAAGTTAATATGTCTGAAAGAGTACATTTAACCTTTAACTTAAGCAAACTTAACTGAGATATATTATGAAAACAACTTTTAGATAAGTCTACTAATTTAAAGTGTAATTGATGCATGCAATTACGCATGCAATGACATATCACGACAGTAAAATGTTTTGAAGTTAAAGAGTTGCTGCCCTTTGTTAAACATTTGTCATGGTTTATATGTCAGAAGGTCATTGTTGAATGACATTGCATTTTTATTTATTTTCACCAAAGAAATGAAGAAAATGGAACATCTTTTTGGCT
This sequence comes from Mya arenaria, assembly GCF_026914265.1. Classification (NCBI taxonomy): domain Eukaryota; kingdom Metazoa; phylum Mollusca; class Bivalvia; order Myida; family Myidae; genus Mya; species Mya arenaria. The sequence continues at coordinate 67,810,519 of NC_069124.1, read as the reverse complement.
AAGGTAAGTTTTATGAAATAGTCATTTTGAATTTTCATTATTAACAGCTTCATATTTTGTTTAATTAAAGGGTTTTTTCCACATAAAAATGAAATCCATTATTCTGATAGACTAATTTTGATATTTCACCATAAAAATAATGACAATATTTTTAATACAATTGCTCTATAGAAATATTTATACAACAAAAATCTGGCTCTGTTGATCAATCATTGATAAGCAGTCAAAAAATTCAGGAAAAAAAGTGCTTTTTTATCTAAACTTTACAACTTTTAATCAACCAACCTTCTCATAAAATGTTTTTGAAAAAAATCTGGAAATCAGAAAATACTCCATCTATTAGGCAACCATCTATCAGAACTAATCTTTTGAACAATTCTAAAAAAGCCGATTTTTCTCCAGTTTTAAAGTTCTATATCAGGACTGTTCTTTATTGTTATTCATAATCAGATATTCCTGTTTGACATGGTTTTCACTAAAATGTAGAATTTTCTGATAAAAATACCCAGCTAATTTTCAAATAATTACAAATTACCCTTAAAATGTCAGTTGCACCTTATAGAATTCTCTATAATAAAAAGATGATACCTCCAATGTACGCAACTTAGTTCTTTCATAATAAGGTCAACTTTACAACAAGGTTTTACCTTTTCCTGCAAACAGCAAATCCAAGCAGCACAAAATGAAAGATGTAATTTGTTATGTGAAACATTGGATCCTTAAAATGTATGTTTGAACTTAATGTATTTATTCTTTGTATTAATAAGGTGATACCTCAAATGTATGTGACTTGGTTCTTGCATAATAAGGTCAACTTTACAATATAATTTACCTTTTTCTGCAAACAGCAAATCCAAGCAGCACAAAATGAAAGTTGAAACATGTCATGTGAAACATGGAGTTAGTACATGCATGTATGAAGTTTATAATCTCATAGCCCTACACTGAATTTATAAAAAAAAACATCAGCTGAAATTTAAACATTTTCAGGTATATAAAACTAAACAAATTTGTTTTTGGAAACAAAAACAGATGCCTCCCCACATGTTGGTCTCATTCTGTTCCATGACATTTGATGTAAGGCAATATGGAGTCAATTGTGGATGTTGTGTCAATGAGGTGAAAATTTTATCAGATATGATGCAAATTTATCAAGGTGTTTAGGAGAGATGGAGCCACATGAAATCTATATATATATCAAACCTTTCACCTTAAACTGTGATGTTCACATTGAGGCAGCGTAACTGAAGTGTTGACCCTGCATGTCATGTAAATGTGATTAACATATTACTGATTGTACGTTACCCAAGTTTCATGAAGTTCCTTCAAGGAATTTAGGAGATATGGAGCAGACATGATATCTATGACTCAAACTGTGAGCTTGACCTTGACCTTGCATACCAGTATGGAGGATTCAGCATGTCACTTCGATGTGGTGAACATTTATCTAAATTTCATGAAATCTTTCAAGGGCTTTATGAGATGTGGAGCGGACACAAAACCTACAACTCAAACCTTTTACTGTGAACCTTGACTTTGAGATGGCATTCCTGGAAAATTGGTTCTGCATGTTGTCATGAAGTTGTGAACATTTGACCAGAGTTTCATGAAAATTCTTCATAGGGTTAACGAAATAAGGAGCAGACACAAAAGTCTGACAGATAGACAAATATCAGAGCTATAGCATATGGAACGATAAGACAAGATGCAAGGCTATTTACATGTGTATGTAAGTCATAATTTATAAAAAAAAAAGAAGACAAAACAAAACACAGACTCCACAATATTGATAACACATATATATTAAATTTAGAAATGATAGTACATGCTATACATTTACATTTTATCTCTGGCAACATTTGATTATCTTGAACGGTTTTTATTTATGGCTAAAACTTTGCTCACTATTTTTTTGTTGATAAACGGGAATATCAATTGACAATTATCAAAGTCAGCAATATGCATTTGCATTATTGTCTCTGACAACATATATTACTGGTTGGATATCTTGAACACTTTTTTAGATATTGCTAAGGTCAAAGTTTTTGTGTGTCAAAAAGAGGGCATAACTGAACAATATTTTAAGTCATAATTATGGACCTTGCTCCACATGTGCAAATTGTCCCCAGTAACAGTTTCATTTAAATTTCTTGAATGTTTTTAGCTTTATGACCAAGGTTAGCTAAAAATATCACTTCCAGGCATAATACACTTTTATGAGTTGTGTTTTTGTCATTCATCTATAAGAAACAAGTTAAATGAATAACTTGAGGGTGTTCATATTCAAACCTTAATGAAAAAAAATGGAACTTTTAAAATACATGATTGTGTACATATTGGAACAAAAAATTAATTGAAAACAAAAGAGAAACATACCATCCTCCGAGACTGTACTCTGGAAAACAGATTGGAGACAACTGTTAGAAATCTGCCAAACAAATTAAAAGAGAAACAAACATTATTGTATGCTATTTTTATACAGCAACATAAAACTTCAGTCATTTTTACTAAATTTTAGACAAATGAATATCAAAGCAATGATTACTGTCACAAATATTACCTAGATGCCCTTCTATCTGGTAGCAGATACCCTTCTACTCCAACCCGTGGATGCCTGACCCCCTATGCCTATCTTCTCCAATCCCGCGACCCCAACCCCCTATACCTCTCACACATACCTGTCTGGTAACGAGCTGGTAGTAGATTCCCTGCTTCTCCAATCCCTCGACCCCCACCCCCTATACCTCTCACACATACCTGTCTGGTAATGAGCTGGTAGTAGATTCCCTGCTTCTCCAACCCCTCGACCCCCACCCCCTATACCTCTCACACATACCTGTCTGGTAACGAGCTGGTAGTAGATTCCCTGCTTCTCCAATCCCTCGACCCCCACCCCCTATACCTCTCACAAATACCTGTCTGGTAACGAGCTGGTAGTAGATTCCCTGCTTCTCCAATCCCTCGACCCCCACCCCCTATACCTCTCACACATACCTGTCTGGTAACGAGCTGGTAGTAGATTCCCTGCTTCTCCAACCCCTGAACACCCAACCCCCTATACCTCTCACAAATACCTGTCTGGTAACGAGCTGGTAGTAGATTCTCTGCTTCTCCAATCCCTCGACCCCCACCCCCTATACCTCTCACACATACCTGTCTGGTAACGAGCTGGTAGTAGATTCCCTGCTTCTCCAATCCCTCGACCCCCACCCCCTATACCTCTCACACATACCTGTCTGGTAACGAGCTGGTAGTAGATACCCTCCTTCTCCATGAGTTCATTGTGTGTGCCCTTCTCCACAATCCTGCCGTCCTGGAAACTAGCGATCATGTCTGCATTCTTGATGGTGGACAGGCGGTGAGCTATCACCACTGTTGTCCTTCCATGGCTTGCCTTGGTGAGTAGTTAAAGCATTTTAGAAATCTAGCTAAATATCACTACATGTTCTGGAGCCCTGAATTCTAAAAAAGGAGTAATAAGCACTCTCACGCACATGTATGAAATACCAAACTAATTTTTATTTGTACCAGTGTTTTACCCACATCAAGTGTTTAAAGGCAACATGCTATGCTTGTTCTTTCAGTATAAGTTACACAACAGAGAAACAACAGGCATGTCTATGATTTAATAAGCCTTGAGAAGAATGTTAGCATACCTTTTCCAGTGCTTCCTGTACGACCCCCTCACTCTCCATGTCTAGTGCTGACGTCGCCTCATCAAGCAGCAGAATCTTCGGGTCACGCACGAGCGCTCGAGCTATTGCGATTCGCTGCTTCTGTCCTCCACTCAATTGAGCCCCTCTCTCACCTACCAGCGTCTCATATTTCTGAGAATAAAAAAGTTATAGTATTAACTTAACGTCAATCATCTTTTTATTAAAAATATATTTTTCTTTGATAGGACATGGAGCCAGTTAACAAAAATGCACTGTTAAAAATCCTGCTGCAACACTTTACTTAAGATTTTGTTTCAAAAGACTCAAGGTAGAAATACAAAAACAAAAACCAATATTTATTTTATATTATTTGTTTCTACATTCTACAAAAAACTAAATATTGAACCAACATCAGGTAGTTGCAGGATGAAGTCATGAGCGTTGGCCTCCTTTGCCGCTCTCTCTATGCCCTCTTGTGTGACGTTCAAGTTGCCAAAGCGTATGTTCTCTCCAATCGTGTTTCCAAACAGGACTGGCTCTTGACTCACGATCCCGATATGCTCTCGTAGCCACTTCAAGTTCAGATCCTTCACATTTACGCCATCCACAAAGATCTAGCAAAGAAAATACCAAAATAGATAACCGGTCGCCATAAAGAAGCAATTTAACATGTGATTACTTAAAAGGGACTGGATTAAGTGATCGTATTACTGAATAACGGGTTGCCTCTTGATAAGTTAAAAATAAATGAATAATGGATTTTGGTTTCACAAAATAGTAATTTAAAAAAAACTCAATTCAGAGTTATGGTACTTGATTAGGGGATACTTTAAAAAATCCAACTTTTATACCTGAGATGGTACTTGGTAATGGCTTGCATCTAAAACTATATTAACTATCCCTGTTATTGTGCTTCAAAAATAGCCATTGTTTCATAAATTTTAATTTACATTTAAAATGGCTTATTTTCCCTTATATTGAACGTAGGACAAAGTCATTTACTGCTGCACATGCATGACACTGATTTTAAAACACAAGTGATCACGGCTTTCATGCAAAAGTTACCCAGTTGCGTCATACAAAATTATGTAAAAGATAATTATGACAAAATGTTTGTAATGCTATAAATTTCATAAATCTCTGCCCAGCTCACCGATCCTTGTTCTGGGTCATAGAAGCGTTGAAGCAGCTGTACAATGGTAGACTTGCCACACCCACTAGCCCCAACCAGTGCCACAGTCTGACCTCGACAGATTTCAAGGTCAACACCGCGCAGCACCTGCACACAAACAGGGGATTGATTTAGTTCTTGAATCAAAATATACATGTGTTCAATAGCAACATTTGGTTCATTTATCTAAACTGAGATCCAATTAACTTAAAAAAAAATCACTTAATAGAAAAAAAGAAGAAGTGAAAATTGCTTATTTCAATCTTTAATAGACTATATTAAACTATTATGAAACTAGACAAATCTGTATTTATTTTTGTTTAAGCATCCAAATAATTAACTCATTAGATTATAATTAACTCATAAATATTTTTCCATGCCTACCAACCTTAACATCTGGTCTTGATGGGTAGTTAAAGTGGACATTGGTCAGTCTGATTGTCCCCTCAAACTTGTCAAGCTTCTTTCCTGCAGGCGAAGCACTGTCTATAGGGGGAACCTGATAGTGACATAAAACTGGCTCATTATATTTTTGGCAGCAAAAATAGTATTATTCCTACGACAACAATCGGGTGAATTATATAAAACATAACTGCAAAGAAAGATTCATCTCAAACCTGACATAAGCTGTTATTCCATGCAAGAGATATATTATTAATTGAAAACCTATATTTAAGTCCAATTTACCAACCTGTTCAATGAGACTATAGACTACAAATGCTGCTCCTCGGGCTACTGCCAAACTCTGCATGGGCGGGGCTGCATTACCTAGTGAGAATGCCCCTATAATCACACTAAAGAATACCTGAAAACACCATGGTAAGTTCAACATATAACAAGAGAAAGCTACAGCTTGGATACGAACACCTATACTCTATGTCCTTATATGCAGCATTCCATAGTATTCAAACACTAAGTGTGACCTTGCCCTTAGATGTAAGGACATGGGACAACTCTTGGTATGTCAACCACATGTGGCAAGTTATTTTAAAATTTGTCCATACAATAAAAAGCTACAGCCCGGACATAACCACCTATACTCTATGTCCTTATATGCAGCATTCAGTAGTATTCAAACACTAAGTGTAACCTTAAACTTAAAGGTAAGAACACCGGCCTTGTACTTGACACATCGTTTTTATGTGCTGAACACATGTGGCAAGTAATTTTAAAATCTGACCATACAAGAGAAAGTAACAGCCCGGACAAGACAAGTTGAACCGGACACACGCACGGACAGATGAATGGACAGACAGACAGATGGTGCAATTTTAATGAAGGTGGGCATAATAAAATATAAAATACAGTTTATGCACTTATGGTTCCTGTACACTGCACTTTCTTTCTTTAATCTTTACCATTATATGAATTTAAATGTTATCCATTAGTTTCAAAGTTATGCTCAGGACAAGAAAAAAGTTGCAAAGGGCAATAACTCTGTAAATTATTAAGATCTAGTTATGGTTCTTATAAACTGCACTTCCTTTCATCATGTTCGGTCTTTTTTATAAAATTAATTAAATTCCATTTAGAAGATTTCAGTTTATGCTCCGGACATAGAAAATTGCAATGGACTAACCAAATGACAACAAGGTGACTCCAATATATAATATAAACTATGAAAATAACTTAAAATGTACAAAAATTAAATGAGCATATTGGAAAAGGTATTCAATGGGACAAAAACACTTTTAGATTTACTTAAAATGTCAAACATAATATACAAACATGTAGATCTTCAAACAAAAATAAAGACAAATAAAGATTATGAAAAACCTACAATCATGACGTTGCCGATGTTGTAAACATCCTTTTCATCTCTAGACAGTTGGGCTCCATACCAGAAGCCGAGTGCATAGGCACAGAATATGATGAGCCACACCACTCCTGTGGAGATTCCGCTAACGAAACCCTTTCTCACTCCCATATCGTGAGCCTCAGACAGACGGCTCTCATACCTGGTAAACAACATTATTCAATTATTTGTATGTGATAAGAAATCTGTAAGATCTCAACGGAAAAGCTTGATAATGCTAGTTTTCCGAGTATGTTTCAAAACCATTCATTTATTAGTATCTTACACCAACAAGAACTATTTACAGTAAATTAATCATGTTTTTAGATAAATTAAGGAGATTTGATTATCAATGAACACGTATGTTAAAAAGTATGGAAAAGAAATAAGTTCTTGCACTGCGTACAAGTTCACATTGCCACTTTGTCCAAGCAAACTAGCATCAATAAAGGTTTTTTTTAACACAATAAATATGAAGGGAGTTAAATTTGGGAATATGGAGTAATGGTAATACAAATGGATACAAATAAATATTGCCATTGACTTATTTCAGATATTTACTCTCTTTAAACTGTTTGAAGTTAACATTTGACAATAAAACAATTCATAAATCTAAAAATTTCATGCATTTATATACAATGATATTTAAAGCAAAATGGCCTTTAATAAATCCTCAGGTTCATCACCTTATGCTTTCCTTCGCCTGTCCTCCAAATGCCAATACAGTTCTTATGGACCCAAGCACTTCTTCTGCAATGGCCCCTGCTTGTGCGTATGCCTTCAACTCTGCTCCTGAGGCCATGCCAACCAACTGAGGAAAAAACACAATCAAATACAACATGCATGGATCTAAAACCTGAACTTGTCCTCAGAACTTGCATGTATCAGTGCTTATAATTGCTAAAAGCTTTGTCCTGGTATATGTGTGTCTGGCTTGCTTGTAGTCATATCTGTGATCAAAGTTGAGATTATCATCTTAAACCAAGAAGTAATGTAAGAACTCGCGCAGGTTGATCTAACAGCGTTATTTCGATGACTTATGTGTTACCTTGGTCATGAGGAACGCGGCAGCTGCAAGGGCGGGGCTGATTGCCAGGATGACAAGCGTCAGTTTCCATCCATACACAAACCCAATAACCACACCCGCTATAAACCCCGAAAACCACTGGAAGAACTGACCCATCTTGTCACCTATACCATCATGGATCTTGGAAATGTCACTGAAACATAAACATACTACCATAACTCATGATAGTCAAATATCCAATAAAAGAGTAATTGTTTACCAAAACAATTAAGATAACAAGCAGTATTACCATTGATTTTAAAAGGAAACAAAAGCACATATTAGCTTCCATGTTAACAAGAATATCTTTTTATGAACAAATTTGCTGTTAGAAACATGAGGAACATTACTTAGTGATTCTGGAGTTGAGTTCTCCTGACTCATGCAGATCAAACCAGCCGATGTTTTGTCGCATGACGTTCCTGTAGAAGCGCTCTCGTATTAAATGTGTCTGTTTCTCAGATGCAATCATCCAGAACATCACCTGTCCGTAGCCCAGAACTATCACTGAACATCCAATGACTGAAAAAAGGTCAGAAAACCAATTGATCAAACTGCTTATAAGCCCTAAGGCTGTTTTTATATTCTATTATTAATAGCACAGTGCAGGACATCATGCCCAACATATCAGTCAGAGAGATATGAGTAACAGATTAAGGGAACATGTAGAACACGAGTTTGTTGGTCATAGAATGTAATATAAGTTAAACTTTTATAACTAAAAATGCACTTGTATATCAATAAGCATTTATACAAATACTACTTCTACTAATTATTGGCTTCTTTTTGTTTATTACTATCATAGACTGCATTTCTATCCAATTCCATTCAGTTTACTCAAGATCATTAGTCACTACATGTATATAGTTATACAATGTATATCATAAGAGTATGTAAATAGTTTCTCACAAAAACCACTCAAATGTTAACCAAAATTCACTAAACATGGCAACCACATTTATGAGCAAAATGCCTAGGTCGTGTCAGGATAATGTCAAAAACTAGCTAAAGAGTCTAATCAACCCAAGAGTTATGGCCCATGAATTGACAAGTGTTGATCAATTGTGAGTTTATAGATTATAATTAAGATGAATAAACCGAAATTACCGGGTCCTGTTTTAATAAAGATATTAGTAGTAAAGTCAGATCATCTTATCATTATACGGTCATTATTTTGTTCCATACTTGAATATTTACACCTCAACTTCAATTCCTCCTATGAACTGCCTTTAGGGAATTGCGATTCTCATTCGATGACTGCAACATCTTCAGATATGTTCGGATCATTTGTTTATCTTGATAATGTTTGTATTGTGTAAGCAAGCACTGAAGCACTTTAATTTTTCCAGCGTTAATGTGACATCATTTGATAAACATTCCGATTATGGTCGGGTAGTTCAATTTACAGCATTGGTGAGAAAGAATTACTGTAAGGTTTTCTAAAATGCAATGATTAGAAGTATTTTTTTAACAATTCTTGAATGAAATAATGAAACATTGGTGTAAATATAAACAAGAGATGTTTGTCAAACATTATGGCCCCCCCCCCCCCCCCCCCCCCCCCCTGAGGGCCATGTTGTCAGGATTATATGGACAATTGAATGAAATATGCATGGACCGAAATGACAGCTGATTTGTTGCCGTTAAGGCTGTTTTAAGATTATGACCATTAAAGTGTGAGGATAGAGTGTGTTATGACCATGACCTTTGATTCTATGAACTCAAAATCCAGAGTCATCAGCAGGTCAACAGAAACCTAATTGTCAAGTTTGAGGGCCATGGGTGCAGGCATTGTCAAGTTATCACACAGACAAGTTTTTTTCGTTCAAGGTCACTGTGACCTTGACCTTTGACCCAATGACCCCTTAAATCATAAGGGGTCATCTACAAGTCAGATGCAACTCCAAGTCAAGTTTGAAGGCCATGGGTTCAGGCATTGTTGAGTTATCACTCGGACAACCTTTTACCATTCAACATCACTGTGACCTTGACCTTTGGCTCTATAAATCCTAAAATCAATAAGGGTTATCTACTGATCAGGCTTAACATCCATGTCAAGTTTAATGATCATAGGTTCAGGCATTGTTGAGATATCAGTGGGAGATTTGTTAACTTTTTGCGTTAAAGGTTACTGTGACATTGACCTTGGCCTGATGACCCCCAAAGACGATAGGGGTCATCTACTGGGCAGGCCCAACCTTCATGTCTAGTTTGATGACCATAGGTCCAGGAATTGTCGAGGTCGCTTTCAAGGTCACTGTGACCTTGACCTTTGACCCCTAAAATCAATAGGGGACATCTACTGGTCAGGCCCAACCTCCATGTCAAGTTTGAGGGCCATGGGTGCAGGCATTGTTGAGTTATCACTCGGACAACCTTTTATCATTCAAGGTCACTGTGACCTTGACATTTGGCCCAATGACCCCTAAAATCAATAGGGACCATCTTCTGGCCAGGCCCAACTTCCAAGTCAAGTTTGAGGGCCATGGGTGCAGGCATTGTCGAGTTATCACTCGGACAACCTTTTACCATTCCAGGTCACTGTGACCTTGACATTTGGCCAGATGACCCCCAAAAACCATAGGGGTCATCTCCTGGTCAGGCCAATTCTCCAAGTCAAGTTTGAGGGTCATGGGTGCAGGCATTGTCGAGTTATCACTCGGACAACCTTTTACCATTACAGGTCACTGTGACCTTGACATTTGGCCAGATGACCCCCAAAAACCTTAGGGGTCATCTCCTGGTCAGGCCAATTCTCCAAGTCAAGTTTGAGGGCCATGGGTGCAGGCATTGTCGAGTTATCACTCGGACAACCTTTTACCATTCAAGGTGACTGTGACCTTGACCTTTGGCCTGATGACCCCCCAAAACAATAGGGGTCATCTACTGGTCAGGCCCAACCTCCATGTCAAGTTTGAGGGCCATGGGTGCAGGCATTGTTGAGTTATCACTCGGACAAGCTTTAAAATTATTTTACCATTAAAGGTCACTGTGACCTTGACCTTTGACCCGATGACCCTTTAAATCAATAGGGGTCATCTACTGATCAGGCTCAACCTTCATAAAAAGTTTGATGACCATACGTCAAGGAATTGTTGAGTTATCACTCGGACAAGCTTTGGTCTACCGACGGACCAACCGACCGACATGCCTGTGCAAAGCAATATACCCCTCTTCTTCGAAGGGGGGCATAATAATGAATTGCAGGATTGACATCAGTATCGTGGATACGAACTCAATTCAGCTGGTTAAAGCATGGGCAAAGTCATTTGGACTCCACACTTAACCAGTCAAACTGCATTGATATCCCATCAATGACATCAACCCTTCAATTCATTTATTAAATGAACTGAACTTTGGCAAGCACTCCTTTTTGAAAATAAAGTTGAAGAAATCAACTTGTTCCAATCAGTGACATACCTACAGATGTTAAGTTTTGTACTGCAGGACAAGTATCCTTCAATAATACAGGGCTCAGAAGTTTGAGAATTACTTACTGATAAAGTAGATGGCGTATTCCTGCATTGTATCCAGCAATTTGGTCTGTAGGTCATTATTCGTTGCATCCAAATCTACAACACTGCTGCAGTTAGCTGTCGTGTACTCTCTGATGAAGTCTTTGTTGGAGCTGAGAAATATGTATTGTTTATTAAACAACATTTCCTTAACAATATGAAAACCACAGTAACAGACTGCACAAATTACATTGTGCATCTGGTGAGATCAAATCCATTACCGGTCTCTCTCTGCAGGCGGGACCTCTACTGTGTTACGATAAAAGCTAGTTCTACAGCGAGACAGTGTACCAGTGCTGCTATCACAGAGACAGCACGCTTGACTATTCTGCCGCTTTTCAGTGTAAGGATTGAAAAGGTTTGGCGAAACATGGATCACTGTAAACTTAGATTAGATTTCAATGCAATACATGATGTATTTGCTAAGATATTATCTTAAATGTGGTTACATGCAAGATTTAAACCAGAATTTCTAAGTCCAATAATAAAGGGCCATTATCTGCAAAATACAGTTATCTAACTTGGATATTCAAGTAGGTTGGGTGGTTGAGTACCATTGTATAAAGTCTCAATACATGAAGTAGTTGCTGATATATTAACCTATGTGTGCAAACATGCAAAACTTTGACCATAATTTCTAAGTCCCATAATAAAGGGCCAAAAATTATATAATCTGCAAGATAGAGTTATCTTTCGTGATTAATTAAGAGTTGAATGGTTGGGAGCCTGTGTATAAAGTTTCAATGCAATACATGATGTATTTGAATTTCAATGTTGAATAAAAAAGTGCCATAATTTGAATTAAATGCAAACTAGAGATATCTTACTTGGTTATTTAAGTAGATTGGATGGTTGAGTACCATTGTATAACGTCTCAATGCAATACATCAAGTAGTTGCTGAGATATTAACCTATGTGTGCTTACATACAAAACCGTAACCAGAATTTCTAAGTCAAATAATAAAGGCCCATAATTTGCATTATATTCCAAAAAGTGTTATCTAACTTCATTAAATTATTAGGTTAGATAGTTGGGAATACATATCTAAAGTTTCAATGAAATACAAGATGTATTTGCTGAGATATTGACTTAAATGTGGTTACATGCAAAACCTTAACAAGATTTTTTAAGTTGAATAAAAAAGGGCAATTATTTGCATTAAATGCAAACTAGAGTTATCTAACTTGGTTAAGTAGGTTTGATGGTTAAGTACCATTGTATAAAGTCTCAATGCAATACCTCAAGTAGTTGCTGAGAAATTAACCTATGTGTGCTTACATGCAAAACCTTAACCAGAATTTCTAAGACGAATAATAAAGAGCAATTATTTGCATTAAATGTAAACTGGAGTTATCTAACTTAGTTAATTAAGTAGGTTGGATGGTTGAGTACCATTGTATCACATTGCTAAGCGTTGTTATTATCAATATTCCCCAAATATTGTTAATATTCTTAATAATCACATATTCATGTATTTACATCATTATGCTGATTTACTTAAATATTTAGTTTATTATAAATTGTCATTTAACCTTGGACAATAAACATCGGAAGTCTTATTTGGGTACTTGTCATCTTATTCACAGGGACGACCTCCTCTAGCAATCTTCGCTGTGCCGTCTTCGGGTAGTAGTTTCGACGACAACCAAACTAAGCGTCATAATACATACATACCGTGGGACAATTGACTGACAAAATCACGCTTTAATAAATATGCATGAGGCAGGAGAGAAAGCTCTTCTTCCAATGAATTTGATGTAACCATCAAAAATTATTCAATAATTAAACAGTGTCAGTGGCCTCCGTTGAGGTGTGGTCTTGACTACTGCCCAATATTATTGTGCTGAGATGGCAGACCCGGTTCAACTCCGGCAATCGGCAGTATATTTTTCAACCGTAAAGATCTGGTACTTTGCGGAACCAATGAAAATGCCTCATTAATTATTCATGATTATGAGATTTTCCTAGCCACATTGCCCATGCTACACAATGACAAATAACATAGTGTGTATGGGGAGTATCCAGTGTTGAAACAATTAACAAGATTCAAGGAAATGCTTGTTCAATATCGGGATGCAGACATTGGTAAAATAGGACTGAACAAACAAACAAGAAAATCATACATCAGAATAGTATTTGTGAAAGTTTTCCTTTAAGCAATTGTTAGGTGACTTACTAAAGTAATGATGGGTCATTGAGGATATCTTCACCAGTGACATTCAAAGCCACTAGACCTCCACAGCTCTTGAGGAGCTCAACAATATCATCAATGGACCCTGTGGTCACAAACAGGTTGATCATTTCTCCGAACACGATTATCATTACTGGGAATGCTGATCCATGTATACAGCCACATATTGTTCCAAGGATCATGCAAAACTTGTCAAAGCATGTGGCATACTTGAACTGCAAAAAAATAGGTACAAACATTTAAAACATATTAAAGCATGACAATTTATGTTTTAAACCTATTCTTTACACTGACTTTCCAGCACTGAAAAAATGGAGATTTTTTTTTTAACACAAGAAAGTTAAAATGACAAAATACAGAAAAATTGCGGCCCTGAGAGTGAATATGGGATTTGATTTTGATGCAATGCATTGTGTTATTTAAATGCACTGATTTTTTTTGCATGTGATGATAGTCCTGAAGGTTTTGTCTCTTTAATAGTGAAGTTAAAAACAATAGACAGCAATCACAAATATAATTGAAACCTTTGTATAAGGCCACTAGATGTCTGGGCTTTGAATTTTTAGAGAAGGTTTTATTCTTTACATTCAGAAAATCTGGGACTTTTGGGGTGGAGCCAGCTTTGATCCAAGTGGCATTATTTGCTCACTTTTTGTGAAGCACCATGCAACTATGTAAGCCTACATACTATATATCAAGACTCTTGGCCTAGCAGCCTCAGATATCTGTTTTTCCTATATATAAGTCTATCAGACACCTCCTGGGACCCCCGGCATGGCTAGCTTTGACCCCCAGGACATTATATGAACAATTTAGTAGATTAACTACTTCATAGGGCTACTACAACTTTACTATGATACATGTATATAAATCCTGGGACCTCAAGGGCTGGGCCAACATTGACAACAGGCACATAATTTAAAAGTAAAGGACCGTTACATGAGGCTACATACCAACAAGAAATGCTGCAATGCGATGAAACCAGGTTTTCAATGATTGACAAAAGAACTTCAACCTGTGTTGTGAGAATTACAATTAAGTTGATTTGTTGTGTGTTGTGTGTATGTATATACAAACATGCCAAATTGGTTAGAGGATATACACAGAAGACAGGAAGCATGCATAAGAGTGGAAATACAATTATTAAAGAGAAGGTTGATCAATTAATAAAGATGATTATGTTACTTTGTCATGGCACATACATATATTGTTATCATCAGTGATTTTAGTAAATCATCAAATTCTGGTGCTGGAAAAAGAAAATGATTTAAAAGGAACTTGTTCACAAATATTTGGATTTTATCTGTAATTATAGATATTCAGTTTCAACCGTTTTTTTTCTATTTAAGTAACAGTGACCTTCACACAGAGGCCCCAAATGCAATCCCAAGAAAGGTATTCATAAACTCTTCCTAAATATCCAGTTTGGTCAAGATATGTTAACCCTAACGAAAGTCATTCAGTTTCAACCATTTTTCTCTTTTAAGTAACAGTGACCTTGACCCTAGGGCCCTATTCACAATCCCATGAAAGGTCTCCATGAACTCTTTCTATGTACCAAGCTTGGTCAAGATATGTGAACCCTGACTAAAGTTATTCAGTTTCAATCATTCTTCTTTTTTTAGTAACAATGACCTTGACCGTAGAAGCCCTATACACAATCCAATGAAAGGTCACCAAAAACTCTTCCTATGTACCAAGTTTGGTCAAGATATGTGAACCCTGACTAAAGTTATTCAGTTTCAACCATTCTTCTATTTTTAGAAACAGTGACCTTGACCCTAAGGACCCCAGTCGCAATCCCATGAAAGGACTCTTCCTTTATATTAAGTTTGGTCAAGATTTGTGAACCCTGACTAAAGTTATTCAGTTACAACTGTTTTTTATTTTCAATAACAGTGACCTTGACTTTGACCCTAGGGGCCCCAAACACATTTCTATCAAAGGTATTAAAAAACTCTTCCTTTATACCAAGTTTGGTCAAGATTTGTGAACCCTGAATAAGTTATTCAGTTTCAACCGTTTTTCTATTTTTAGTAACAGTGACCTTGACCTTGACTCTAGGGAGCCCAAACTCAATCCCTTGAATGGTATTAATAAACTTTTCCTTTAGACCAAGTTTGATCAAAACTAGTCAACCCTTACTGAAGTTACTCAGTTTCATAGGTGAGTTTGACGCGCCCGGCCGCCCGCCCTAACAACAGTGTTCATCATTCCAATAACCATGTTTCACTATGTGAAAAACTGGTTAACAAGGGTCTGGGCCTTGCAGTTTCAGAGAAGATTTTTTACAGATTTTACTGTAACCTGAGACCCCCTAGATGGGGCTAGCTTTGACCCTAGGGGCATTATTTGAACAATTTTGCCAACAACCACTACATTAACCAAATAGCCTTGTTAAAAGTTTAGAGTTGTTGAAACTTTTACAGCCATCTCAGGTCAGCAACTTTAAATTGACTTATACACACCATTTTGTCAGGTATTGGCTGAAGAAAATCGTGCATAATGAAAAACTTATAATTCACAATAATTAAGCATTTTTACAAAAGAGCATGAAAAAAGGTTTGGGCAAGGAAAGGCCTTGGAAAAAAGTTGGAAGAGAAAGGAAAAGTCGGAAAAAGTAGGTATGCTGGAAATTTTATTTTGGCCAGTATATTGAAAGCCTTTTTTTAGCCAGATTTTGACCAATGGCAATATGCACAGGGTGTGTTTTTCGTTAGAGCTGCGCATTTAGTTCTATAAATAGAAGATTTATAGTTTATTTCCATTCACATGCAAAACATGTCAATAATACCACATTCATTAAAAGACCTTTTCAATTGATATCAGTATGACAATAGATGTGTTTGGAACAACAGTATTTCATTCAAACATTAAAAAAATGTTTTATATTTCGTTTATATCATTTATTCATTTTCATTATTCTTCTGTGGCATGACCATTTGAAAATGAAGACCAACGCAAGCCAGTGTCAATGCACATCTATTCCTCACAGTTGATCAAGGAGAAAAACTTAAGAATATTGTTACAAACTGCACAAATATGCTTTGTGTATCTGGTAAGGATCAAATCCACATCGCCTTGCTCTGCAGACGGAAACTGAGCTACTGCCTCGACATAAGAGCTATAGCTATAATTAACAAGGCAAATGGATATATTCAGTGCCGCTATATATATTAAATATCCCATTACACTGGCTTCACTTGGGTATTATTACACAAAACATTGTGTACTTCATTTTGTTTTCATATCTTAAATGCTTTTTGCGAACATTATAGTTTTGCTCGCCAAGGCACTGAAAATACCAAACAATTGTACTTTATGCACGGTTATTTGTTCCAGTCAAAGTTAGCCGAAATGTTTCAATATTTATCAAACTACTAACCAATTATAACATCTAAATATGTAAATAAGACTAATAGATAATGTGTGGATTACTTATCCGAGTCTTTTACAAATGGCTGCTGGGAAATCTCATCCTAGGGAACAAGCCATAAATATATAAGCCTTTTGCTTCTCTACTTATTTGCTACAGACCACTCATTTTATTTGTTGCCATGTGACAATTTTTGATGTAGGGTTGATGTTGACAGTGTACTTGAACTAAACATCATGACATTGGACATCTCTAAAATTTCACCTGCTTTTTTAATGAATTTCAGGTTACCGGTAGTTTCCCTTACATAATTCCACTGCTCTAATCCGTTCAATTTGTAACTACGGTTGTTATTTTAGTCAGTT
This sequence comes from Mya arenaria, assembly GCF_026914265.1. Classification (NCBI taxonomy): domain Eukaryota; kingdom Metazoa; phylum Mollusca; class Bivalvia; order Myida; family Myidae; genus Mya; species Mya arenaria. The sequence goes on along the minus strand of NC_069124.1, from coordinate 67,793,383 downwards.
TCAGATGGCTTCAATCCTCAACTACTTACGCTATATACATGCAGGTAATTGATAAAAAAAATTTATACTTAATGAATCTTTACACACACAGCAGCTAAAACACAAACACAAAATCATAAACATCCTCATTTCCGGCAAACACTCACCACTTCGAAGATTGAGACCATTTCCTGATACTCTTTCTTCTTGTCGCCATCACCTTTCTTGTCACTCCCCCCTTTAGCCTTCTTGGTGTGTCCATTCATCTCGATGACTGGGTCTGATGGGCTGACTGCCCCTGAAATAGAATCAATCCCAAATGCAGCACCATTTCAATGTGTCAACTACTTTCTCAAAACAAAACAAAACTACCTTATCCAGTTACAGGTATTAATACTAAACTAAACTGTATCTAACTTCTAGTATTGATAACCATCACTGGGTATCTACTATGGGCATTGATACCTGCAGCTATCAAACTATAGGCATTAAACTTTGGGTATTGAAACCCACAGTTATCAAACTAAGGGTATTAAACTTTCGATATTGATACCAGCCGCTATCAAACTAAGGGTATTAAACTTTCGATATTGATACCAGCCGCTATCAAACTAAGGGTACTAAACTTTCGATATTGATACCAGCCGCTATCAAACTAAGGGTATTAAACTTTCGATATTCATACCAGCCGCTATCAAACTATGGGTATCAACTTCGAGTATTGATACCTGCATGCTGCTATCAAACTTTGGGTGTTTAAATTTGGGTACCGATGGCTGCCTCCTTCAAAGTATAAGTATTAAACTTTGCCAGGGTTCTGATACCTGTCACTATAGGTATTTAACTTTGGGTGTTGAAACCTGCCGCTATCAAACTATGGGTATCAAATTTTGGGTGTTTATACATGCTGCTTTCAAACTATGGGTATGGGTATCACGCAACATCGTGCCAACGAGAGTGACTTAGTATAAACTATCATAGCTTCCTTCACAATCATTGTAACATATATAATGTTTAAAGTAAACTATGGGTATTAAAGTAGGGATACTGATGACCGACGTTTTCAAACTATGGGTATTAAACTTTTAGTATTGATACCTGTAGCTATCAAACTATGGATAATAAATTCTGGGTATTGATATCTTCAATGATTAAACTATGGGTATTAAAGTTTGGGTATTGATATCTTAAGTGGTCAAACTATGGGTATTAAACTTTGGGTGTTGATACCTGCCGTGATCAAACTATGGGCATTCAAGTTTGGGTATTGATATCTTCAGTGATTAAACTATGGGTATTAAAGTTTGGGTATTGATATCTTAAGTGGTCAAACTATGGGTATTAAACTTTGGGTGTTGATACCTGCCGTGATCAAACTATGGGCATTCAAGTTTGGGTATTGATATCTTAAGTGATCAAACTATAGGTATTAAAGTTTGGGTATTGATACCCACAGTTATTGAACTACATGTATCAAATGTATCAATGTTGTTTTTGTGAATTAATGAACTCTGATGAAAAGCTGAATTTATTTAGTAATGGTGTTTCAAATGTAAAAAAAGCTGCCCAATTTTATGTCTACATACGTGTGGCTTTTAAGTCATTTTTTTATATATAAACAATAGTAGTATTAAACAAAGCCATAACTTATGACAGAAACATATTACTATTACAGTGTGTGTATACCACCTGATAAATTACCTCATATATGCTCCGTCAGCAGGCAACAATTTGCTGAAAATGAACACTTAAAACAAAGATAACTTTTGTTTTTCTACACCAATTTAAATAAAACCAAGGGCAGTCTATATGCTCAAAGAGCCCCGCCTTTGTTTATATTACAAGATTTTGATAAGGTGAATAGTTTCATTGAACACCTCGACAAACCCGATTCCAAAATAATGTTTTGACAGTGCCTCGTCGTCAGACGGCCGTGTTGCGAAAATGTTTGTCGAAGTGTTTTAAGAATCTCTGGTAAAAGACCAAAGGCGGGGCTTTGTAAGCGGCATAGACTGCACTATGTTTCATTTAAAATGAAGAAATAGTGAAGTTATCTTTGTTTAACCCTTTGCATGCTGGGTAAATTGTCGTCTGCTCAAAAATTTCGTCTGGTTTATTCTAAATTTCTTTCAATTTACTTAAAACTTTGGGGATATATTGACTGAGTGGCAAACAGCTTGGAACCTGACAAGACGCCGAGTTACTCGGCGTCTGGTCTGGTTCCAAGCTGTTTGCAAAGCCTTTTAAATCGCCATCAGCAGCTTAAGGGTTTAAGTCTTCATTCGAAGCAAAATATTGCCTTCCCATGTAGCATTTATGACGCAATTTATCACGTGGTATACACACATCACAAGACTAGTTCCTTAGGGTAGTGTAGCTATATGTACTGGTACCTTATCCCAAAAAGATAAAAAAAAAATGTTTAAAGATGAACTCTTCACTGAAGAAGTGAGGTGTATTTCACAGTCATATAAAACACCATTATTACATACCTTTAGCTTTTCCATTAGAATTCAGCATTCAGGAAGAGCATTGGAAACATTTTTTTTCCAATAAATGCTGAACTAACAGAAAACTGGATTTATAATGTTCCTATAGAAATCCAACAATTCCAGGTGTGATCAGACCACAAGCTTACTCCTGCAGTAATATAATCAATACCTGATAAAGAACTTCATATACCAGAGAAAGATTTCTTTGATTCCATATTAATACACACATAAGAAATTTATATTCCCATATGAAATATATTTACAATTGGATTGCACAATCTCCTGCATTTTTCTATGACACAACATCGGCCATACTATGATGAACAAGGATTATTAAAAAAATTGTAAGCTGTTAAGGTAATACTGAATTTTTCCAGGACTGCCCCAGCACTATGTACAACTTGAAGCTTTATACAAAATACACCTGTGAAGTATCATTTCTATTGAACCAGAAGTATGGTGAATATGTCACAAATATGACTCCTAAATGATAATAAGGTATCCAAGCTTAGCACTCACAATAATAATTCTGAGCTATCAAAAAAGGTAAAATAAAACAAAGAGACAATCATGCCTCACTTTGTGAGCTTAAGAGAGGGGCTTACAAAGAAGGCCACTTAGTATTGAAATATCTTTAAAATACATACCATACTATACACTGAAACTGCTTTGTTAACCAAATTGACTATATGTCCCCCGAGGAGCAGTCATTAAAGTCACTGAAACACAGTAACACCCCAAACGGTACTGAGTTTGATCCATGCTGCCGGTCTTGTTTTTTGTGTTGTTTTTTTCTTCTGTTTATTTCTTTGCATTTCTTAAATTCTGACAATCTCACTGATAAATGTTTTGTTTTTGTTTTGTTTTTATTTTTAAATATTCAATATTTCTTTGCAGCAAAAAGGTTTCATCTCAATGGCTTAATTTGTGCAATTAGAAAAAAACAGAATGCTCGTCACAGAATGCTTAGGCGAATCACGTTGACAAATATTTTAGTCACAAAAAGAATGAGCATCATTGCACTCTCTTTAATTGTCTTAATGTCAACGATCTCAGTACTCTGTGCAAATGGCGCAAACTAATTTGAATTCTATGATGTTTCCTCAAAACAGTTACAATATAAGCATAAGAAAGGCCTTCCTGAAAGTTAAATCGAAAAAAGTAATTAAACTTTCCCTGTCTTTAATGTACATATAATTCACTTTTTCTGGGTAAAAATGGCATTTTATTATCAGGGGTGCTATCTGTGTTACAACAATAAAGCGGCAACGATGAAATGGCTTTTTCGATTCAATAAACTAAGTCGTGGCCTCCAGTTACTAAGGTGTGGCCACAATTAGTTACTATAAGTTGTGTTTTTAATTTATGAAGTTGTGGCCACAATTTACTAAGTTGTGGCCTCAAGTAACTCAATTTACTGAACTGTGGCCCCAAGTTACTAAGTTGTTGCCACATTTTACTAACTAGTGGCCACACTTTACAAATAAAGTGTGAGGGGATGTCAACTCTGTGCCACCATATGTCAGGCTTCACACGACAAATATCAATTTTGATTTAAAAGGCCATACCAAATTGATTTTATGTTTAGCTTCAGAGATTTCAATTTCCAAACCTACCAACCCAGCAGGACAACTGCTCTAAACAGCAGATTTCACCACATCATATATACATTGAAGCTTAAAAGGATCATACATCTAAATGATTTAAGAAATTTTGTTCTGAAGATTGTTGTTATTTAAAGTTTTTAGCTCTACAAAATCATAATTCTTTTTGTTATATTTTTTATTATCATGAGGGCTTGAAATCTACCCGCCTAATAACAATTTTAACATAGAATTTATTTGGCATGGCCTAATTCAAAACAATGAACATGGGCCTCAAAACATCATCTTGTGGTTCTCAAAACCTTCAGCATGTATCTGTTAGTGTGCTGACAGCGCTTAAAACATTTAAAAATTCCATCAGTCTACTGTTGTTTCAGGAGTATATCATGTTATTTTCACTGCATAGAAAATATATAAAATGTGATATTTTCAGTAACAGTTTTTCATTTGTACATTCATGATCAGGTCATGCTTTGTATTATAATATAGCATTCCCTTTATCAATTAAATATATTGGGGATATCTGACCTGACCTTTGAACAAATTCATGAAATATGTAATTGGCTTTAGCCTCGTGAATGCACTTTAGGCGAAAAAGTAAATCATAAATACAGAACTATGTATCACAATCTCTGCAGATTTACCTATACACTACAATAAATATATTCGGTACAGAAAAGATATGTACTGCATTATCTATTGATCAGTTATAACTTACTTTACTATACTTGATTTTCTGCCTTTTTCAAGTTTTGTTACTTAATTTAAAGGAAGTCAACACTATACATGTACATGCAAATTAAAGTCATATAATCATGGAACATAGTCACACTGTATGGTATCATGAAACAAAGAAAATATTGGTTGACATTCCAAAGAGCAGATCCAGGTATTGAGGTAAGAGTGTATCTCAGGGGCACCACTTTTTGACGTGTGCCCTAGCTTGCATCAGAACGAAATGTCTAGGGCAAAAAAAAATATACATAGGGGTTTGAGGTTACTCGCATGGAAAAATTCTAGTTGACAATCAGGTGCATTGTGACCGTTTGTTTTAATTACTTTTTGTCTCCTGTATATATTGACATGAAAAGTAAACTTGGATGATTTTAACCCCTCCCCCCTCCTCTTATTCTGCTAGTGCATAATCCACTACAAAATACATCTTAAATTTATTGAATATAAATTTGTAATAACAATAACTACAATAGATAAATATATATATATATATACCATTATTTTCTGAATCCATCCTTTGTTCAAATTATCTTTACTCTTGATCAAATTCACTATAAATATTTGTATCAGTTCCCTGAATATAAGACCACTAATATGTCACTACAAAACTATCACAAAGTAAAATTTTACGCTTCAGTATGTAATGACAATGTATTAGGTTACAACATTATCATTTTGAAGAGAAAAAAAGAATTAACACCATAAAAAAATAAAAATAGAACAGCAGTCTATTACAAAACGGCGTTATATGCTATTTAATATTCACACCGTGGTTGAAATGTTAAATTCAAGTATGCCACCCTTCTACATTTCATACTACCAAATATGGCCATTCCAAATAAACAATATTGAACTTGACTAAAAATATACACCTGTAGTAATGAAACCATTAATGAAATTACATCATATTATGATTTGTGTCATGTTTAAAAATAACTTTATCTTTCATACTTTAACCACAAAAAACTAAAATGCATACATGTACTATATAATGCCTGACTGACAAGATGTATATATGAAGGGTTTAAAAACCTGACCCAGAGTTCTCATCTGACCTACACAAGCCCAGACTGGTAATATTTGAGTTGGATTGGTAAAAAATTTGGCAATATTACAAAAGACAAAAAATAAATATGATGGAAAATAACTATTGGTCTAGTAGAAGCTGGCTATCATTTATGTAATGTCTGCAGTTGAAGTTTACCAGAACAAAATATCTACATGTACAGAACATCATCCAATTACCCGCACCGGTAAAGGTATTAATTAACCAATTGATGTTTACTAACTACATGTCTTTAAAATGAATTCATATATGCTCAAAGACGAAAGAAAGTGCTCATTTTATTATTTCTGATATTTTTTAAGTCAGGGAATATTTTGCCTTTAAAGGGTTATTTCTATATGAGGCAAGTCACCGGTCCCCACCATGTCCAATTAATTGTTACAAGCCAAGGTGGTGTGAGTATTGGTTCGTGGCAGAATAATGCAATTATTAACTTTATTGAATTAATCAAGAGATTGAATGTTTATTTCACAAGGATTATAAGATGCAAGATGACCTCATATTATTCTAGATTCCATATCATATTTAGTTTCCTCAACACTGCATGTGGCCATTTTCTCAAACATTTGGGGAAAATACAATATTTTATGATTAAAGCATGATACACAATCTTAAAAAGTAAAGAAACTGTAACAATCATGACCATACAATGGAAGGACAGCTTCTGACCGCAATAAATCTCTGTGCAGTACTTTATTACTATGATACTGTTTGACATATTTAATGTCTCAAATAAACATGAATGCCATTTTAAACTTTATTCATCACTGTTAGTCAGGTGTAACAACCAGATTTGGTAACACTGGTTGCATGAATTTTTCATTTATTTTTTAATGAATTTTCTGACATAATCTATTCACTTTTAAACTAAATCTGTATATTATTGCTATTCATAAATTTAAGAACAAGGTCGGTAATCATGACACCTTTATAAGTAATTTCCTAACTTAAGTTATTTTCTTACATTAAGTATCCCACCCGCCACTGTGATGATATAATTACTTAACATCTGAATTACTTTATTTTCATTGAGTATCAAATGTACATACTTTTACGTTAAAGTACTTGTACTGTTCTACTATGACTTCAAAAGGTTAAAGAAATCAACTTAAGAAATGACTTATAAACTTAAGAAAAGACTTAGAAATGACTTATTAACTTAAGAAAAGACTTAACTTAAAAAATAACTTAACCAAATGATTAACTTACTTAAATGAGTAAGAATTTTTATGAATACAGCCCCTGAGCTCCAGATAAGATTTTTCAATTAATTGGGTTTTGTAATTGGTCATTCAGGCTTTTCCATTGAGTAAGTCAGCATTTTTACACAGTGGTTTTTCAGGCAATGGGGAAGAAAGATGAAAATGTAATAATATATATAACATTGTTAAATTCTAAACTATCTTGTTGGGGGGGGGGGGGGGGGGGGAAGCCCTTAGAAATATGGCATGTATGGCATCGTATTTCATGTATGATCAGCACTGTACATGACTGTCAGGTATAGTACTCTGCACTCATTAAGTTCTTAGATGGTTTGTATTAGCAGTCCCCTTATTTTGCTTACAATTAATACTGCACTTTGCTTTCCAGCACAGAAACAACTGGTGACATAATGATAAGTTGAACTAGTTTCAAAAAATTATGCAGAATGTATGAAATTTTAAGAGACTCTATACCTTTAAAGTATTGGGAAAGCCATCATTTCATATGTGTTTAACTGTTCTTATAAACTTAAAAATAATTTCAACTGCATTTTCTGTGATTTGAATTTAGCAACTACGCAAATATATGCTGCTTATCTGGAGCTCTGATAGAGCTATCAAAATGAACAGTTGGGGAAATTAAGTCAAACATATGCTTTTACATGTATATAGTGTACCATATTCACAGCCGCTTCATCTGAATTATGTTACATGTATATCACACCAGTTAATCCTACTTATGAGTTTTTATTCCAACAGTCTTCAAATAAAATTTTAATGGCTATCTTAACTTTTATGTGTAATTACTAAAAATTGTGTTGATGGAAATGAGACATCTCCGAATAAAAGTAGCAAAGAAAAAAGAGGCAATTTATAAAACTCAAAAGGTAAAAAAATTTAATCAGAAGGTCGTGACATAAGACTTTTGACACTTAATATTTCAGCAAAAAAGGCATCAGTTAAGTAAAAGAGAGAAAAGTAAAATATATAAATTATAAGTAAATGATGACTACATGTATAATTGTATTTGATGTGTATAACTTACCATTTCTTGTATTGTTTGTATCATTTATTTCAGTTCTATAACTTTTCAACTCCGCCATTTCTGCACCAAATCATCAAAACACAGGCCCTGAAAGATATACGAAGCATTTTGGGTGAAACAACTTAGGGCCATTAATCTACTCGTTAAGGAGTGAAATTATTCCTAGGACAATAATTTTACTAACAGGGTACACAGAAGCATAAAAATACTTTTTAGAATTATAATATGCTGAAATAATGTATTCGATAGCAACCAAATATGTGATAGGATAAAATGATACAATAGCAGGTTAGGGCCGTGAATGGGAAATGTATATATCTGACTCTGCTTATAAGTTGGTAGAAGGCGAACAAGATAGAACTCTTATGGTTTGCTAGATAAACTTTCCCTATCTAACTAAGCTACTTGCTAATGCAGTCCAGTCAATTGTAACCACTGAACGTTGTTTTTTAGAAAATACTCAACAAAACATGATGAAACTTCACAAGTGTTACTAAGGCAAGCATCTGAATTGAACTAGATCATCAAAATCATCGATCACCGTAAACAAACGTGTGTTTTAACAGATGCTCTGGATTTGTATCCTGTTCTGGTTTGTAACATCAACCAGTAAAGGTACATGTATTATTGTCGAGGGAAGTATGCACTATTTTCACATGTATTATTCTCGAGGGAAGTATGCACTATTTTCAGCATGAAGACTTGACGATGTATTGGAAATAAAATTGAAGATTTACACTGTAACTTGTCAACATTGGGATTTTCCCTAAGTGACTGGTAAAAATATATGACCCGCAGGATTTCTAGAAAATAAGCCTGGCCCCGAGTTCATATAATAATTATATAGATATAAAGCCTAACAGGATCACGAAAATATATGACAATAACAATATTGGCATATGAAAAACATAGCTACAATGAAAAACACTGCAAATAAAAATATTGTCTAATTCAATACTTATGACTCGATGCTGTAAAAATAACAAATAGTACAGTATCAAACAAATATTTACCCTGGTAATACTTGCAGTTTTAATGTGATCAATAGATGAAAAACAGTCTCAGGTGTCAATATAGTGTACAAGAGTCAAGAACAAGCGCACCTTAAAAAAGTGGTTCTTGGCTTGAGATCTCTGTTGAGATTCAAGCCGGGATAAAGTATAATCTATTTCAAACTTTTGACGTGCTCAATGTTGAACCTGGGAATTTGTTTGTCTAAACAAAACCATTGATGCAAATCATCAAAGGGTGCAGCTATACTATAGCTGGTGTAAATGTATTGTTGAGCAATAAATAGAAACAATAATCAATCGAAATGATACCTACTGCAGTGTACGTTTCCCATTTTTGTTTCTCTGCCTTTGACTTTGTGGCAATGAAATATGACGGAGATAATTTGTGTCCGTGATCAAATATAAACTTCCTAAACAAGTCGTGTGACTATTTTAGCTGCAATGGGAACATGCCACTCAGTACTGTATTTTTTTTAAATGATTTACTGTTTTAAAGTAGGCATTTTGACTTAGTGACTTACGTTCGTAATTATATTTTGAAGTGAGTTACAAGTAAACGTTCCAATAAATGCTAAACATTGTATGCGTATTCTTTATCAAGTTCGTACAAAACAGAGTGGATCCTCGTCAACATCCATGGTACGTTCTTTCCTTGTATAAACACTCTATACAGTAAGTGACTCGGGGGTATCCGACGATGAGAGGGGTAATTAATGCGCTTCAATACTCCAATATCACAAACAAAAATCAGTTAACACCAAAAGTTATTATTAAAACTTGTCCGATGTTTTTGCACTTTTTAAAATTGCATTCTCTAATATTTTATGTTTTTTTTAAATAATGGTCGATATTTTATAGAAAATGTTTCTTGGCGGCAAGAATTGTACCTCGTCTGAGTCCAACTTCAAAAACTCAGGCAAGGACATTTAGAAATATCGTATTTGGAATATTGAGCTATATATATGTCATGTTCAGCAACATCGCAAACGCGATGCGACCTCCGGTCGCGAGTGATTTCATGAATATTTGACAGACTCGGGGCAGTGGCGATCGGTGGTACCGGTTCAACCACATATTTGTAAGAAGGGTATGGTTGCCGTTCACTCGACGGCGAAAACCTTGTAGCGACACTACTGGAGACAACTGGCATCCGCGTTTCCGCGATCTACGCTCATGGTGTTTACTTCCGCATATATATTTATGCGTGTGCGGAGCTACGTCATCTCAAAGGGTCAACATCAAACTGTTCGTTCGTGTTCGGGGTCGGACAGATAGTAAGACACAGTGCCGTTATTTTTCTAGGTACGACACTGTGACGCTCCTTTAATGTATAGACAGTTGTAAAGCTAAAACAGAAACGCGACCGACCTTGCACAGAGAATGGACAGGCCGTAATCATACCGGAAACGGTATTTGGATAGCAACGGAGTCGTTCCTGAATAAATTGTTCTGTTTTAAACGGTACAAAAAATAATCTCATGACTAGAAGGCACCGCCGACATTACTAACGTTAAGACTTCAGCGACATAAATTTACCAAATGCAACAAGCAGGCCCTGAAAGACAAACTATATTCAAAACGAAAAAAGACTCCCCAGAAACCATCACCATGCAGAAGGGCAAATTTGTTTCATCAATCATAACCTGTGTCTTCCAGGGAGTACTTGTTCTTATTTGATCAGACAGAGAAAAGGTATTGAAACTTTTTTTTTTCTTTTTTCAAGTTGTCAGAAAAAGCGTTTTTTTTCTTTCTACCTTTGAAAACCTCCATCTGTTATGTACCAACAGTTATAAATTAAATACGGACTGTCGTTAAGTCCATCGCCTGTGAATGTGTTGATTTAAAACGCGATACTCGAAAGTACGATGATGAAAACGCGAAATCGCGAAACTACGATAACGAAAACGCGACAGTACGATAACGAAAACGCGATAATACGACAGTACGATGATGATACTGTGATATACTATCGTGTTTTCACCATCGTATTGTCAAGTTTTCACCATCGTAATATCGTGATTTCCCGTGATCGTAGTTCCGTACTGTCGCGTTCTCATCATCGTACTGTCGTGTTTTCATCATCGTACAGTCGCGTTTTCATCATCGTACAGTCGCGTTTTCATCATCGTACTATAGCGTTTTCATCATCGTACCATCGCGTTTTCACCATCAAAATGTCGTGTTTTCATCACCGTACTGTCGCGTTTTCATCGTACTGTCGCGTTTTCATCACCGTACCGTCGAGTTTTCATCATCGTACTATAGCGTCTTCATCATCGTACCATCGCGTTTTCACCATCAAAATGTCGTGTTTTCATCACCGTACTGTCGCGTTTTCATCGTACTGTCGCGTTTTCATCACCGAACCGTCGATTTTTCATCATCGTACTATATCGTCTTCATCATCGTACCATCGCGTTTTCACCATCGTACTGTCGCGTTTTCATTACCGTACTATAGCGTTTTCATAATCGTACTGTCGCGTTTTCATTTAATCGTACTGTCGTTTTTTAATCATCGTACTATCGCCTTCCGGTACGCATGCGCATAGAAGAATTTGCCCTCCATGTGACAAAAAGTCGGATGCAGGGGTGCGTTTCAGAGAAATTTTACGATCTGCCATTATCGTTAATATACGATCGTAATTACGACCAACATAATGATAATCATAAAGGCGTTTGAGAAACGTCTTGTAAACTTTCCAGTCGTTTGGAAAAACAAACGATAGCGCAGCGTTAAAGCGAATGACACAGTCTAAAGTAAAATGACGTCACGTCATATAAACCTGATAAGAGCACCTGTCTTTTTTATGAAAGATACTTCTACTACTGTTACTGCTACTACTACTAGTACTACTGCTACTGCTACTGTACTGCTACTGCTGCTGCTGCTGCTACTGCTACTGCTACTACTACTACTACTACTACTACTACTACTTCTACTACTACTACTACTACTACTACTACTACTACTATTTCTACTACTGCTACTGCTACTACTACTACTACTGCTACTTCTACTACTGCTACTACTGCTACTGCTGCTCCTACTGCTGCTCCTACTGTTGCTCCTCATACTCCTGCTGCTGCTACTGCTACTGCTGTTCCTGCTGCTTCTGCTCCTGCTCCTCCTACTGCTGCTGCTGCTACTGCTGCTGCTCCTCCGACTACTGCTACTACTGCTGCTCCTGCTGATTCTCCTCCTTTTGCTGCTGCTGCTTCTTCTGCTGCTGCTCCTCCTACTGCTGCTGCTACTGCTGCTGCTCCTCCTACTGTTGCTGCTGCTGCTACTGCTGCTCCTGTTGCTGCTCCTCCATTTTTATGAAAGATACTTCTACTTCTGCTACTGCTACTACTACTACTACTACTACTACTACTACTTCTACTACTACTGCTACTGCTACTGCTTCTGCTACTGCTACTACTACTACTACTACTACTACTACTACTACTACTACTACTACTACTACTACTACTGCTGCTGCTGCTGCTGCTGCTGCTGCTGCTGCTGCTACTGCTACTACTACTGCTACTGCTACTGCTTCTCCTGCTGCGGGTCCTGCTGTTACTGCTGCTGCTCCTCTTAATGTTCCTGCTGCTACTGCTACTGCTGTTCCTGCTGCTACTGCTGCTACTCCTCCTAATGCTGCTGTTACTGCTGCTGCTCCTCCTACTACTGCTACTACTGCTGCTCCGCCTACTGCTGCTGCTGATTCTGCTGCTCCTCCTACTGCTGCTACTGCTGCTGCTCCTCCTTCTGCTGCAGCTGCTGCTGCTACTGTTGCTACTGTTGCTGCTGCTGCTACTGCTCCTCCTACTACTCCTGCTGTTGTTACTACTACTACTACTACTACTACTACTACTACTACTACTACTACTACCACCACCACCACCACCACCACCTCTACTACAACTCGAGGTCTCTTTTTGGATTGACTATTTGCTGCTTATGCTGCTATTTTATCTGTAATACAACTACATCCGGGATTTAACGTGTTGGAGGGGAGGGGCAACCATAAGACCCCGAAAGTATACTGTGCATTCTTAAAAAAAGCGTAGAATACTTGTGGATTTTTGTAAACGCTTTTGTTCTAAGACCACGGCATAATAATGAGTTCTTACCTGTGACTACTTTAATCAATGATGAATTAGAAGTTTCCGTCGGGGAAACCCGGCCCTCCCTCGCCAATTTGGTGTAAATATGATGATAATTGGACAACAACAAAATAGGATTTTTCAGGCTGATAATTATAAAGTTATTATACCTTCAAATCGTCTGATAACCGAACTATTATACTACGGGTATCATGAATGCTCTGTGAGGTAAGTGAACACGCGCCATCATAATGATGGTGATGATGATGATGATGATGATGATGATGATGTAAGGTGATGAAAACGCGACAGTACGATAATGGAAACGCGACAGTACGATGCGTGTCGATATACCGACGCTATTTAAAATTTACTGGGGCTTAATTGGCAGACAAACCCAGTATATTTCAATTTGAAAAATACGCAAAAAGTGCGAAAGCTAAATGTGTCGTAAGCGATGTGATACATCAGTAAGTTAGAGCCAATGCGATGTACACAGCGATATCTATTTTATGTAAGTTTTTGACAATTTACTTTTTTTCTTGCATATTGTATCATCTGATTTCTATAGTCCCTTGAAATCAAAAGTACTGCAGTAATGATCAAAATCATCAATCATTTTTTTTGCAAATATGTTTCAGTGCACTTGATAAGACTGTATCGTCAGCGTAAAGAGCTTTGGCTGATATCAACCCCTGTTCATTCAGAAAAAATGCGAACATTACCGGTGACTAATTTTTCACTTTGGTACCGAATTTTACTTTCAAAGAATGGTTTATACAATGCAAAATATGATCAGTCGTTGCGTATCTTGCCCTAAATCAAGCTTGATTTTCAAGTTAAGTATTTTCAGTGTATGTATACCACGTGATAAATTGCGTCATAAATGCTACGCCGGAAGGCAATATTTTGCTTCGAATGAAGACTTTAAACAAAGATAACTTTCCTATTTTTTCACCATTTGAACAATCGACGCGTTAAACGGGATTCTTCTAAATCCTAACGTCTTGTACGTGAATGATTTGCCATATCAAAAAGTTTGGACTAGAGTACACCATGCATATAGCTTGAAGTACCTTTTTATTAATCGTGCATACAGGGGGGGGGGGTCTTATTCTTGAGCTCTTTCTTTTTCGTCGATTGGTGTTACCTAAATGATTATAAAACGCGGTCTGAAAGAATACTTATAGTTATTTCAAAGGTGTAAATGAACAAAAAACAAATTGATCAAGTACACGGACATTTAAGGTTTGATCAAGTACATGTGCACGGACGTTTTCCAACCTTCAGTGTATATCCTCATTATTTCACTAACGGGTACTAAAATGCGTTTTTTGAAATATATTAATTATTACTTTTCCTTAAATTCATTATTGAACTTTGCTCCCTGTTGAAAAGTGCGCATTGTAATGGAGAGGCAATGGAAGAATGAACGCGTTTTAACATCAGACCACGGAAACTGATGGGCTCTATTTTATGAATCATGGAAACATGTGTCATTACAATAAAATTCAGTCGTGTACATGTATTTTAACAATATAATCGCAATTAATATATAAAGGGCTTGTAATTTGTTGAGAAGGGTGTTTCACTTGTTTTTCGTTTCGTATATGTCATACATGTTTGTATGTAATATACGTGGTATACAGTTACACATAACTGCTTAATAAATCTTCATTTTGTCAAATTTGAGAAAGGAAAGTGTTCTTGTACTTTTTAATGTCTTCGTAGTTAGAGATTGCCAGCTGATTGGATAGACTTATAATTTTGTGATATTTGTTTAATTTCAGAATATGGAGACTACGAATGTATGCAAAGCATGTGGAATGACATTTAAAAAACACCTCGTATACCACGATAGAAGGCATTATGGCCAATCGCAATATCGCTGTTGCGGAATATAAGTATCTTCCATTACACCGAGAGTGTAAGATAGGTTCATTCCGACTCGAGCGTAGGGTGTTTTGCGGAAACGAGGTTTACCGAGGGTCGGGATGAACCTATCTTACACGAGCGGCTATGGTAGATCCTTTCTCTCCCACCTCAGTTAAACAAAATTAAGTAAATAGAACGTTAAGTTAACGTTAAATAGAAGTTAAGAAATAGTTCTAAGGAGAATGAAGCATTATTTCTTGAATGGTGCTTGAAAACTGTTTTATGGTGACATTTGAAGCGAGAAATAATTAATTAACGTTCTAAATATTACCATAAGACAAGATTTCCTTGATGCTACTGACGACAGTCTTCAACAAGGGAGGTAATTACAATGTTGTGACCATTATAAAAGGAGTTCCATCCGGGCATCTTATCTTCGCCCGTGGGCAAGATTATAAGTATCTTCCATGGCCGTGAGTGTAAGATAGGTTCATTCCGACCCGAGCGTAGGGTGTTTTGCGGTAACGAGGTTTACCGAGTTTCCGCAAAACACCCTGCGCGAGGGTCGGGATGAACCTATCTTACACGAGCGGCTATGGTAGATGCTTTTTCTCCCACCTCAGTTAAACAAAATTAAGTAAAATGTATTTTTTGCTGGAACTCTTTTGTGCTTAGTGAACATAATTGCGTATGGATATGCGATAGCACGTGGGTGTCATGGATATTCGCGCAGTGATTCAGAATATGTTAATAGTCAAATCGGTCTTTTTAAATAGTTCTAAAGAGAATGAAGCATTATTTCTTGAATGGTGCGTGAGAATTTTTTTATGGTGACATTTGAAGCGATAAATAATTAATTAGCGTTCTAAATATTACCATAAGACAAGATTTCCTTGATGCTGCAGTCTTCAACAAGGGAGGTAATTACAATGTGGTAACCGTTAAAAAGGAGTTCCATACGGGCATTTAATCTTCGCCCGTGGGCAAGATAAGAATATCTAGCATGGTTAAATTATTGGATCTACATATTCTTATCTTGCCCACGGGCGAAGATAAAATGCCCGTATGGAACTCCTTTTACCACATTGTAATTACCTCCCTTGTTGAAGACAACTTAAATAAAAACTAAACACTATACATTCTAACTTCACGAATAAAAAAATGCTTGCATAACTATCAGTTTGTAAACCGCACTCTACTTTCTAACTTAAACGACCGTGTACTTTATCAAGCCTAAAATGTCCGTGTACTTTATCAATTTGGTTTTTGTTCATTTCCACCTTTGAAATAACTATAAGAAGTAAAACAATAGACGCTGAAACCTATAAAATGCATACAATTTGCTTAAAATAAGATTATTGTATTAATTATTTACGGCACACACCAAGTTTAGCGATAGATTTGTCAAAGGCCGTGTACTTTGCCTAAATTTTGGTTTAAACATATTTTATTGAGCAAATTTTATCAATATTTCAATACAAATACATAATCAAATTTCAGGATTGGAACGGTAGAAATAAACTAATAGAGTTCCTTTCCCTGTTATGATAAATTACAGTTAGCATTTGAAGCGGATACTAGTGATGGACTTATAATCATATTAATATACAAGCTCATATTAAATAATGTTTAAAATTTAGGCAATTTAATGATAGACATTAAATGCAATAACCTTTATTGTAGAAAAGACGACAACTTTATTCTAAATTAATCAACTGTATTGAAGTAGAAAACATATAGTATGAAAAAAACGAAGAAGAAAAGAAGGAGAGGCTAAGTAAAAGATGTGTTAGTGTTGGTGGTTTGAGTCGATCACTGGCTTTCAAATCTTTTTGACAAATAAATAAAACGATGAACTGCATCAAACAGAGTATTGAAAATTTAGGCAACTCCGAGAAATCAGTTGGTCAAGATTTTCAGGAAAACTTTAGGATATTAGACAAAGTTCGTTATAACCGTGAATAGAGCTCTTAAATGCGGGGTATATGGTCTTTATTTCACAAAAAATACTTCAAGTATTAAGAAAGTAATATTTAAAAACCTTACCTGAATCGAGACTTGTTGACATTTGTTGCCGTGCACTTGACCAATTAGTCATGTGGGTTCCCCACCGTAAATTAAATGACACACAGAAGTTGGGCTGGGTGTGTAAGCTTATTAATACTCGCACTCGGGTCTTGCTCCGTAAAGATTGTTAGGCATTTTAGTTTTCTGGAGCATAGTCATAATGATAGTGCACAGACAGAATGTAGCCCTGGTTAGAGCTACCCTTTCTTCATTAACGTGCACCAGTGTATAGCACTGTCACATGGGATCCCAATTTAATGTCCCTCCCGGAAGACGATTAGTATTTTATTTTGTATATTGCGAACAACGTGTGATTTACAAGCAGATGCGTAGCCAGTATTTACAGAATGTTACGCACGAAAGGAGGAGGGTGTGGGATGGGGAATATCCCTGTAGCCGGTTTGGGGTTCGGAAGTCTACCCAGGGGAAAATGGAACTACCATGTTGAGCTCTGAGGCGTATTTGGAGGGATTTATAGGTTCGAGACTGCCGACTTTGTAGTTACCAAGCGATTGATTTCGGCTCAGAAATCTAACTAGCACAGAGAAGCAACGTTTACTTTGGCTGATCTTCCTTTTATTTTGGTATCAAGTTTTACCTTAGCCCTCGACCTTGGTACCATTTTTGGCCAGATTTAGTTTTTCATTTTTCGAAATGATGTTAAGCACATGCGTAATTGCGTAACGCTGGCTACGCCCTTGACAAGTCAGCTGCGTTGTTGCTTTTGTTTAGCTGCCTCATTGTGATTGTAATGCTCCTAATTGGTGGCGGAAAACTGGCGGGAAACTATGCCTTTTACCCATAATACTTTTTTGCGCGTTCAGTTTTATTGCGCTTAGATTTATCAAACGATTGGATGTCAATTCATTTAACGCAATAGAAATCGCCCCGTTGCAAACATTATAAGGCAGAAAATATAATGTCCAATAGATTATTAAGCAATACAATGATCTGGGAGCATGCGAGTCTGGTATGTGGTCACCAAGCCGGCGGACAATCCTGATTCCTCCGAGTACTAGTTCCTCCCACAAAAGGAAGAGCGACTATTTGATTAAAATGATGATACGATCAAGTGATCACTTTAAAAGCTATATATATATATATATATATATGATTTTAATTGATATAATTTGTTTTTCAATATATTGAAAAACAAATTATATCAATTAAACTAGTATCTAACCATTTATAACACGTACTTTCTTAAAACACTACTATTAAGATCCCGATGGCTAAAGGCCTTGTCGAACATTTTATTAACCAATAGCTGATTTATTCTTTCGCTTTCCGGTTTTGAATATAATGAGTAGATTACTTCAGTTATAGAGGTTGGGAGTTAGAGGTTGGGAGTTAAACTAACGTCTAAAATGTTAAGGCTTTCTTTCATTTTGTGTGTTTACTTTTTCTCGCTTGCCTTATCGCAAGGAGGTAAGACATTTATTGTTAACAAATCTCATTAGTTCTTTCATTGCAACTCCGGCTCTTAAAACTTCAACTCCATATTAATTTCACTCTATACATTATTTTAGAACAATGACACAGACCTGTCTTTCCAGGGTTCAAAGAGGATTGCCAGGTATCGGGGTCCTGCGTACCTGACTTAACATGTATTCCGGGAACGACGCCCACATGTTTATGTGATACCTGTCCCGGTAAGTAGAAGCTCGATTCTTTCTTTTTCAATTCGGTCAATACTTCATGAAAATGACATGCGAATAAGTTAAAAAGACAAAATGTGGTTGAATTATAAAAATATGTATCCCCTGATCATCATCATCATCATGTGTTTTGATTTCAGCGTCTGCCCTGTTCGACGATTGCGCGACGAACCTTCAATGCGCAAATAAGGATCCGAACTCAGAATGTTCTGCCGACGGACGTTGTACGTGCGCAGCTGGTTCTTCAATGTTCGACCAATATTGTTGGAAAGGTAGGAATTATCTCGTCTGTCATACATACCGGGATATTGACACTGTTATTAATGATGATTGAGCTGTCGGGAAATTATGATACACATAAACACCGTTTAATAATATGTGTTGTAAACTAGATGAAGTTCGGGGATGTAACGTGTAGTCACAGTTACTGCAACTACTGCCGCGAAGTACGAGTTATGGAGAATATCTTTTTTGACATGTTGGAAAAATGCTCGTGCAATAAGGAGCGGAACCGGAAGCAATTATGACGAGTAAAAATCATCTGTATAACTTATGGAACACAAAAAACTTCTACTGGTTTGTGTCTTCGCTGATTTCTGTTCTTACAACATCAGAAGCTTAGCCTAAATCTCTTTTCTTACGTTGCAAACTAGTACTCTTGAGATTGAACGGAAGTTTACGAAATATGGTATGTTCATGTAGGAAAATCATAAATCAATAATAATGAATGATATGTATCATGTGTGTGTATACGCCATGTGTATATTAACAAAGGATTGTACATGGTGCCTCGTGATTAAGTACTAAAAGCGTATGGTTAATGTTTTATGTTCTAGTGTTGTATCGTTCAAGCATTGTGGACCTGACAAAATGCATGTTTACAAACATCGTCGGATAACCCCCGATACACTCCACGCTATGCTTATGTATGAAGTGTAACGGAAGAAAGTACCGTGGTTGCCGACGATGGTTTACTAACAGCCTTTAAAAGGTTAATACAATGAAACTACACGGACAAGTCCAGAAGTCGAAACCAAACCCTGTTAAGATGTACGTTACAAGGGCTCAAACGACAATGAACTAGTGACACAAACGTGTAAACACCACATAAACTTATAATAATACCAGAAACAGCTAGCTAATAAACCGACGGTGGTATGTTCGAATCCCTCGCCAACCGCATTTCCACGCGCAAGCTCACTACTTTACAATGAATGTCTGTGCTGAAACAAAAATAGGTCCAAACCAGAGACACTGGATATAGAGCTCTACGACTTTTGTGAAATTACTCACAATTTTTAACAAGAGGAAAAGCGTCCTGGAAGTTTTATCTAGGATGGTCGTTTTTAACGCATTCCAATATTTGAGAACTATTCTTCGAGCTTTCCTTAAATACTAAACAATAATCAGATTGCGATAACGTTGATACGAAATTGTATACATGTACTGATGTTTGTAGGTGAATGATACGTACTCACAAATATGTATTTTCCAATATTCAAAAAACACTTATATATCAAACTCGGAAAAAGCTTGGAAAACTATGAATGCAATAATTACTTATCGGAGTAAGTTGAAGGACAGTCAATTTTCGTAAAAATAAGTATGTGGTCGAACTTTCTATTTTAATACCTTTTGACAGCGAAAAAACCCACACTTTCCGAGCATGCTTTGGATGTCTTATATGTGAAAGTATTTTTCAGTAATATTTTGTTTTATATTTATATATTCTGAATGAAAAACGTATATTTGACCCTTGTTTGTTTATCACACAGAATCACGACATTTTGAGAGCTGCTGTAGCAATTGATTTCATGATTCCTCCAAAGCCTGATTCTAATACTCTTTTATAACCATCACTATATCAAGGCATTTCCTACAGCTATAGTAACCTTAAGCGCTTGCCGCAATAGCAGAGTAAATAATCGTTTAATCAAATTCCTTATTTGGTTTCAGATGGTGCCTATGGAGGCCAGTGCGTGAACGGAACTTGTACCGCCGACAAGAACGCAATGTGTGACACGACAACCATGCGCTGTAGTACATGCATACCTGGCGCAAGTCCATTCAATGGGATGTGTATCTTAGGTGAGGTTTACTTGGTTTTATTTTCTGAACCAGGTACATTGTACCATTATCATATTTACCATAACATATTAAATGGGAATTTGACATTAAGTGGGTATTCTAGTCCAAATAATAATCCAAACGCGTTGACGATTTTTTTTACGATTTTTGATATGGCAAATCCTTCGCAACGTTAGGGATTAGTGGGTGTCCGTGATAGCATTGCTATGCTCATACATATTTACATATTAATAGGTCACTTTATGCCGTCCCTTGCCTGTCGTTTTAAGGTAATATTTGTATTCATGTCAATAAATGTGGTAAGATAAATATTTGGAAAGGAGTTGCTTGTTTCAGATGGATCGGCCATGGGTCAATGTGTTGGCGATCTGTGTCCCTTGGACGAGAACGCGGAGTGTATGGATGGAATGTGCATGTGTAAAGATGGATTTGACCTAATCAATGGCCAGTGTACTGAAAGTAAGCGCAAATAAGTTTGTTTTATTAAAGATTGGCACAATTACTTGTTTAAGCATGTTTCTGTACCTTAAATTTGATTTATTGGATGACATCTGTGAATTTTGGTATTTGTAAAATATGTGTAAATGTGATCTTTCCTAAGCCGAAGTTAGGCCAAAATCAATTATCTGCTTAAGGTGTTTTAGACAAGGGTCTTAAATGACCGTTAGTAAGGGTATGTTTATTCCCGAAACAGAATTGCACAATTGTTACGAAAGCCTGGCCTCATAGAACTAGTTTGAGCAGAGTCTTCATATTTGAAGCAGTTTTCATTGTCTTTTACTTGTCGCCTTCGCAAAGTCAAAATATGAATTATATTGGACAGAGTTGAAAATGCAAATTTTTCGTAAGTCTATACAGTAGGCACTATCGAGTGAAATTCTTTTTTGCTTCAATCGCCTGTAAAATATATCTAAATATCTGACAAAATTGTGCATATTATAAGCGAATGCGAATCGACAGCCTTTTTGAGGTCTAATTATTGTGTGACATTTTGTAATGTGGCATTGACTTTGTTTCTGGGTAATTGAACTTGAGCTAAACTATGTTTGCGTTAAGGCTCCTGCGCGCTCCAATACATCCATAACTTGAGGGTGCATGATGTGAACATTAAGTTCTTACTGATATCATTTCAGTACATCTCCAAATGCGTTCATTATGTGATTTGAATATTACACTTATGTGAGCTTCATGTTGTTCATTTAAAAGAAAACAATGAATGATACTGAGGGTTGTCTAATCGCCCAATTTGGATACAGGTTGTACATATTTGGATTTCTGTACATATTTGTATGAAATCCTTCTATAGAATTTTGAATGACTCATCATATTTACTGAAATGTAGGCATACGTCATCGTGTGAGCAGTTTCTGATGAATTTATATGGGTTGTTTCTAATAATAGTGAAAGACACCATTGCTAATTATTTAGAAAACATGGTCGAAATTCAAATTCAAATTGTTTAGCCCTGTAATGAATTTTCAATGCATGCAGTGTAGAACTAGATAGAAGTTTGAAGCTATGGTCTTTATAAGTAGTTAATAGGTTTTTTTTTGGCAGCCTTAAACTAACTAAAATTTGCTTCAAACATTATGACATTAGAAAGATGATTTGGGGTACATATATTAAACGATATGGAGAGCTTTGTTTGTGATGCGTAAAGAAAAAGTATACATTATAAAAAAAGCTTTATACATACATCTATATCATTTACTTAACACAGTTAATTTTTTTTGCATACAGTTCATCGGGAACTAAGCATTTTGAAATACCTTGACCAAGGCAATGCGAAAATAGTTTTTACCATAGCTCTTAACAGCACATTTGTGTAAAGGGAAATCGGTACAAAACATCTTCATATATAGGTAGGATATTGTTTTCACAGATACCGCATTTGTGTCATACTAAGATGAACGTTTAGGCACTACTTACATAAGCGTTTAGGCCATACCAACACTGCATTTGTGTCATACCAACACTGTATTGAGGTCATACCAACACTGCATTTAGGTCATACTAACACTGCATTTAGGCCATACCAACACTGCATTTGTGTCATACCAACACTGTATTGAGGTCATACCAACACTGCATATAGGCCATACCAACACTGCATTTGTGTCATACCAACACTGTATTGAGGTCATACTAACACTGCATTTAGGTCATACTAACACTGCATTTAGGTCATACCAACACTGCAATTAGGTCATACTAACACTGCTTTTAGGTCATACCAACACTGCATTTAGGCCATACCAACACTGCATTTAGGCCATATCAACACTGCATTTAGGCCATACTAACACTGCATTAGGCCATTCGTACTAACATGAGCGTTTAGGCCATACTAACATGAGCGTTTAGGTCATACTAACATGAGTGTTTAGGTCATATTAACACTGCATTTGTGTCATACTTACACTGCATTTAGGCCATACCAACACTATATTTAGGCCATACCAACACTGCATTTAGGCCATACCAATACTGCATTTAGGTCATACCAACACTTCATTTAGGCCATACCAACACTTCATTTAGGTCATACCAACACTGCATTTAGGCCATACCAACACTTCATTTAGGTTATACTAACACTGCATTTAGGCCATACCAACACTGCATTTAGGCCATACCAACACTGCATTTAGGCCATACCAACACTTCATTTAGGTCATACTAACACTTCATTTAGGCCATACTGACATGAGCATTTATGTCATACTAACACTGCATTTAGGCCATACCAACACTTCATTTAGGCCATACCAACACTTCATTTAGGTCATACCAACACTGCATTTAGGCCATACCAACACTTCATTAAGGTCATACTTACACTTCATTTAGGTCATACTAACACTACATTTAGGCCATACCAACACTGCATTTAGGCCATACCAACACTTCATTTAGGTCATACTAACACTGCATTTAGGCCATACCAACACTGCATTTAGGTCATACTAACACTGCATTTAGGCCATACCAACACTGCATTTAGGCCATACCAACACTGCATTTAGGCCATACTAAAACTGCGTTAGGCCATTCGTACTAACATGAGCGTTTAGGCCATACTGACATGAGCATTTATGTCATACTAACATGAGCGTTTAGGCCATACTAACATGAGCGTTTAGGCCATACTAACATGAGCGTTTAGGCCATACTAACATGAGCGTTTAGGCCATACTGACATGAGGGTTTAGGTCATACTTACATGATCGTTTAGGCCATACTAATATGAGCGTTTAGGCCATACTGACATGAGGGTTTAGGCCATACTGACATGAGGGTTTAGGTCATACTTACATGATCGTTTAGGCCATACTAATATGAGCGTTGAGGTCATACTGATATGAGCGTTTATGTCTTATTTACATGAGTGTTTAGGCCATACTTATATGAGCGTTTAGGCCATACTTATATGAGCGTTTATGTCATACTAACATGAGCTTTTAGGCCATACTGACATCAGCGTTTAGGCCATACTGACATGAGTGTTTAGGCCATACTTATATGAGCGTTTCGGCCATACTAACACCAGCGTTTAGGCCATACTAACATGAGCGTTTAGGTCATACTGACATCAGCGTTTAGGCCACACTTATATGAGCGTTTAATGCGATATAGTTTCAATCTTTGTCTCAATGCCAGTTCCACAAAGAAAGTACTTATATTTTTCCTTTATATAGTCATAATTGTGTGATTAACACTTTATTTTTTACTGAAGTCACTATTTATTTAAGTCCTTATCTCATGTATGTATATAAGTATCTATTATTTTGATAGAAACTTTTATGTTTAGAAGGAGGACCACCCGGTTTGTGTGACGATTCGTCGATGTGTCTCAGGGATACGAACTCGGAATGTATGGGTGGTATGTGCATGTGCAAGACGAACTTTACACTGGTTGGAGGAGTATGCAGGGAAGGTGAGTATTGACTATGTGCATGAGCAAGGACGACTACATAATTTTAGGAAGAGTATGCAGGGAAGGTGATAATTGACTATGCGCATGAGCAAGGACGAATACATAATGGAAGCAAGAGTATGCAGGATAGATGAGTATTGAAACTGAGTATGTCAGAGAAAGGACGGCTACACACTGGTAGAATGAGTTTGTAGGATGGGTTCGTGTAGATTATGTTTATGGGCAAACGGCTTCTTACTAGTGAAGCACAGAACTAAAATTAATTACTTAATAATAAAACGGCATGCGGGCAAAGACATGCTTAATGTATAATAATAATAGTTACTGGTCATTTAAATATGTAATACACCGCAAATATTTAATAGACACTTATTCCTTAGAACCCTCTGATTAAATTTAATATACTAAAACATGAACGTTGGTAAACTGACCAAGACAGAGACTCGAAAATTATAAGATTATAAGTAATTATGCCATGATAGCACAGATTCACATATTCGGAATAACGTATTCATGCATCTTTCCCTAGACGGATCCACTGGGGGCTGCTGTAATGCAGGGAATACATGCACGGACGAACTGGCAGTGTGCACTGACGGGTTGTGTGTTTGCAGCATGAACTCCACTGCCATTAGTGGGTGGTGTATAGCAGGTAATATGGGAGTTAAGGCTGATTCACGAAAGTGGCATCTAGGAAGCTTGTGACTAAATAAATACTGAAGTATAAATACAATATGAATAGATTCTTCTTTATTTGTATTGACGTCCAACAAAACTCTCATTATATTATATTATATATATATTTCTCCCACCCCAGATAAGTAGATGCTAGAAATCCTTATCTTGCCCACGGGTAAAGATAAAAAGGACCCGTATTGAACTATTTTTTAATGTCGTCACGTTATAACCTCCCTTGTAAATCGTCGTCTGTAGCACCTTCGAAACATTGTCTTGCGGCAATATTTAAAATCCAAATAAATCTTTTCTCGCTTCAATCGGCACCCTCAAAAAAAAAATTCACGCTGCATTTAAGAACTTTATTTTGTTTAACTAAAGTGGGAGAAAAAGCATCTTCCATGGCCGCTCGTGGAAAAAGATGCATCCCAACGCTCGCGCGGGGTGTTCTGTGGAGACTCGATAAACCTCGTTTGTGCAAAACACCCTACGCTCGGGTGAGGATGCATTTATCGTACACGAGCGGTCACGGAAGATACTTATTATGTGTATTGTGTCGCTACACTCAGAACATATGATTGTATGTAAAAACTATTTCTAGATGGGTCGGTCGGAGGCTTCTGTGACGGCACGGGAAACGACATGTGTTCTAAGGACAAGTTTGCTGTGTGTATGGACGGAATGTGCATGTGCAATACACCGGACTCTGATCTGATCGGTGGCATGTGTAGAAAGAGTGAGACAGTTTTTCAAAGTCTTTGTGATCAATATCATCCACACGGGAATGATAAAGAACTTATTTCAAATATATGTTAATGTTGATTTCTGTTCAAAAAGTATATTACACCACATGTTCCCTATGTTTTGACCCGTCGTGTCTCATATCCAGGAGGTGCGCTTGGTGGAAAGTGCGACATTTCTGGTAGCGTCTGCTCAGAGGACAAGTTTGCCATGTGTTCCAGTGGGATGTGTGACTGCCGGGAGGGATATACAGGAGTCGGTGGAAAGTGCATCCAGAGTAAGAATCACAGATATGTCTCAAACAGGTTATATAATTCATGAAAGAAACGCGTGTAAATAACTATGCTTTTGAACAAGCGAGAAATTAGAACATTACCCATGGTTGTCTCACATGCGAATGCGCCAAACGAAATAGTTCCTCCGCCGGGATCACGAGGGTCGTATATCACAATCGATTGTCGGCTAAGCCGCAGATTATTATCAGGTAGGCCGTGCTGTGTGTCAGGATGTCTCCCAAATCACGAGGTTCAAATGGTATAAATTATTATAGTTATTATTATTTTATTTATTAATATTATTATTATTATTATTATTATTATTATTATTATTATTATTAGACGGTTGGCCTGGTGGCATCTGTGACGGCGCGGGCGGGGGCGCTTGCTCCGGGGACAAGAACGCAGTCTGCATGAACGGAATGTGCATGTGTCCGGGAGGATACCTAATGGCCAATGGCATGTGTCTGAAAGGTGAGGCATTTACATCCAGTTTTCATATTTAGTTATTCAAATCCATATGGCCGTTTTATGACTACCTTTTATAATTAGTTTATTTTAGTTTCCGTGTTTTAAAACATTGCTTATACGTTTGGTTATCCAACTAAATGCTATCTCGTGGCAGTGGGAAGTCTCGGAGGCACTTGCATGAGTAACGCATGTCCAGGAGACAAAATGGCCACCTGCCAAAGCTGAATGTGCATGTGCAACTCGGATTCGACTGGAATCGCTGGAATGTGTGTGCCCAGTAAGTGTTTATAATTCATCAAATATTACTGACAAGTGTCCGCTGTTTTTTGTTTTACCATGGCAATATTTAGTTATGTTAATATTAAACAAATATTCGTATTTCACCGACCACCCGAGTGAATGATTCATAAGTTGCGCCGCATACTTTACAGACGGCGGGCCCGGGGGTGTGTGTGTGTCTGGCCAGTGTCCCGGGGACAGGCATGCTGTCTGCTCAAGCAACAATATGTGCGAGTGCGAAAAAAGTATTTATGAACGTTTGTTATAGACATTTGATATTAAATATTTTATATCATCAAACTCGCTTTGGCCAGAACATATTGATACAAATATGTGCACAATAAAATAATATACTGTATAAATGTATTAAAGCTGCAATCTCACAGATTTACCGTATTTACATTTTTTTGTCTTGGAAAGAGAAAAAATACGTAAATATCTGCAAACGAATGATATAAAATTGCCGACAAAAGTTCAGATCGCAGATTTTCAAATTTCCGTTCGAAAATTAATGTTTTATGGCATAAACCGTTACTAGCTGTTAAAGAAAAATGCATAAAACATTAATTTTTTAACTAAATTACAAAAATCGTTTGTAATTATTGTTTTGTCAGCAGTCTTGCATCACTGTTTTTCATGGATTTTCGCAAAACAAATGGCTCGTTCCAAGACAAAAATATAAAAAAGTTGTTAAATCATTCAATCAGTGAGAGTGCAGCCTTTAAGTAAAATAATAGGGATAGTTAGAAATTCCGCAGCCTTGGCAATGTCGGTGAATACCCAGCTGGTTGTAAAATCAGTTCCCTGGAGCTAAATAAACACTTTCTCGAAAATGTATTCAAATAAAGCAAAACATGTGACACTTACACAGATATTTCAAAACAAAACGAGAAATTCAATTATTAATAAGAACTAACTTTTGCTGCAGGAGCCGTTCCAGGGTTCGCAGCCGTTCCCACAGACGCACAACATACTGGCCCTGTCGCATCTCACCATCCTTCCCACACACCGCTCGTTCAAGCATATCCCACCTAGGCGGCCGTCTGTAAAATAAACGTGCTTAAGGGTAAGAGGGGGTCATAAAGAACTCGTTTTGTCGCGGGTTGAACAAAAAACCAACAAGTAAAATGGGCATCTTGAAGCACCATAAATTACAACCACATAGGTAAATGAATAAAATCTCGTAACAGGTTCAACTTGAATATACGACAGCTTTGATACCATGTCTGCAGAAACCGCCAATCATTGATGTTCCTTGTCCGCACTCGCACATATTGTTGCTTGAGCAGACAGCATGCCTGTCCCCGGGACACTGGCCAGACACACACACACCCCCGGGCCCGCCGTCTGTAAAGTATGCGGCGCAACTTATGAATCATTCACTCGGGTGGTCGGTGAAATACGGATATTTGTTTAATATTAACATAACTAAATATTGCCATGGTAAAACAAAAAACAGCGGACACTTGTCAGTAATATTTGATGAATTATAAACACTTACTGGGCACACACATTCCAGCGATTCCAGTCGAATCCGAGTTGCACATGCACATTCCGCTTTGGCAGGTGGCCATTTTGTCTCCTGGACATGCGTTACTCATGCAAGTGCCTCCGAGACTTCCCACTGCCACGAGATAGCATTTAGTTGGATAACCAAACGTATAAGCAATGTTTTAAAACACGGAAACTAAAATAAACTAATTATAAAAGGTAGTCATAAAACGGCCATATGGATTTGAATAACTAAATATGAAAACTGGATGTAAATGCCTCACCTTTCAGACACATGCCATTGGCCATTAGGTATCCTCCCGGACACATGCACATTCCGTTCATGCAGACTGCGTTCTTGTCCCCGGAGCAAGCGCCCCCGCCCGCGCCGTCACAGATGCCACCAGGCCAACCGTCTAATAATAATAATAATAATAATAATAATAATAATAATAATCATAATAATAAATAAAATAATAATAACTATAATAATTTATACCATTTGAACCTCGTGATTTGGGAGACATCCTGACACACAGCACGGCCTACCTGATAATAATCTGCGGCTTAGCCGACAATCGATTGTGATATACGACCCTCGTGATCCCGGCGGAGGAACTATTTCGTTTGGCGCATTCGCATGTGAGACAACCATGGGTAATGTTCTAATTTCTCGCTTGTTCAAAAGCATAGTTATTTACACGCGTTTCTTTCATGAATTATATAACCTGTTTGAGACATATCTGTGATTCTTACTCTGGATGCACTTTCCACCGACTCCTGTATATCCCTCCCGGCAGTCACACATCCCACTGGAACACATGGCAAACTTGTCCTCTGAGCAGACGCTACCAGAAATGTCGCACTTTCCACCAAGCGCACCTCCTGGATATGAGACACGACGGGTCAAAACATAGGGAACATGTGGTGTAATATACTTTTTGAACAGAAATCAACATTAACATATATTTGAAATAAGTTCTTTATCATTCCCGTGTGGATGATATTGATCATAAAGACTTTGAAAAACTGTCTCACTCTTTCTACACATGCCACCGATCAGATCAGAGTCCGTTGTATTGCACATGCACATTCCGTCCATACACACAGCAAACTTGTCCTTAGAACACATGTCGTTTCCCGTGCCGTCACAGAAGCCTCCGACCGACCCATCTAGAAATAGTTTTTACATACAATCATATGTTCTGAGTGTAGCGACACAATACACATAATAAGTATCTTCCGTGACCGCTCGTGTACGATAAATGCATCCTCACCCGAGCGTAGGGTGTTTTGCACAAACGAGGTTTATCGAGTCTCCACAGAACACCCCGCGCGAGCGTTGGGATGCATCTATTTCCACGAGCGGCCATGGAAGATGCGTTTTCTCCCACTTTAGTTAAACAAAATAAAGTTCTTAAATGCAGCGTGAATTTTTTTTTGAGGGTGCCGATTGAAGCGAGAAAAGATTTATTTGGATTTTAAATATTGCCGCAAGACAATGTTTCGAAGGTGCTACAGACGACGATTTACAAGGGAGGTTATAACGTGACGACATTAAAAAATAGTTCAATACGGGCCCTTCTTATCTTTACCCGTGGGCAAGATAAGGATTTCTAGCATCTACTTATCTGGGGTGGGAGAAATATATATATAATATAATATAATGAGAGTTTTGTTGGACGTCAATACAAATAAAGAAGAATCTATTCATATTGTATTTATACTTCAGTATTTATTTAGTCACAAGCTTCCTAGATGCCACTTTCGTGAATCAGCCTTAACTCCCATATTACCTGCTATACACCACCCACTAATGGCAGTGGAGTTCATGCTGCAAACACACAACCCGTCAGTGCACACTGCCAGTTCGTCCGTGCATGTATTCCCTGCATTACAGCAGCCCCCAGTGGATCCGTCTGGGGAAAGATGCATGAATACGTTATTCCGAATATGTGAATCTGTGCTATCATGGCATAATTACTTATAATCTTATAATTGTCGAGTTTCTGTCTTGGTCAGTTTACCAACGTTCATGTTTTAGTATATTAAAATTAATCAGAGGGTTCTAAGGAATAAGTGTCTATTAAATATTTGCGGTGTATTACATTTTTAAATGACCAGTAACTATTATTATTATACATTAAGCATGTCTTTGCCCGCATGCCGTTTTATTATTAAGTAATTAATTTTAGTTCTGTGCTTCACTAGTAAGAAGCCGTTTGCCCATAAACATAATCTACACGAACCCATCCTACAAACTCATTCTACCAGTGTGTAGCCGTCCTTTCTCTGACATACTCAGTTTCAATACTCATCTATCCTGCATACTCTTGCTTCCATTATGTATTCGTCCTTGCTCATGCACATAGTCAATTATCACCTTCCCTGCATACTCTTCCTAAAATTATGTAGTCCTCCTTGCTCATGCTCATAGTCAATAATCACAAATCCTGCATACTCTTCCTAAAATTATGTAGTCGTCCTTGCTCATGCTCATAGTCAATAATCACAAATCCTGCATACTCTTCCTAAAATTATGTAGTCGTCCTTGCTCATGCTCATAGTCAATAATCACAAATCAATGTTGAACGAGCGGTGTGTGGGAAGGATGGTGAGATGCGACAGGGCCAGTATGTTGTGCGTCTGTGGGAACGGCTGCGAACCCTGGAACGGCTCCTGCAGCAAAAGTTAGTTCTTATTAATAATTGAATTTCTCGTTTTGTTTTGAAATATCTGTGTAAGTGTCACATGTTTTGCTTTATTTGAATACATTTTCGAGAAAGTGTTTATTTAGCTCCCGGGAACTGATTTTAAAACCAGCTGGGTATTCACCGACATTGCCAAGGCTGCGGAATTTCTAACTATCCCTATTATTTTACTTAAAGGCTGCACTCTCACAGATTGAATGATTTAACAACTTTTTTATATTTTTGTCTTGGAACGAGCCATTTGTTTTGCGAAAATCCATGAAAAACAGTGATGCAAGACTGCTGACAAAACAATAATTACAAACGATTTTTGTAATTAAGTTAAAAAATTAATGTTTTATGCATTTTTCTTTAACAGCTAGTAACGGTTTATGCCATAAAACATTAATTTTCGAACGGAAATTTGAAAATCTGCGATCTGAACTTTTGTCGGCAATTTTATATCATTCGTTTGCAGATATTTACGTATTTTTTCTCTTTCCAAGACAAAAATATGTAAATACGGTAAATCTGTGAGATTGCAGCTTTAATACATTTATACAGTATATTATTTTATTGTGCACATATTTGTATCAATATGTTCTGGCCAAAGCATGTTTGATGATATAAAATATTTAATATCAAATGTCTATAACAAACGTTCATAAATACTTTTTTCCAGAGATTCGTAGTTACTAAGGAATATGCGGTCCTAAATGCAGAAGAAAACACTCGAATCCTCCTGTATTAGATCAGCTACAACGCAACAACCAAGTTCCTTCAATACATCAGCACAGATTTGCAATACTGTCAGTGGCTCAATCTTTAATTGTTACTATGTTCTTTTTGAAAGATAACGCATTTCTCACTTGGCTGTAGAATTACTTTAAAGAATAAATCGATTCGATTGAGTTTGTGTTGTTATATGTTTGGAATGTTTTCAAAGTGACTTGCCTTGGCTATGTAGAATTATGACGTGCATCTATCATACAAGCAAAACAATACGGTCAGATAACGTTTTTTTTAAATAAACGTTGATGGTGTGATCAAATGCTTAAGGTATATAATGAAAGGACTCAAAGTTCTACCCAAGTTGAATTCATGGACACGCTATCAAGAATGTGGTAACAACAGACAACAGCATGTTTGGTGCATTTGCTGTTGTACTAAATTGTTAAGATATGAACTATGATTATATCAACTTTGTAATATGTTTTTTTAAATGATCTCTCATGGACAAACCTTGCACTTTTGTTAACATTTTAGTATAAAGGCAAGACGTATTTCAATATCTCATTTTAAAGTGAAGATATAGCAATTTATATGCACTGTTGTCGGCCATTACAATGCAGTGAAAAGTCACAAAATACTGACCCAAGTGTTTATTTTCGTTTTAAGCCATGAAGAGCCACTCAAAAGGCTTTTTATATGTTTTATATGATTACTGAATAATAAACTGAATAATAAACATCGAACAACTGGACTTCAAAGTCACAGCTGGGGTTTTTGTCGGTCTAACATCCCTCTGGTCAAGCAATTACATACAAAATAAGACAAACACCTGCAAGAAGAATTCAGTATATCTTGATAAAACTTAGAACCAAACGGGAAAATCATTAAAATTTATGTGTTTTATGAACTGTAAAAAGAAGTTCCGTAAACGCGCATTATTGTGGCTTGCGTCATTCCGTGAACGTTGACTGTTGATCAAAGGGCTTTTAAATACGTTTTTAATTAGAAACCAATTTCAAGATTAAATTGATATTAAGTATTCACAATTAAACGATTTTAAAATGATATAACGTTCAAAAACTTTTTTGCGATTTTCATATCATTGAAATCATTATTTTTCTCCCACTCAAGATCATAAGTATCTTCCATGGCCGAGAGTGTAAGATAGGTTCATCCCGACCCGAGCGTAGGGTATTTTGCGGAAACGAGGTTTACCGAGAATTTGCAAGAAAAGGAATTTTACAGTCATTCACCTAAATTAACAAGCACTCCCTTGCCATCTCAGAAAAAGATTCCTTCGTTTGCATTGAATGATTTCACTTTTGTGGGTAGATAATTCACCATGGTTTATCGGCGAAAGAAACCGTGCTCGTTTAATAACTATCTTTTTCCAATGCTGCAAGGGAGGAATATACTTTTTCTTGCAAATGTTGAGCTACGGGGTGATTTATCTCTCGACATGAATAGCCCCGCCTCCTTTTCCCTTTAAGACACCCATCTGAAAATATGTAAACACAATCGTTAGATTTTTGCCTTATAATACCTGGAAAAACAGAATTTGAATTACGACGACCATTTGCTATCAAGTATTAATTTATTAGACACCAAATGAACCTTAAAGTCTGCGAAGCACTTTGGTAGTAGGTCATGCTTTAAAAAGATTCAGTTAATTGTTAATTTTCATGTTATGAAATTGCTACAGTTTTTTCACAATTCGTTTCCTACTAAATTACTATTCATGAGCACCAGAACCTATTCATTGGCACCACAGTGTTCAGAAAATCGAGCATAGTGCAGCAAGTATAACAAATAAAGTTCTAAAATTTGTAACGTGGCAACCTTTTGTCAATAAAAAAGCTACACACATGTAAAGAAAATGCTTAAACCTATGGTACGAGAACAATTCTCACGAAAATCCAGATTTTTACCTTGTCAACACTAACGTCTAGCAAGTTATGCAAGTTCTAGACGATCAGATATTATATTTTATTCAGAACTTTTACATTTAGAACAACTCATGGCCATTCCTATGTGGAACTACATTCTCCATTTTTTATATTTACTCGTATAAGCCTCTAAAAATGAGAAATAAGAAGCCATACTCACTGTTTACATCCATATTCTACTCATTGGCACTATAACGGAAGACGCGTTGGAGCATTTTCAACACATAACAAAATGTTATGGCTCCAATGATTACCCGGCGTGAGGTTTCTGTGATGCTACAGACGACTGTCTTTAACAAGGGAGCAAACTTCAATGTGGTGACCATTTAAAAGGAGTTCAATACGGGCATTTTGTCTTCGCCTGTGGGCAAGATAAGAATTTCTAGCATGGTTAAATTATTGGATCTACTTATCTGAGGTGGGAGAAAAAAATCTACATATTTTGCCATGCTGAATGTACTTTTCTTGCCCACGGGCAAAGCTAACAAAAGAACCCGTATGCTTCTAATTAGTTTGAATACATTTGTACTGTATTTTGTTAACTGAGGTGTGAGTAGATAAATCTACCATGGCCGCTTGTGTAAGATGGGTTCCCACCCACCCTCGCTCGAGGTGTTCTGCAGAAAACTCGGATTCCCCGAAACACCCTACGCTCGGTTTTGGACACACATGCATCTTACGCACTCGGCCATCGAAGATACATAATTATAATATTCCCATTCTTCTGGACCATTCACTTTGTTTGAAGTCAGCTAGAATTTTTTTTTTATGTTTTGTAATAATCTTAAATTCACACTTGAATGTTGCTTTTTGCATCACAAATGTAAACAATGACAGAAACCAAATTTCACAAAACTCCTCTCGTGGGTGTGGGTTTGATGTGCTTTGAAATATACGGTTAAGCTGGTTGTCCGGTTAGCGCAGTGGTTAGCGCACTCGCTTTCACCGAGGCGACCCAGGTTCGATTCCCGGTCTGGACACATGTGAGTTTGGTTAGTGGTCACCAAGCCTGACAAGTGGGTTTCCTCCGGGTACCCTGGTTTCCCACACAACACAAGACCACACTCTCGCGCAACATCGTGCCAACGAGAGTGAGTTAGTATAAGCTATAAAAGTTTTCTTCACAATCGTTGTAAAATGTATAATGTTTAAAACTACGGTTAAGTGAAATTTATTCAGAAATACATATGGTCATACTGTTCATAACTGTCCATTTGTAATAAGATATAAATATATTTAAACAGTCAAAATCAATGCAATATTAATAATATACATAATCATGCTTTGCATGGATTATAAAATCAAATGAGTATTATAAATGTAGATATAAGCAATGTGAAACATCAATTATATGACAGCGAGAGATCAGCGTGCATTGAAGTTTTATATTATTTTAGTCATTATAGCAATGGAACGTATTTCTTAAACTAAATGCATAATTAACATACACGGCTAAATTTCTATACACTTTCACATTTTTTGATTTGCATTTGTTTAAACAAACTTTGGTATATTTGATCTTTGCCCAGTAATATTTATCTATATGTGTGTTTCTTATGTCATTATAAAAGGGCATTCGAGAATAAAATTGAATTTATCTTCTAATACATATACATAACACTCGAGACATGTCTATTTCTTGTATTTTAAAGGTTCGGGTGTATGCCATCTTCCTTCTTCACTTTCTAATCTATGAGACGGTACACTTTATTCACATAGGTCTTTTCTAAATCTAACTATACTAACATTTGTCAAGTAAGGTTATAACATAAAATTGCAATACAATGGATAAGTTCTTGCTCGCGATGAATTAGTTAGCTATGTCATCCAATTTTGAATAATGTAGCATTTATTCCGGTCTTTAATAAAGATATAATATGAGTTCATAAGCTTATTTCACCGACATTCTTTTCTATACTAACTGTGAGAAAAATGACCTTGTTTTGTTAAATACTGATGAAGGGGTATGCCCGTAATATGTACTTTAATTAGTAAAATAGCCACCAGTTAGATTCAAGTTATAACAGAACGGCGAGATTTGTAGACAATTGGCGTTAATAAACTTGTTTGTTTGTTTGGCAAAACAGTTGGCAGTGTTTGCCAAACTATTTTCATGAGAAAACAGCTTGAAAGCAGAGGTACGTATAGTGTTGGTTGTGATTCAAGGTCTTTATGGAAATTAAACGTTCCAGCGCAACGAGGCGAAAATACCTCCAAAAAAATAATAACGTAGGTAAGGATTGAAATCATTTGCGTTTACTAAAAAGGCATGACTTTTCAATTATTAAATGTTTTTAAGATTGTATTGTTGGTTTTTATTTCTCAAAAAATTCTCCAAAAGCGCTTATCATTCATGCATGATAGCCACGGTGGCGTTTAACATTGTCATTATAAAAAAAATGTAGAAAAATGATTAAGACATTTAATGACTGCTCGCATAACTAAATATGAATCTTAAAAAAACCACAACATTTTCATTGTGTAATAATGAGTATTCATGCCAAAAAAAAGGTCAAGATAGGTGGTCACTGATTAACAGACACTCTTTGTCAA
Organism: Mya arenaria; assembly: GCF_026914265.1. Lineage (NCBI taxonomy): Eukaryota > Metazoa > Mollusca > Bivalvia > Myida > Myidae > Mya > Mya arenaria. The sequence goes on along the minus strand of NC_069124.1, from coordinate 67,756,675 downwards.
ATGCAATGAAAATATACGTATAATATTAAAATATCTCAACTAAACGGTTTTGTCATTTTTAAATATTGTGTAATCTAAGCAGAGCCGCAAATACTCGCGTACTTCTTTCACTATCTTAAAGGTATGACGCGTACGTCAAACAGCGAACGGCCAATAGTACGGCACGTAAAACGTCGATATTGCAATCTGATTGGTTCAAAAATGATTTCAAACATTACATAGATATGTTTAAATGTTCTTGTACATGACCATATGTAACATGGTGGTACAGATTATATATTTAATCGCTCAGTTAAATGTTAGCCCGCGGGTCACAGTTTTAAATACTGAACAAATATCAAATACAAACGGAAGAAGGAAACACTCTGATAATTGTTTTCGATATATGTTTTGATAAGACCTATTACTCTGGTACGCGATTTCAGATTGTGAAAATGTGGAGAATAGTCCTAGTCACGATTGTTTTATTTCACGGAATAAACGCTCAAGGTGGTATAGTTTTATGTTTATTGTATTTCTTTTTTTTTGTATGGTAAAAACAAAATAATAAATATTTGATTTGTTTTAAACAAGGAACAAACACATTTTCACATATGAATCGATCGGTTGTTCAAATGCAACGTCAGCCGACAACCTCATGTTTGAGACAACTGAGCGCACTTTTAAATATTCATATTATTTCATGAAATGTTTTTATGAAATATACATTAATCGCAAAATTGGGTTTTCACTTGGTAAATTATTGTAAATAGGTCTTGAATAAACAATTAAAATGATTATGCTTAATACGTTAACATGCTCATCAGTAAATAAAAAAAATAATAACTCATTAACATATTTTCATGTAACAAAGACAAAAAATACCCGTTGAAAGCCTTTTTTTCCTGAAAAAATAACACCACCTTCAATGTCACGTGGAACTCTAAGGATACTTAGGCATTGAGTCTTTTATTAGTTTATACAATTGTTTAAACATACTTTTTTTCGACACGCTTTATAGTTTTATTTAACAATAATAATGTCGGCTAGTCTTTTTGATCAAGTGATCCTCCAAAGTACAACATTGAACGTTGTTTTCACGCGTCGTCAATGAAATACATCCTCACATACATTTCATGAAATACATTTTTTTATCACAGTGTGGTATTGCAACTTGTTTGTGGCATCTATCGACTTTGGCCTCTAAGCTTTGAGCAGATACTCTTAATCATAACCAAGCATTTCTATAGTTCATTATATTAACACATGAATAATCAGATTGGAATATAAAATCTGCTTTTAGAAGTCAGTTCTAAGTTTAGCCCCGTTTACAAGTTTTGTATAAGACATCTTCACTAAAAATATCAATGCAGGTGCTAGACAACAGGTGACACAATTGCATGAATCAATTTTTTTATTCTAAAACTTACATTACATTGATATCGTTGTGTATAACGCATTGAATTTTACTAATTGATGCATCACATTGCCTATGAAATTTGCATCTTTCGCAGTTTATACACATTTACTGGGGGTGATTCTACCATGTAAATCTCAGTAAGTTCAGAAATCCATTTTTTTTTTTGTGGCCAAATCATAATCATATTGTATTCTGATTTTAGATTACGATGTTGCGTGCACTCCTGCTACTGTGTGTAATGACGATCTAGTATGTCGTGATGATGGTACTGACACTGGCAATGATAAGTGTTTGTGCCCAATACCAGACTGTGGACCATGTAATATCTTTATCATCAATTTTATTTACACGTGCCCCCCTTCCATCAGTATGCACCTTCTAGTGTTTCAAGAAGTATCCATAAATATCCACGTTTTGAAACATTGCTTTAAAATACCTTTAATGAATATTTTAATACATAGTTTTGTCTTAAAAATGGCCTATCATTATATAAGTAATTCCTGAACGCAGCCTTCGGCACCTTCGGCCCTGCAACTCGGTGACTGACAATTGTGTTCTTAGTGTTACACCCTGTTGCGGGAGCATTGGGTCGCCACTTACTAGTACAAAGTTGTTTGCTTTTACCGTTCTCAATGACAAAATTTTAATGATATAACTGGTATCGGGCTTTGAGTACTATTTTGATTTGTAACTTTGGACATATTGGTGTGCCAATATATTCCAAAATATATTGAAAAGTCATGAGTTTATTCCAAATTTTGATGTTTCAATGAACACTACCGGATGTACATATATGACTTAATTAGTTATTTGCTAAATTCTTTAACGCCGGTAAAGGGTACTGTAAATCTCTCAATTGCTACGAAATGTATTTATTTCATTGTAAATCTGATTATTACGTAAGAAGCAAAAATGTAATGTAGGAAAATGTTATTGAATGCAAGTGTACGAAGAGGGTGTAAGAACGCTAAACTTTACTTTACTGTGTAAATCACCAGAAACTAATTACTATATTCATGACTATATACATGTACTTTAAAGTGACACTCTTACTCTAAATCAATACATACACATTTATAACAAACATAAAACTGGAGTTATCAACCTTGACCTACTTCCTAAATAATGCATTTATGGAAAATATTTATTACTGATGACAAATTTGTAACCGTGTATTTAATAGCTGAATACACAAACATATTAAATGATCGGTGAATGCTAAAAAAATTACTGAGATCTCCTAACTTCTCATAAGGTTGAAATATCGTGTTTTCTGCACCTTTCTTTCCAGTTAAACTCGGTATTCTTCATTAGAACCATCGATTTCAACATTCATTCATCGTTTTTTGGATATTAAAACAATTGTATTAATTGTGGTAAATCTTATTTGGGAGTAAGATTGCATCTTAAAAGTTAAAACTTCCGTTACATAAGAATCGCGTTAATTCCAGTGTCATCGTTTAGCGTGGCTTGCACTACTAATGAAGAATGTGCAGCTGAAGATAAGAATACAGCCTGTGATATTGGAGGATCTCCGGATGTCTGTATTTGTGTATCTGGAACTTCACAAATGGGACCTATATGTGTTGTGGGTATGTTGAATGTTTCTTAAAAATATCTGCTTACTTTGTGAGTTATATCTATTTCATAGAAGTCTTATCTAAATCTAGAAGATCGGGTTTTATAATGCTATTGTAATTATTGTATGTTAACCTTAAATTATCTATAAAGTCAACTCAACTCAACTCAAAACTCGTTTTATTACTAATTCAGTTTCAGTGTATGCAACAACATGAAAAGGATAAATATATATATATAACGCATGTTAATTATTGGTAATCGGGTACAGGAATTCGAAATAAGTGTTTAATAGTACGTAAAATTATAGCCATCTATACATGTACGTGTATAAAACCTTAGCAGGGCCACTGTTGTTTTATCCCGTCACATATTTCGAGTCCATTGGACCAAGTTACTGTTTTAGGCCGGGTTAAGAGTTTGTAGTCCGAAATACACATGCATGTAATAAGATTGCTGTATCTGGTCCAATATATTGGAACCATTGTTGCAAAATAAAATGTTTGTCAACTGGTCGAATATATGCATCAATACCCGTTCTGCTGAATAAAAGTATTGTTTGGTCATTTTTGTCGTTCGTGTAAATTAAACAAATATCTTCTTTTTTATGATTCAAGGCAATATATATACTTTCAAAACTTTATGTAAGGAAACAAAGGGCGACTACGTCCAATCAAAGCTTAATGGAGATACATTTACGAACAATCAATATCTCAGCCTGAAAATAATGTGGAATCGTACACACAGCCAACATTCGATATCAATACCTTATTTTAGTGAAGACATATGTGAGCATAGTTCCTACGTTTTCAACAAAAGAAAATTAAACAAATAAAATTGTTTGTCACAATGTGGTTAAGGGATTAAAAAAGAAAACATAATACATGTTATGACAGCTCATTACTGCTGAGGGCGTGTGATACCACATATGGCTTATAAGCACGTGTCTCTGTCATGGCACGTATGCATGATCATTATGTGTCTGTCTTAGCACGGCAAATGGCATGACATTGGTATCATTAAATAATTCAGGTTATTTCACTCGTGGTTGCCACAAAATCATACAATTCCTTCGTAAAATCCATAGTATAGAGTGATAAGGAATCCCCCTTTTCAGACCGAGTGCCAAATGGTAAATGAACGTTACCCCCCACTGACAACTGTATTGACAAGAATTCTGCATGCAACACTGATAAGATATGCGAGTGTACAGCGCCTGCAGCCCTGTATAACGGCGCCTGTATCGAAGGTTTGCTTTATTAAAATGCTTTCTTTAATATAATAAGTATTTACAAGGAAAACTTATTTGATTATAGTCGTAAATTCTTGCGCCTCATTTGGTTTACAAGGTAAAGTCTTGTATTCATATTTCCAGTACAACAAGTTCAATGCAAGTTGCAATAAACATCACAAATTTGCAAGTTGCAATGTGACAAACTAAATGTGCAACGTATCATTTGCCTAACTAAGGTGCCCACTTGACTTTTCTGTGTCAGTTAACATTGGAGTATGTAAGGGTAATGGATTTTCTATCATCTGCCATTGATCTTTTCAACCAACAAATATAGATTATGTAAAATGATAGTTATATAATGAAAACTATCGGTAAGACATGTTGAATTATACTTAAGCAAGTTGATGTTTTGCAGAAGTATTAAAACGCTTACTTTTTATAGCCAACAAATCACTGCACTGCATGTTTATTCTAGAGGGAAAACCATGGGGTCCTTGCACCGCTAACGATACGTGCGACAAAAATGTCGAGTGCCTCGAAGGAATGTGCATGTGCAAAGATGGCTTCGACGGACAATGCATCATGAGTAAGTTCCAGTACGTCCTACTGTTTAAATTTTAAGCCACGAAATCGATCGTCATTCTAAATATCTAAAATGTGTTTCGATAGCTTAAGTGCAATTCAACACCATACATGCAATTTATGCTCGCTTTCTACAAGTTGGTGCCTTCGGTGGACAGTGTGACGGAACTGGAAACAACGAGTGTTCCAAGGACAAGAATGCTGTGTGTGATACTACTGCAGAGAAGTGTATGTGCAATGCACAGTCTGACCCTATACAAGGAATGTGCCGCATGCGTAAGTAAACCTGTATTATATATGTACTTGAGATTAATTAGTAAACAAAGTTTTATATAATTCTACATAATTTGCAGCAGAAACACTATTATGTTTAAAATAAAGAAAACTACCGTTAGGGGCTGTACGCTTTATATAAATGGATAATAACCGATACAGTAGTTTCTTTTACTCAGGTGGCGCCGTCGGCGGAATGTGTGACGGTAGCAACGAGTGTACCCAGGACGTAAACGCCCAGTGCATGGATGGCATGTGCACGTGCAAGACGGGCTTCTCGCCTTTCAGTGGCATGTGCAGGAGGGGTGAGACGCTCAATAAATGTTTTAATCATATCCTTTTTTTCTTAAAAACAACAACAACAAAAACAATTTCAGCAGTTCTTCAAGAACTTATCCTGGAATATGATATATATGGAATATTTCGGGACTAAGATACCAACGAACAGAATTTAAGGAAGACAAATACATGAGCACACATGTGTTTTGAAAGTTAAAAGTAATGTTCTGATTCGGCAATTAACTGCTGTATTCGTTTTCGGTTATATATCAAACGTGCATGTATTGTGATGTTGTGTTTCCGTTATCTGGCGCGGCAAAACAGCTCTCAAATAATATACGTTTTTCGAGGCATTAAAAATTAATATTCAATGGCACTAGGCCATCCAACGCTTGATATACTGACATTGCCCGTTAATTCTGTATTGTTAAATACAATTATAGGTCTTAACGTTTTGGTAGTGATTATATGAGTGATTAATGATACTGTTCGACCTCTGCAGCGGGATCCGTCGGCGGTCTTTGCGAAGCCAATAACATTTGCTCCAGAGACAAGAATGCCATGTGTAACAACGGAATGTGCATGTGTAAGACGGGGACTACCTCCATCGCAGGGATGTGCCGCACGAGTATGTGTACAGTGACGTAGTTACTTTAAGGCCTTATAGGCCTGGGCCTTCAACTTTTTTGAAAAATGACAATATTTAATTAACCAAAAAACGCACTAAAAACTTATAGCTACTTAAACACTTTGAACAACTCAAAAGTTTGTCTTATTATAGCCAAAGCAAGTTTGGCAACTGCATGCAGTGTGCATTGCTTGATTTTATTGTATTCATTGCATATTTTATTAAGTGTGTGTAATGTGCATATAAAATGGATGTAATTGTGTTTTTTTCTCTACTGGAATGCTTCCAAATTGCACCATTTTGCTTTTAATTCATAAAGGGTGGGGGTATCCCCAAACTCACCTAGAACCATCGGGCCTACAAGTTTGTTTTGGCCTAGTTACGCCCCTGTGTGTACCATTCATTTAAGACAAGTATAAATTTCAAAATAACATCAATGTCAATGTGTTGATACCTGTTTGTTTGTCATGACACCGGTCACGTTACCCATGTGATAAATCAGTTGATTTTTTTATATAAGATGGAGCTGAAGGCGGATTCTGCGTCGAAAACACGTGCACGATGGACAAGAATGCGGGGTGTGTTAGTGGCATGTGCATGTGCAAAGCTGGGTACAGAGCTATCGGCGGCATGTGTAGGCGAGGTATTGTTATGGTTTGATTGCGGTCGATATGTAGACGTAGGTTAAGACTTAGATCTTGATTATAGGATAACCAATTATATATGTATTGACTCTGACTCACTAGCAGCTTAAATATAAGATATTCCGAGGTACTAAATTATTTAAGTGTTTGCCCTACATTGTCAGCCAATCAGGGGCGCTAGATTTTTTAAAACGTTTCGTTTCTTATTTATGAAGAATCGTTACTAATTTCTGAAGACGACTCTTTAGGTTAAAGTAAATTACTATTACTGCGCATGCGCATATAGCCACGCCTACTGTTTGCATATGCAAAGACGCTATTTTAGGGTCAACACTGATTTAAATGACATCACAATTTATTGAATTGTTTGACATGTCTTTTTAAAAGGCTTAATTTAAAAGCTGATGCAATTTGGGAGGGGCTAACACTAAGACGGTAATAATTTATTAAGTAATTTCTTCGTGAATAAGAAACCACGATCGCTTCGCTGCGCTCCGATTCCTTAAGTTACTTATTCACGAAGAAATTACGTAATAGACTCTAACCTTTACATAAAAACAATAATGTGTAATGCGTGTGTCGGAAGAGTAACATTAACCGACCAACCGCATTTACAAACGGATCGAAATGTACTAAATGTGACTGTTTCAGACGGGAGTTTCGGAGGAATGTGTGTTGGAAACGCTTGCCCCAATGACAAACATGCAATGTGCATGAACGGCATGTGCGTATGTTCATCTACAGCGACCGCCATCGCAGGGTGGTGCGTCCCCAGTGAGTACCCGTTTAGAGAACATTAGAATTATAAAGGTCACTGTTTAATTGATTGTTATTTCCCCATATACTACATATATTTACATAAAATTACTATCGGCTTTAGTGATTACACCCTCCAAGCCTCGGAAATTTGTTCAATGTTACTCATTTTATAGACGGTGCCCCTGGAGGACATTGTGAATTAGGCGCCTGCCCCCTGGACAAGCTGGCCACGTGTACCAACAACATGTGCATGTGCAGGACCGGTTCGGTGGCCATTGGTGGCAGTTGCAGGCCCAGTAAGTCAGAGATCAAGCCAATACATTTACTTTCTGATAACCGTTCGTTTGCCTGCTGCTCAATGCAGGACGTTAATAAAAGTACCACATACAGATATAAAGCTAGAGAATAGTATGAAAATATTTTTTTAACATTTTATATTAGACATCACCGGGTTGTTTGAACTATCTTCATTTAAAATAGATCTGTATTATTCTGTTAATGAAAGAAATTATGATTTTTTTTTAGAGTATTGAATAAGACTCAAACACACCGATGTGTATGGTAATACTTTTAAGCAAGCTCAATTATCATATGATTGTATTTGCCATTTGTGTTGCGAATAAAGCTCTTGTCTTAATATTAATACTTGTACTTATTTCCGATCTCTGACAGCTTGTTTAAAACTGCAACTATTGTTACAAACTTTCAATAGCGGGCTCTCTGGGCGGAATGTGTAGCTCCACGAGCAAGTGCAAAGGGAAGTTTCTCACGTGTGACACAAGCTCCATGATGTGCGTCTGCCGGGGCGGATGCAGGACATTTCATGGAACGTGCATACCGAGTGAGTTACCGAGCTAAAACTTTATTTAAACCAACAAAATTGCCGTGTTAGTGAAATGCAACAAGTGCATGTAATGCGCATATTTATATATCGTAATGCTTCATGTTTGAATCGTTCAGGTTTATATTACACAGTTCTAACGTTGAACGTTGAACTGTTATTCTGAAGCAATCACGAATACAGATAAAATACATGTTACTTTAAAACATAGCTACATTTGAACAAATCGTGGTATGATTCTGATCAATGTTTTTTTCCAGACCGAAGGCAACACAAGTCGCCCGCTACATCAAATCTGGATGGTTCTCCAACAACATGCAAACCATTCAGTTCCAACAAACGAATATTGTACCAACGAAGTAACCTAGCGACTGCATTTCTTCCTTTAACTGTCTTAAATAACAGCATTAACAAAACCTCAGGGCCCGTATTCAACTCACAAGAAGTAAAACTGTTACCTTACAAAAGCAAACCACACCTATGCTTTGAGATTATTCACACCAGGATTAAAATGGTTCCACTCGCAGATATATGAATTCAGCTTTAGTATAGCATCTGCTTGTACAAGAAAGTACATTATATTCGGTTTCCATGGTATTATAACAATAAAACCTGTCTTATATGAAATGGAAGATGAGTTGAATACAAGCCCAGACGTGGAGTTGATAAAGATTATTCGATACTAATATCATGAATAAAAGTGAGACGTATTGGTGTCATTTTCGCTTAGGACAATGAAGCAGTTCTGTTCAGTATCGCACTCGAATTCTTACTAGACTCGTCCATTTTCAGCGATTACGAGAAATCAAACAAACAGAAAAGGAGAATGCTGCAAAGAGTGAAAGGGTTCTGTAATCACTCGATGACATTCAGCCCTGTTATACGTAGATGGCAACTGTATGCAATGTAGGAAGCCGTTGAAAACGATAAATGTATTGTTCATTGACTATATTCATATTCACTCGGACATGACAATCCATCCAGCTTTCTACCGCCTGCCCACAAATCCAGCTTCTTAGTCATTTAAGAAGAGTTAGATTTAATAGTGAAAACGCAACTCTAATTGATCCAATGTAATATTTTACTGAAATTAATTTGGATGAAATTTACAGTACTGTACAGCCGTTACAAATTGGAAAATATTTGTTTCAATAACTCTAGCATCAGAAACATTAGATCAAAATAATGTTAATCTGGAAGTTGAAGTGTTGCGAAAGATTATAAATAACTTCCATCTGAGTGCTGGATATGGCATACCGAGTGTCCGTAAATATCAGAAACGAGGGTCCGGATACATCTTGAGGACTAAGCTCAAGATGAACGTAATGTTTATAGATAGAAGCAGTTTCGTCTGTCTAACGTGAATTAACTCAGCGATCGATGTATCTTCAATGAAGGCACACAGACGCGAGAAGTCGACAGGTGCAAGTCTTGCATTAGTTTGATCTCCAAATGGTATATCGGTTGGCAAGGGGAAGGGTGTCCCGTTCCCAATAAATATTTTGAAAAAAACCCTAATGAACGAACTATTTCCGGCATTCTCATGATTGCGAACCCCAACGTTCAGTGAAATTACGAAAAGCATTGAGCGACATTGTTAGCCTTCGATTGTTATTCTGGATTTAAAGCCTGAAGCACTTGTCATTTAGACGGAGTCAAAATGGAGTTGAACGCCCGGTAGTAATATGTCTAGGTACATCGACGTTACTTGGACCTGAGTGTGTATACCTCGAGACCTTGTATTATTTTGACAGAGTGTAAGATCTTTCGATTTCACTAAATCCGTTGTTGACATTGACCAGAACTCGCATCCATATGTTGGTGTTTTTTTGAATAACGATATAATTCTATAATCAATGGTCTAACCGGATTGAGGTTCCCAGGGTATAACCTACTACTGCAAATGTTCAGAAAGGTACCCCGCATTTTCATTCAAGCTTCGTCAATATTCGCAATGCATGATAGGGAACATGTTCCTTGAATGTATGTACTATATAATTCATTCCTTGAAATCTAGGTACTATGCAATAATTAATATTGTCATAAATAATGTTGAAAACCATGACAGGGCACTTCTGTACATAAACATTATATTCATATCGCCAACGCTTTGAATAGCCAGTACAAATGTCCAACCATGCCTGAAGGGCTGTTAGCGTAGTTCGATATGAGAACCATGTCGTCTACCTAAGGGTAGCTTACCGTGTTGTAGAAGACATAGATGCAGTAAGCACATGTCTCTAGCCAAGCCACTGTGATCGCTACATATTCTTGCGCATGCCTGTCATAAGTTTAAACGATAAGATCCACAGGGTAGGAGTTCAGGTATAAAGCTTAGCCTTCCGCCCAGAATACTTAAATAGGCAGACATTGTAACACACTTGATATCAACCTTTTGTGTATGGAACAATTACTACTTATCTCTTAAAATGTCGATTATCACTTTTAAGAACGTTTCAATTTATGTTTACCTTCAACGAATTATGATTCAAAATACATGTTCACATAAAAACCTATTTAGTCGCGTCTTTGATGCCTTGCCACATAATTCGTCTTGTCAGGCCAAAGTTTTTATATCTTTAGATTTACGGAGCGCCGTCCCTAAATATTGCAAAACCTAAATCAAAATGAAATTAAATTTCGTAGTTTTTTTTTCGCCGAACGTTGCTCCAGTGTAAAGACGAAATTAAAACTAGTGTTCTATAACCCATATCTCAGAATCAACTGGTGTACCAATTGTCATTCATTGTCGGTCTTTTTACTACAATACCACGTAAACCAGTCGAAAATACGCGGGGAAACAGACCAGGTATCCGCATTGTGTGCACACCGGTCTTACTGACCTGTGTGAAAGCACTCTAAGCATGATGGGAACGCACTACTTTTTCAAGATGGCGGCTTAAACACGGAAGTGTCAAAATTATAAAATTGTAAAGTGAAAAACAATTCAATTTAAACGCCGTTTGTGTGATCTACTGCAGATATTGATAATATTTAATTTATTTAACTGGTCTTTTATTGTATTTTATATAGATGTAGCATATATAAACGTCATATTGATAAGAATGTCGTGAAAAATGAAAACGCACAAATATGGATACTCCAGTAAAGGTTGTACGACATTGTTTAACATGTAACAGCCAAGCACAAGGAATCTGAGAAATGTTGCTATGCGAAACATCATGTTTAAAGAGCATTTTGAAGTTTAAGAGTGTGATTTACAGGAGTTGAGCAATGACAGATTTGTAATGTGTGAAGCATGTATGAAAAATTTGGAAAAAGTGTTCACGATGAAAACTGTCCTAAAGAAAAACTTGGCAGATAACAAGTTAATTCAGGAGAGGAGAAAGCGTATGATTTTACATTCTGTTTCACCAGTAGTAAAGAAGTTTGTACGAAACAGACTAACTCCAGTCAAACCTCGAAAAAGTGTGAAGCAACTGTTTAAGATCAACACAGAAAAAGAATGCCCTTTAGAAACTGTAAGTTTAGAAGCTCCTTCAGAACAAAATGTGACAAGTGATCATTTATACAGTGCACCAATAAATACCACCAGCCAAGCTGAACATACATATGCAGCAAATAATTTAAGGGACAAATCACCTGGAAACTTAAATCCATATCATTCACATAAGAAGAATGTTTTGTGTCCATTACTGATATCCAAGGGGTCAAAGGAATTGTTAGAGCAAGCTGTTAATAACATGTCACAGGGTATTATTTCAGCAGAAGAAATGTTAGAAGCAATCGTTAACATTCCTTTAGTTTTTGAAAGACTTTGGCAAATTATTGTGCTAAAAATATCAGTTCAAATGGACCAAATTTGTAGCTTAAAACAGCCAAGTGTCCTTAGGTCAAAAGTAACAGACATTAAGGTAGAAACATTCTTTCGGGACATACTGTTAGAGATGCATGAGCGTTGCCCTAGAGCTTTGGACTTTCTGATGCTCATGGCATGCCCAGTTCGGTAATGCCAGAAGAAAGCTACGTCATCCAAGCCATTTATGCTATGGCCATGTACTCCAGAAACTGCCAGCTGATAGCATTCCAAAAATGTGTTGCTGCCTCATGTATCAGATATAAAGCAGGGAATGGTGTAAGTACTATGCAAACATATTTTTTAAATATTTTTAATATAAATTATAATGTAATACTTTAAAAGCAAAATTTCAAGGCAAAAAATAAATATATTTATTTTTATTTTATACAGTTGTACTGCATATAAAAATACAAAGTTTTTGCAATATTTTTGGTCATTTATTTGAAAAAAAAAACATTTGAAAATATTTTGTTGTTTGTTTGGCATTATAAATATAGTTATTTTAATATGACAATTTATTTATTTTGTTGTATTTTAGTTACTTGGGCTAATGCACACCATGGGTCTAAGCGTCCCTGAACAAACCAAGCTGACCCTGTTGGATGAACTTGGAAAAATTAATGGAAAGGAAGTCATCGCTGCTCTCAATCAAGGAAAAACATTGAAGATAACCGTGGACAACATTGATGGAAGGATTAAAGCTAATCATGTTAGTAAACAAAAAATAATAAAAATGATAATTAGAAAAACAACAAAAATAATACCATTGCCTTTATGGCTGTGCATATATATTTTCTTTATAGCAATATAAATAATTATTAGGCATGTTTATTTGATGTATGCTACATGTAAGTTTTAGCAGGCACTGATAAGTCTCATAAGTTTTCAATAAAGGCACATGTATTGGTTTAATCACTGGTTACATGTATGTTCTTGGTCGGCTGAGCTTACCACTAATACCAATAAAAATGTGAGTAGGTCATCTGTCTATATTACTGAAATACTGCTGACAATGGTACAAATTCATTTTAACACACCTTGTATTAAATGTACACACTAATATTGTATTTCCTTACAGGTGAGGTTGGATGGTGGGAACAGAGATTTTCACTACACACATTGGTCTGTCATTATAGACAGATTTCACCCCAGAGACCTCCAGGACCTTTGCTTTTAACACAAATGGGGCCACTTGAAAAATCAAACTTTTCCCATATCCGGTTGGCAAAATAGCCATCACATCATGTTTACTTAAAACATGCATCAAACATTCCCTCTGACAGTCTTTCAGTGGTTTTACAAACCCAATTTCCTTAGACACGCGTGTTATTATTTCGTCCATTGTTAGTTAAAAACCGAAAGAGAAAGTACATAGTTTTAAATATCTGAATAAAATAATAGTAACACGGTCGAACTTTTAATTGTATCTTGAATTTTAAGACCACTGAAGAATAAGTAAACCATTTTTAATCACTTGAAAAAGATATAATGTGTTTTATTAAAAAAATCGCCATCCCTACGCGGACTACTTTATGTCGGAGTATTTTTTACCCCAAATGAGGGTGAGTAATGCGTCGTAAGACACAGGTCTATTTTTGAGACCGGTGTGTACACATTGAGGTATCCGTAACCGTACCAACGTCCGGTCAAAAGTGAAAGTGTTTACATAGTAACCATACGAGAGAATGAGATTCGGAAGCGGTTCGGACAAAAATTTAGTTGTACAATATTTCCTGTTTTTTCTTTGACAACAAAGCAGTTTATTAGCATATATAACGGTATCAACATATATGTCTTGAATGAAATCAATCGTGTCCACGTTGCATCTGATATTAAACGGTTATAAGTTGTCGATTTCACAACACCATAAATGTTCGATGTTTATAGTTTAAAAATAGTAACACAAATTTAGGTCACTGATCGAAGACGGACAACTTCTGTATTAAATAAATTTATAATTGATTGATTTATCCCCCTCATAAGCATTTCATTGCGATATTAATTCAGAAACATACTTTTGTATAGATGTACAGAATTTGTTTTGCCTTTGAACGATCTTTCAAAATTTCCTAGTTCAGCTGTTGGTGAGGTATACCACAGAGTCTGATCCAGCGCTTGCATTTTTCTAAATTACTCACTGATTTTGGAAACGGAACGAATTTCACACCATGTTTAAGTCGGTCTGGATACCTTGTATCCGAATAACAAGTACCATAACAACAGCTTTTTACCAATACAATAAGGCGAGGAAATTCCAACGCATGTTTATGACGGACAAAATGGCGGATAACAACACGGCTTATCAGCGCTGTATTCCGATTGGCTGATGGGACCTGTCAATCAAATCCTGTCGTAAGGTTAATTAGTCAATGGCATACCCCTTATTTCTGCAGCTTTATAGACACATTTTTACTACAAAGACGTTCTGATGTTAATGTATTGTATTTAAACCAAACCGTCGATAATTTTACGCGTGTATATTGTGAAATGTTTGTAGATCTAGCATGTTATTCGCGATTCGTGGAATGATTGCGCAACTTCCGGTAAAAATAAGGAGACAAAAATTCGTGGGTTGTATTTGTCAATAAAAAGTCGCTGGTGCACGTCGTATATTGACAAGGGTGAATTGAATTACAGCGCAAAACTGCATAGGTTCTGTTGAACAGAAACTTCAAAATAATATCGTGTTTATCAAAGTCGAAAGGGATATTTTTTTCTTAATTTGACTCTGAGGAGCATTGAACACATACAGTACTGCTTTACGATCATATATTGGAAGCGAAAAACACAAGGCATCCTATTACGGTCGTAGTTGTTAATTTGTTTCATACTGAATTGGAATTCAAATCGTTATGAAATACTGAAGATGATGTAATCAGAAAATAGTGTTTGTTTCTGATATGAAATCAAACTGATCGGTTGCTCATGTGTCAAAGGGCATCCCTATGGCTGGAATTAGAAGGATATTGTTAGGATCAGTTCTTAAATCAGTATGAAGACATTTCATTTGAAAACATATTACACTTGCCAAGTTTATTTTAATGCTCCCAAATCTTCATTGGTGAAGAACATACATATAGTTTATAGAGTTTGACCGTCTATGCACCCGTATGCCCTGTCAGACTTTGAGGTGAGGAGGTATGTCCATCAGGGCTTGGACTTTATTTGGTAATATTGTCTATATATGAAAACCACATTGAATTGTCACAGTGCTATTTGTTAAAGACAGAATTATATTGTGGCCAATTTAGTCAGTAATGCCCATTTCAATTTCTTTATTACACTGACATGTTTCATTAAATCTATAGGTTGATACTAATTATATATGCATCACATATGCATAAATGCATAGTTGCATTTAAACAAATATACCGTTAAGGCGTTAGCAATTAATTTCAATAAGCAGTTGAACTGTGTTCTGGTCAATATTTCCAGTCTATAAAAAGCATCTTAAGTTTTGCTTACGAAACTTAATTGTGATCTTTTACCCTTAGTACAGCCTATAAATTGGCTGACACAAGTCAGGTGTGTTTTGTCTTCATGATATCAGAAGATTTAAAAAAATCCGATTTATTTTTATTAGTTTCTTCTTCAGGACTTTTAATGCATTTTTTATTTCCACCTCCTTACTCATTTTTTTTAACCTCCCGTAAATCTAAAGATAAAAAACTCTGGCATATTCACTATCCAGAGTTTGATTGAGTGTTAATTTCTTAAAACACTTCGACAAACCTTTTCACAATACGGCCGTCTGATGCACAGGTGCTCGTCACATTGCCTGTATACAGTAATATATTTTTTATAATTGTTTATTTTTGATATATATATATTTTTTTAATATTTTTTTTGTCAAGATAGTGAATAAATGTCATTTAAAACAATATTCCACAATTGTTCATGAAAAAAGTTAGTACATATATATATTTATATTTATATTAAGGTGAACATGTACAAAAATTCTCAAATTCCAATCGGACCTAGTCAATAGAACATGGTTCCTAAAAAAATGGAGATAATCTAATAATTTTTACACTTTTGATTAGGTAAGATTCCCATATACAAGAAAAATATAACTTTTATGCTAGTAAGATTTACCTTTACGGCATATTCAAACAAAATGCACCGACCAGAAACTAAAATTTGCCATTACGAAAGAACCGGGAGGTTGAAAAACGAACGGAATTTTCTCCCCTAAACACGTTAAATACAGACTGACATGCAAACTTTGAACATGCATTACAAATAAAAGCTTGAAATATCATTCCTACCGTTTAAAACTCGTTGAGTAAGACGCGTACACCACTTCCAAGCACTACCCTTTAAATGCCGAGTGCCAGGCAAGGGAACTCCTTGTACCAACTTTTAACGTCTTTCGGTATGACGCAGCCAGGGATCGAACCCAAAACCTCCCGCTCCGTAGGCGGACGCCTTAACCACTAGGCCACGGAGACGACCCACACATGTGCGAATCATGACACTTACAAAATGCATACATTTAGTTTTTATCCTAAGATAAACACACTCAGGTCCAAGTAAACAGAAGGTTTCAAACATTTGGAATATAAGGACTCTCTTGTAACTCAGGGGCATTAACCCGACCGCTAACAGAAGGTTTCAAACCTAGGACTTTGGAATACAAGGATCTCTCTTGACACCCAAGTGCATTAACCCGACCGCTTACAGAAGGTTTCGAACCTACGACTTTGGAATATAAGGATCTCTCTTGTAACTCAGGGGCATTAACCCGACCGCTTACAGAAGGTTTCGAACCTACGACTTTGGAATATAAGGATCTCTCTTGTAACTCAGGGGCATTAACCCGACCGCTTACAGAAGGTTTCGAACCTACGACTTTGGAATATAAGGATCTCTCTTGTAACTCAGGGGCATTAACCCGACCGCTTACAGAAGGTTTCGAACCTACGATCTCTCGTAACTCAAGTTAACTCGAGCAAGTTTATCGAAAATCTACGGTGCATATTGTCAGATGTCTGCGAATATTTTAATGTAGATTCTTATTTGTTAGTACTGAAAATAATTTATTTGAATATTCCGTGCTTTTATACGATGTACGATATCAAATAGAAGTTTGTATTTGCGCATTGGTTTGGTGAAGTGTACAATAAACTTGACCACTTATCAATTACTACAAATTAATACAATCTAATTGTCAATATACAAAGATATGAAAAGATAATAAAACTATGTTATTTCACAGACTGATGGATATCTATACCCAGATTTATATTCTCTTCAAATGGTGTTGAAAGTGTTTTTGATTTGTCTTGTAACGTGTAAGTATCCTTTCCTTAATTTCCTCTTTTACATTACAAGTTGCAACCCAATGTACGGCTGTCGACTTGTCATAACAAGACCATTTCTAATTCAAAATGACTCGAATAGATTTTTTTTTAAATTATTATGTGGACGTGTGCCGTATCAAGTTATTCACAAGTTATATTTGTCACAATTTTTGAAATATGTTATCATGAATTTTTACAAATCGATATCTGAAAATAACGCACGGTCAAACAATGCGTTGCTATACCAAAGCATACACAAGTTGTCCGATGTGCGCTGGAAGGCTGTGTGACTAGGGAACTATAATTGTATCCGTTACAGCTCATATGTCCGTCTTTCCATCTATAGTTGTGTATGTCTGTCTGTTACCTGGTCTATACTAATGACCTTATCAAAGTTCCAAAGTTCTTAAAAATGCAATTTTACTCCAAAATAAGATGTACTACAATTAATACGTTGTTTTAACGTACTAGAAGGATGAATAAACTTCGGAAACAAATCATTTTCATGAAGGTTACACGTTAAAGCATGTTTTTCTGAGTTCACTCTGACAATCTCAGACATAAATATTGTTTGTATTCCTTTCTTTATCACCGAGAGTAGTGCTTACTATAGTCATGATTTCTAACGCTTTCTTATGGAAACGTACATACATGTATATGCAAAGAAGAAATTGGTGGTTGTCTTTGGTACATCCAGCCTGAGACAACAAGTCTATTTTATTTCAGTTAGATCATAGATCCATATTTTAACTAACCCTAACCCTGTTATAACGGACAGATATAATAAATAAAGAGCAGAATAATGTTTCATTCACGTAAACTAATAGTATACGGATTCTTGCGACATTTATAAAGTATGTTATTCATTTTATAGACGTGCTTGAAATCTTGAGAAGGTATGCGAGGCCTTGTTTGTCACGAACAGAACAGAACAGCACAGAACGGTTATGAACCTGTTCGTAGACCCAATGTGGCCGAGTATTGTACAAGATGGTTGCAAATACAAAACATTCATACATTTGTATTATGAACGCAGTCTATTTTTTATCATTTTAGTGATAATGTAACTTCTAGGATGGTCGGGATATTATACAAATGCAACTTCAGACATTCAGAGAAAACAACCGTTTATTGGCCAAAGGGCGAAATTGTACATTTGTTCGTAAACTCTATAAACGCGTTTTAAAGCTGCATTCTCACAGATTTACCATTATTACAACTTTTTATATATTTTTTTTCATAGACAGAGCAAACTTTTGCGTTAATATATGCAAACCAATGATAAAAGTTTGCTGACTAAAAGCAGCTCGTAGACTTTCATACTTCCGTTCGAAAATTAATGCTTTATGGCTTACTAACGTTTTAAGAAAATTGCATAAAACATGAACTTAAATATAAAAATCAGCGATCTAATTTTTATTCAGCAGTCTTATATATCTGGTTATCATGGATTTTCGCAAAAATTGGCTCGTTCCAAGACAAAAAAATAAAATAAAAAAAAGTTGTCAAAACGTTCAATCTGTGAGAGTGCAGTTTTAAGAGACAACTGATGTACATGCTATGTGGACTTTACGGCAACTACAAGTTGTAGATAAACATGAAATATCTGCGTGGTATCTTTCATTTTAATGATTAAAATAGATAAAGTGAGCGTTGATAAAGTGTTAAAACTTTTGATTATTTATTTGATTGAAGACTAGATTTATAGCGTTATTTATTAATATGTCCAGTTAAATCTGAATTATTGTTCTTCGCCATTCATCCATATGCATTCAAAGAGTATTTAGTTATGGTGCGAAATGCTGGCGTACATCATCTTCCCCTTGCCTGAACTGTAAACTACAAGTACTTGCTCTTACAGTTGAGTATGGAACAAAACATGTTGGATGATTTCAAAGTGACACTCTATATAATATAATACATGCATAAATTTTGAGCGATAAAACTTTTACTACTTACGAAATAAAGCATTTTATGGAAAATATTAATTACTGATAAAAAAATTGTAACCGTGTATTAATAGCTGAAATAAATTATTGGTGTGGGCTAAAAGATTACATGTGATCTACTATCGTCAAATCAGGTAGAAATACTGTGTTTTCTGCACCTTTCTTTCAAATTAAACTCGGTGTCCTCCATAAGAAGCATTAAGAAGCATTGTGTTCGACATTTATTCATCCTTTCTGGTTTAATAAAACAATGGAATTATTCTGATTAATCTTATTTGGAAGTAAGAGTGCATCTTTAAAGATGTTTAAAATTCAGTCAAGTACATCTGAGCCTCTTTCTGTGTACACCTCGTCCATCCACCCACTGATGATGCGTGGGGTGGGTAAGCAGACCTTCTTAACTCAAAAAGAAGGCATGTTCACACCGCATATATAATCATTGTTTGACAGATGATGAGTTGGTAATATACGAGTTCTTCTTTCCTATTGTAGTAAAATCTTGGCAGTATCACGCTGAACGATTTCCTTTTTTAGAAGAACAGAACAGAACATATTTTAAAACAGTTTCGAAAACAACCTCGGATGTATATAGACGGTTTAGAATGTCATAAGTCGGGACACTTAAACTACGATGCAAGTTGATCGCGTAAAAATCTCGATTTAGCAGTTAAACTTAATGACTTTACTCTTGGAAATCTTAACTATGTTTGCAATAATAAACTTCACTGGCAATCAAGTGTAACTTAAATCTACAAATACAATGTAAAACACTACATGTTATTAATAATATTTTTAAAAAAAATACGACCTAATTCTACTGGTGTACCGGCATACATCCGAGGTTGTTTTCGATAAAAATGGCAGAGGAGCTCCGAATGCACTAACTAATTTTCAAAAACTTATGAATAACAATAAACTCTTCATGTATCCCATATTTATAGCATTTAGAATACTCGATATAAACCAGAAACCGTTATCTTAAACCGCGGAATAAAGCAAGAGTGTCTCTATCTGCAAGTGTTTATATTGTTGTTGCTGATTTAATGGCGAAAAATAAAACATAGATATGTGATACTCAATTTGCACTGGAATCATGGAATCATGGAACCATGGAATCATGGAATCATGGAACCATGGAACCATGGAACCATGGAATCATGGAATCATGGAATCATGGAACCATGGAATCATGGAATCATGGAACCATGGAATCATGGAATCATGGAATCATGGAACCATGGAATCATGGAACCATGGAATCATGGAATCATGGAATCATGGAACCATGGAACCATGGACTCACGGAATCATGGAATCATGGAACCATGGAACCATGGAATCACGGAATCATGGAATCATGGAATCATGGAATCATGGAACCACGGAATCATGGACTCATGGAACCATGGAATCATGGAACCATGGACTCATGGAATCATGGAATCATGGAATCATGGAATCATGGAATCATGGAATCATGGAACCATGGAATCATGGAATCATGGAATCATGGAATCATGGAACCATGGAACCATGGAATCATGGAATCATGGAATCATGGAATCATGGAATCATGGAATCATGGAACCATGGAATCATGGAACCATGGAATCATGGAACCATGGAATCATGGAACCATGGAACCATGGACTCATGGAATCATGGAATCATGGAACCATGGAACCATGGACTCATGGAATCATGGAATCATGGAACCATGGAATCATGGAATCATGGACTCATGGAACCATGGAATCATGGAACCATGGACTCATGGACTCATGGACTCATGGAATCATGGAACCATGGACTCATGGACTCATGGAACCATGGAATCATGGAACCATGGAATCATGGACTCATGGAACCATGGACTCATGGAATCATGGAATCATGGAACCATGGAATCATGGAATCATGGAATCATGGAACCATGGAATCATGGAATCATGGAACCATGGACTCATGGAACCATGGAATCATGGAACCATGGACTCATGGAATCATGGAATCATGGAACCATGGAATCATGGAATCATGGAACCATGGAACCATGGAACCATGGAATCATGGAATCATGGAATCATGGAACCATGGAATCATGGAATCATGGAATCATGGAACCATGGAACCATGGAATCATGGAATCATGGAACCATGGAACCATGGAACCATGGAATCATGGAATCATGGAACCATGGAATCATGGAACCATGGAACCATGGAACCATGGAACCATGGAACCATGGAACCATGGAATCATGGAATCATGGAACCATGGAACCATGGAACCATGGAACCATGGAATCATGGAACCATGGACTCATGGAATCATGGAACCATGGAATCATGGAATCATGGAACCATGGAATCATGGAACCATGGAACCATGGAACCATGGAACCATGGAATCATGGAATCATGGAACCATGGATTCATGGAATCATGGAACCATGGAATCATGGAATGATGCATTATACATCACATATTCAAAAATAAAACAATAGGTACATGAACTAAAATACAAATTAATGAAATATGCAATGTCTATATAAAATCGTAGAACGTAAATTTGACGTTAACTAGATAGATATCAAATATAATATTCTTATGACTGACACACGACTGTGTTGAGATTTTATAAAAGTTCTATATCGCGTAACTTTTATGTTATCTTGCTTATTTAAATGCAAAACAGCAAAGAAACATATTCTCTCACAGGTGCGGTTGGGGTCCTGACGGCGCCTGGTGGCAACAGCGCGGGTAGCACGGTAGACCTATGTTCACTACCGGTCCACAACACACTGCCGGTCACCGGCACGTGCAACTTCAACTCGGACAAATGCGGTTATTCCTTTCCGCCATCTCTCTGGCACATACATTCGGAAAACTTTGGCAGTCTCATTTACGGCAAAGTGTCGGGCGATGACCACGGTATTTAAGTTGGCAGACAATTAGTTAATTATATTACATATTTTTATAAGTTTACTAATATTAAAATATCACATACATAATAAATTGTCAGTATTTTGTATGCGTTGTAAGACTGCAATTGGTTGGTTATTCTGACATTGCAGTTGCACTCAAGCGATGCCATAACTTTTCAGGTGTCACGAAGTATATATTGGCTTTGTTGTATAATGTATACAAACATATCTATTTAGATATGTAGCATTTGACTATAAACGCCGGTACAATGACCACAACTTGAAAAAAAGAATGCCTGTTACATTAATAGCTAATTTTGTAGATGTATGGTTTAAGCTGTTTATTAAAATACTATTTAGTCAGTCTGACGGTCTCCCATCTTATTCTGGTACATTTCCCCACACGCATGGCAGCGTCTCATTTGCCCTTTTCCAGTCGAACGACCTTTAACTGAAAAGAAAAAAGGTATAGGAGAGACATACAAAGTGGGTGGCATCCACTGCCTGTAAGTGTCTAAGTATCCAAGCACAATACTGATAATTGTTTTCAGAACTGTACATATGGTCCAAATTTCACTGGTGAAATTTCAAAAATAAGAAAGAAGGTTAAAAGGTCACAGTCAAAGTATTCAAATGACAAAATTGAAATTTGCTTTCAAAACTGTACATACACTTAACAAAACTTATAAGTATACAGGTATAAATATGCTCATACCTCGGTAAATACTGGCCTGATTGGGTGAAATTTTCAACAAATATTGCTTAGATATACGGTATGTTATTTTATTTATTACATTTCATAAACGATCAGATTTAACACACAACAATCAATAAATGTGATGACGCGTAAAATGTAAATGTCACAATACATAAAATAAGAGAATCTGCCACCCACGGTTGAATTTGACCAAGTCTAATAACGTGTGTGTCCACCCTGACTGTTGATCACAGCAATGCAGCGTCGACACGGTTTCAGGCAATGATTGGTATTAGGCTTCAAACTCTATTTGACTTTTTCCTGAATCTAAAAGCGTTAACAGGTGAAAGTAAAAGCTTACAATCTATATCGAGGGCTTTCTTCGCATATTTGTATCTATTTTGTTATCAAACAGTTAACTTTATTCCCTTTCACATCACATTTCATCGGTACAGTTCGGTATATTTTGAAATCCATGAATTGTCTTGGGAGCTTCACTGACCAAATAATGAAGATGAGCTTGTTTAAAAATCAAGTCCTTTATATGAAAGCAAACACATATATATCTATCAATAAACACAAAGTACAAAAAGATGTAACAAATACTTAAACTAATTTGGGGAAATAAGCATACAACTCGCTTTTAAAAATGCATGTGAAAGGTTAACTGGTTGAAAACATTTCATATTACAATTAGTTTAATTTAATAATTGTTTGTTTAATAACTTAAATAAAATGAACTTAATAAATACTTGCAAACAGAAATAAGATATGTACATTTCTAAGTGAGTTCATATTTTAAGACAAATAATTGAATAACATAATTTCCACATAATTCAAACTTCTTATTATATGAATATAACTTCTAAATTTTTTAACAATAAATTCACAAAATATTAAAACTATTATATTTAAAAGTACTTTGATAAAATAAATTGAGTTAAACACAAAAAGTAATATATAAAAATGATAACAACATACCTGAATAATGAAGATGAGCTTGTTTAAAAATCAAGTCCTTTATGATTTTCAGGACACAGACTTCATCTTAAATACTAAGTTTTCAACAATATGTCCAGATCTCAGATTTGATAAGCATCATTAAATCATTAACTTGTCAGTACAAAAACTCTAAAATTGAAGCTGAGTAGCCTGAGGGATTGTGCTACTGTTTTGAAGAAAAATATATGATAGGTTGACATCAATTAATGTAATTAAAGGAAACCACTTAGCCTAATTATAAGGTGGCCAAATAATTAAACTTAAAAACAAGTTAAGAATCTAAAAATATATTTATTAACTGCCAAAAATAGTATACAGGCTGTAGGCATTAATATGTTTACATGATTTATAACAGAACAGAACAGAACAGATAATTTATTAAGACTTGTACAAAGTACATCATCTTCTTAACCATATACATATAATAATTGAACACATGGTGAGAACACAGGTAATACAATAATGAGTAAATTAGAATACAGATGTATGGACATATTCAAATTAGGTGAGGATGAACAAAAATATAACAAAAAATGAATCATTGTTATAATTCAATATTAAGAGTTGTTCGTCTTATACATAACGCTTCTTTGACAAATAGTTTTATAAGTTCTTGTCTATTTGTTGAATTTAACAGTTCAATAAATTTTAGTACAGACGGACGTATATAATAATTACGTTTGATGTATTTCTTTCTAATAAGATTAAAACATGGACAAATAAAAATAAAATGTAACTCGTCTTCTATATCTCTTCTATTACAACATAAACAATATCTTTCATCACGTTGAATTCGATTATGGTTATATCTACCCGTTTGAATTCTTAAAGGGTGAACAGAAAGTCTAAGTCTACAAAAGAATAGGCGTAAGCTTTTAGGTAAAATGTTTAAATTATGTTCATAACCAAAAGTGGTTTTAAAGTCTTTATACGAAAACAAGACTGGACTATCAAGAGAGCGATACCACTCTTGCCTAAAACAATCAATTATTCTAGTTTTTAACTCACACAAAAAATACTTTTCATTTGATACACTGGCATTATCAAATACATGTCCAAAGCCAAACTCGCTCAAAAGCTTTCTAACATTTGATACCCAATTATTCTTTCCTATTACACAGTCTGATAATGCATACCTATATACAGTGCGCATTATGACATTATCACTTCTTACAACCTTAAGCCAATATTGTATAATTCTAACAAATCTATGTACATAAAGAGGATATCTGCCAAGCTCACCGTAAACACTTGCTGAACATGTATTTTTTCTAACATTTAATAGACGTTTACAAAATTTTTAATGAATTCTTTCAATTTTCTTAGACTTGGTATAACCCCATATTTCCGAAGCATAATTTAGAACAGGAGCTACAAAAGCATCAAATTGTTGACATAGAATCTTTGGTTTCAGGTCATATTCCCTACATTTACATAATAATACATTTAGTGCTTTTAAAGCTTTACCAGTTAAATGTTCTTGGTTTAAAGCATAATTACCAGTATAGTTGAAAACAGTTCCTAAGTAATTAAAATCATTCACAACTTCAATAGACTGGTCATTGTAGGTCCAATGTTCTGATGGCAATAGCCCTCCCCTTTTACGAAAAACCATAAGTTTTGTTTTAAGTATATTTACAGATAAACCCCAGTTATTACAGTATTCTAAAAGTCTATCCAAATGTTGTTGTATTTCTTCAGGTGATTTTCCTACGATAGCCATGTCATCTGCAAATAACAACAATATAAGGACAATGTCATCAATTAGAAGTCCAGAATCTACATCATTCTGTAAAAATAATTGTCTTCAACAAAGAGAGAAAATAGTAAAGGGGGCATAACTTCTCCTTGACGGAGGCCTACAGCATAGTCGAAGTAATCAGAATATGTAAAACATGATTTAACACAAGATTTAACTTTTTGATGCATATCTCGTACTATTCTAAGTAGTTTTCCTTGAATACCGCATTTGTACAGTTTCAACCATAAAGCATTTCTATAAATAGAATCAAAACATTTCATCTTATCAACATAAACAACATAAAGTCTTTTATTGTCATTCAAATATTTTTGCACTAATGACGTAAGAATAAAAATAGCATCTACAGTTGATCGCCCTTTCCGAAATCCGAACTGAGCGTCCGAAATTATGTTATGTTCATTACAAAATGTATCAATGCGTTTAGTTAGTACAGTTGTAAAAAGCTTAGACAGGCAACTAACGAGTGTAATTCCCCTATAATTATTAACGTCATCTAAAGTACTCTTTTTATGCAATGGTATAATAACACCTTCCATCCACTTATCGGGAAAAAATCCTGAGTTTAAAATACCGTTAAAAATATCACATACATGCAAAGGCAAAATATCGAACGTCTCTATAAAGTATTCATTCATCAGAATGTCACTCCCAGAAGATTTATTACGCTCAATGATTTAATAGCAATATGTATTTCATTGACAGTTATAGGCTGATCTAATTCGGAAAATGAAACATCAACATTATCAAAATCATGCGTGTTGCAAAAAATTTCAGACTCTTCGTTAAAACATTCAAAGACACTACTACCTAATGCTGAAAAATATTCCCTAAATGTTTCATTTGGTATACTGTCAGCCGTTGGTCTGGATTTTGGTTTAAAATATTTCCAAAAATCTCTAGGCTTACTTTTTTTAATTGTTCTATTTCTTGCATTTTTAATCTGTATGTATTATTTTTCTTTTTACTAATAATATTTTTATACACACGTTTATGTTCTACTAATAACAATCTATTTCCATGCGATTTATCGCTATTAAACCAATGTAATGACTGTAAATACACGTTATGCGCTTCAATACATTCAGCGTCAAACCAGTCGATATTTTTAATACATGTGTCCACATGGAAATATGCTTTATTATTGACATTATGACATTTTGAGAATAAAGGGTCAGCAACAGAACGTATAACATTCGTAAATTCATTAACAGCGTCATTTACAGATTGTCTAGTGTTATCAATATTATTAATAATGTGATTGAATTTATAGACATGCAAAGTTCGAAAAGGAGTTTTTAGTCATAATAGTTATTCTTAAACTATATCTAAATAAGTAATTCTGAGTTATTTAACAACATACACATATTATCCACATAAAAATAAATATTTGTGATTCCAATTATCATTTTTACATAAATTTATATTTAATTTATGTAGCAAAAATGTTGGGCATAATACTTATGTGATGATGATTTCCCACTGGGATGGTACATACACTTTGTTAATTTCTTCTTATGTTCAATTGAAAAATGAAAATGGAAACACATTCATTTGACAAAATACCACTTTCTAAGAATTTATGGTTACTGTTTTTGAGATTTGGGATTTCTTGAATGCAGTATACTAATCAGCTGACCACATATTGATTTCGATTTTTTTCTCCACAAGAATCACTCCAAGGTATCACCTTTTCAACACTAGATATTCTACCTACAATTGCATTTAGATATAAAAACAAACATACACGTTCCTACTTCACAAGCTTGATTTTCATCCGAAAATCACAGGAGCCATATCAGAGAAAGAAATGTTATAATAATGTTTTCGTTCGTAAACTACATGCTGTTTTTCAAGCTGAACTCTCACAGAACGATTGTTTTTTATTGTTTGTCTTGGAATGAGCAAATTGACAGATGCCTTAAAACAGTGACACTAGTCTTCTGACAAAAGATCAGATTGCAGTTTTTCATATTTACGTTCGAAAATTGATGTTTTATGGGTGAAAGCGTTACTAACGGTTTAAGTGAAATTTTCGGCAGTTTTCCAAACATTTGATATATATTTTATTGTGAGTTATTCTATTTGACCGAATTGAAGGCATTGATACCATAACAGCTGAGTCTGAGTCTGCGACAAAAACTGAAAAAGTGTCAAAACTGTCAAGCTTTAAGACAGCTTGCAGATCAAACTTTAATGTTGATGGCTCATGCTTATTTTTCATGTTGGACCATTTGTGTCAACTTGAATGGACTTTGTACTACTTTTTTCAGTTCCATCCTCTAAATTCCCTCTTAGATATAGATTTTCGCAAACGCTGCACACCTGACATTGGTCTCTTTTTGTGTAGAAGTAAGGAAAGGGGAGCGTTGAAACATGACAAATTCAGGGACGTAGCTAGAGCCATTTTGATGTACAGGTACACAAGTAGTGGGATTAATGGTACCCTGCGTTTGCAACTGCCTTTTTGCCGGTTTCTAGTGTTTTCAAATTATAATTTCTACAAACACTCAATTTTCTCTATCCAATTACAAAGAAATAAGAGTTTCTGCCTTTAATATTTCTTTCTGTTCTGGTTTATATAATCTCTGATTTCCCAGACAACCAATTTTCGACTCAAACATTTACGTCTTGGATTTTGTTAGCCGCATCTATATGAGGTGTAATATTTAATGAACATTGTCTTGTTTTGGCTTTACATCTGTTTTTCTTCGTTTCTAGCAACTGTTTCATGTTTGTTGTCATGCTCAAGGTCAACATTATTTTCAACATTGTATTAATAAAGCCTATTTTCATTGGTAAAAGGTTCCAAGTAAAGATTACACCTTTTTCCAGTGAAAACAATTGAATTGTTTTTGCATTGAAGGTACTTGGAACTGCACTTGGAGTCAGTATTTTCCATATAAAGAATTAACATAAGTTTAAAAATTTTACCACATTTAAAGAATATAGAATAACCCAGTATAATCTTTTAAAACTTCGCTTTATTTATTACCTTCTTTTCATCAGTTTCATTCACAAACTTTTTATGCCTTATTGTGTTACAGTTATCATCTTTAACACGGAAGCAGTCGCTTTCTTGCATGAACAAAGTGGGCACATTTTAAAAGATAATGAAATTCGTAACCGACATCGTTTGATTGCCAAAGATAACATTTCCTCAATTCCGTTCAATATTTAACCATCGCCCATTTTGAATAGGGAGATGGTGATTACACATTCGAAATATTGCAAATAGAAATCAGGAACATTATCAAAATATCACACATAACAAAATGTATCCTTAAACATTCTATAATTCAAACATTTTGAGAAAAAATAACATCAGACTTCCAACTTTATAAATATTGTTAAGAACGTGTTTGATTGATTTTTGTATATAGCAGTGGTTTTGTTGAAATTTTGATTATATCATACATAACTAATCCCACATTAATCGAAACTATGTTAAACATGATGCATCTTCTTGAAATGAGTACCATTGTCATTTAAATGGGAAATACGATTGTATAAAGCTTTGTAGATAGTTTGCCTTCAGTTGATGTAAACAAAATTATGCCAAATTCCAACCATACATCTTAATTACAATCGACAATGGACAGCGACCAAGATCACCATTTAACATAACATGAGGCATGCTCTTTTTAACACCGAGAACATATTTTAAGAAATCTGTGTGTACCTCTGTAATAATTGACAGGTCACCATAATCCCAGATCTCACAACCACATGTCAATATTGGAACAATAGTGTGGTCAAACAATTTTAGTTGGTAATAAATGGAGGGGTTTAAACTCCTAATTGTCCTTTTATTTCTAATGTTTCCTGAAGGTGGCACCTTTTACCTTTAAACTCTCGATGTGATATTAATATTCAGTAACCATTCATTCTGTCGAGTCTATCACATTTGCTTTATTGCAGAACAGAGCCAGTCTTACGAATAATTACACCAGTACCAGTGGCATATTTCCGTACAATACACATGCAACAACCTCTCAAAGTGAACCCTACACGCCAACCAAGAGAGATTCAATCACCTTTGTTTTCTCACTACAGGTCAGAGTCAGTCGTTTGCGTTGTTCCAATCTAACGACCCGAAAGAGAGTAACAGTACGGGGGATGTGGTCAGCGGCATCCATAGCCCCACCATTACCACACAGCATGCCTGTCTCAGCTTCTGGTAGGGACGACATAGGTTTTTATTTTACATGTTGATTTAGTTAAACTTCATTGCTAATTCTACTGCTACCCTTATCAAACAGACATTTAAAGACAATGTAACATAAAAAAACGACGAAAATCCAGTAACAAAATGTCAACCCGATACCCTTTTGCCTGTGAATATACGTGCAGTCCATATGTAGTAAACATGGACGCCAGTAGTCGTTTTAGAAAAACACGTGACACGGAATGCCAATTAGTATGGCATTTCTAACATGTTTTTAATGGGCATATAATCATCAATATCGTATGTTTTTATCGATCTAGTAAATTGACCTTTGACATTGTTTTCGAATTAAGACCATTGTTTACACTACTTCGCCACTGCCGCTTCTAACATCGACGACACGATACCGGCAAATAAGCTAAAATCTATATTCGCTGACATTCACACAGTTTGTGATCTAGTTATTCCTTTTTGAAATATTAAACTTAACTGCCCTTTATAAATGCCATGTCCAACTACATTAAATCGTACGTTCTACATATCTCGACATGCATTATAGAATTACCCGTACCACATGAAAGTATTAAGATTCAAAACGCAATAACTAATTTTAGTGCTTTATTAGACGCGGCTATAGGGACATATTTGCCATTGTCAATGGGGAAGTGTATACGGATAAATTTTAGTTATGAAAAAAAAGAAGATTTGTTAATGATATCAACTCTTATTCAACTTTACTTAAAATTTGTAGTCAATAACTGTTTTAATGCGTGTAAAACTTCTAAAACGTCATATAAAACGAATAAGCCTAATGTTTAAAGCAGGAAATTAAAAAAAGTTATTCTCTGTGTTTTTTGTATTGACTGGTCGCCGGTCATACGAATTTGTTATTTTAGAAATTTACTTTCTGTGAAAACGATTTATATACACACTGTGGTAGTAAATAAGCATGTGAGAATTTACGGGCATATTGTGAATAATAGTTTAAATTATGCATTTGATAACCAATATAAGTGCCTTAACACGACATTAATTGACTACTTTAAATTTAAGTGATATAAAATGGAAGTACAAAGCGTAATTCACACGATTTCACTAACAAATATAAGTCGCAATAACGAAATTAATACAATTTAAATTTAACTGATATAAAATGAAAGTTCAAAGCGTTATTCACACGATTTAAATCAAACATTAATGAATAAAAGTAGGCCGAAAAGGATCAGGCCGAAATGATATCTCGGCCGAATCGACACGACACCAATAATTTTATCGGTGATAAGGTACTAGTCTAAATAATTTACGCATGCCGGAGACGACCAGTAACTAAGATCTAGAAAGTTGATTAAGCCGTCATAGTTTGGCTATGTCCGTGTTTATTCGGAATGTTAACAATTGTATATATTGTCACATGACTTTATTGAGCCAATTGGGTATCGATATTTTTCACGTGACACAACGATTCAGCATCCTCCTCCATCCTTTTGCGGGGAAAGAAAACGCGAAAACTGGTAAGGCCATTTTTACCAAGGGCAAACTTTGTTTTCTCCATACAATGGCATGCAATGTACCGCTATGGCTCTGTTTGCATTATTGGCTTTTTTAGTTACGAATACAACCACATGTTAACGGCTGTCGATGTAGACTGTATACTGAATGAGGGAAATGCTTTGTATTCTACCATAGTCGAAAGTATAAACGAGGCTCGATATTTATCGCATAATGATTTGCGAACAATCCCCATTCAGCCGCGTCTTTGATGCCTAACATCAACATTCGTCTTGTTTTTATTTAAATGCCATAAGGTTTCTGATGCCGAACCAAAACTCCAAATTAGAGGTGTACCTTCGGACGGTAGCAGACAACAGTTCAAGACTTATCTACAGCTACAAGTACCAGCCGGCGTCTCAGTGGCGTCAGATTCGTATGCAGATTGATAGCAACCAGCAATTCCAGGTGAAATTATTATAACATGTACTTATAATCAAGGTATTGTTATATGAATCAATATTATTTTACCGTGGCTACCAAGATCGTAATTGGTTTATCATAAAATGATAACTTTTGATGAAATGACACTTGCTAATTAGGCCTAACAATAATTTATAGTCAAAAGATTTCTTAAAATATATCATTCCAGCTGGATTTTATGTCTGTGAAAGAAAACATATACGGGTACGTCGGACTAGACCATGTCGAAGTCCTGATTGGTAAGCGAATTTGGGGTTTTCTCCTGAAAGTGTAAAGTTGTTTTCATAGTGTTATGTTTTAAGTGGAGCACCAATACGCGTACAAGGGTAAAATGTTTTCTTTTATTCATTACATATTCGATTACTGACTTATTGTACTAGTCAATAGATTTATTAACATATAATGTACATCACAGAGCTTACGTGCATTACAGAAAAAGTTAAAACAACTAGTCCACCGCCAACAACTACGACCAGTCCACCTCCACCAACAACAACAGGTCCACCTCCAACAACTACGACCAGTCCACCCCCAACAACTACGACCAGTCCACCTACAACAACAACAACAACAACTAAAACAACCAGTCAATCTCCACCTCCGACAACTACAACAAGTCCATCTCCACCTCCGCCTACTACAACTCTTCCATCTCCACATCCAACAACTACAACAACTTCACCTCGGACAACTACTACCAGTCCCACTTCACCTTCGACAAGTCTTAAG
The DNA here is from genome assembly GCF_026914265.1 of Mya arenaria. Taxonomy (NCBI): domain Eukaryota; kingdom Metazoa; phylum Mollusca; class Bivalvia; order Myida; family Myidae; genus Mya; species Mya arenaria. Next base: position 67,724,133 of record NC_069124.1, on the reverse strand, counting down.
ACGCTTGCAACGCCCACAACGCCAGAAACAACAACTGGTGATAATATTTTGATTTATAGTTATGTACGAAGCTATTCCGTTCTGGTAACCGCTTAATATTTCAAGAATTGTTTTGAATGATAGTAAAAATGCGTTCAAATTTAAGCTATAAAAATAGTATTAGTACTTCTTGTTGCTACAAAATAGATAAAACATGTTTTCATTTTTTTCCCGTAGCAGGACAATGTGATTGCAAGTGTCCATCTGTATCCACAGTCTGTGCCAGTGACGTGATATCCACGACAGGTATAAACAGACACTGGCTTTGTTGTTTCCAATTAAGAAAAAATAAATTACCAAGATAAAAAAGTATACGGAAGAAAAACGCTCAGTTGTCGAGTCCTTCTTAGAAGTCTAAGTAATATAAATAAAAGAAATGGTCAGAAGATTGAAGAAATATCAGAAAGTTCATATTTTTTAGCGGCCCCCATTCCAACCCTTTGTGACCGACCCGCCGAACAACTGTCGGTCCACAGCCGTTACAGCTGCAGTTTCGATACAGACCTTTGTGCCTTCACACTTCCGATTTACCCACATCTATGGGAGTGGACACATTTTCGGTACGGCAACGCCGCATCCGGGGAGATAAGCGGGGACAGCTCTTCAGGTATGTATTTGACGTCGCGTGGAATAGGTTTTAATGTTGTACCATGCAGGGTCATGTGATCAAAATGGATCAGCCACCACATTTGTTGTAAAATAAAACTATAGAATAGGTTCGGTAAAAGAACAACCTTTATGAACAAACAATTGTATAAACTGATAAAAGAAAAAAAATGAAATATCAAGCTACAAAAAAACGTATGTCTTATACCGTTATTATAAACCTCTGGATATTTATACCCTACGGTTTTATAGCTTGGTTTACGAACTGTAGGACCCGATTCATGAAAGTTCAGAAAAAAGTTTCGGCGAATGTCTTGCATATTTAAAATAAATCGTATTTTTGATAAATGGGTAAACTTGAAATCAAAAGACAAATCTTTAGTCTTGTAAATGAGTTGTAATAGTTTTCTATTTCATAACAAGCTTGACCCTTTGTATGCCATAGTGTGTACACGTGACTAGCTCATCTCATTACCAGCAGTGCTGGTCACGCACATCATTGTTAAAGAAACCCTATCTTTTTATACTTTCCTCATACCTATACATTCGCATTTTACATTAAGAAACTGCTTTACCTGCTTAACTGCTTTAAATTATGCCAAAAAATCAGGGTTTCTTTTGTAAAAAATATTTTTGTTCCTATCATTTCAGACGGCACGGGTGGGTACATGGTTTTCAACACGGACAACAATCACGTGCAGAACGGCACGACGCACGTGCTCGAGTCACCTACGTTGTTGGCCTTCACCGAGTACTGTCTCTCCTTCCGGTTCAACTTACCCACCAACGTCTCGAGCTTTCACGTGTTCTTGAATGACGTCACCAATGGAAGTCGGACGCTTGTGTATAGCAGAAGTCAACTTGCAACCGCTGGGTGGACGCTAGCTAAAGTGTTCATTCAAGGATCGGCAGATTTTACGGTAACCTTCCATAAAATAACAGTATAAGAGCTATGCCATTTGCATTTCATGTTGAATATTCTTATCTAAGGAACATGTAAACATTACCGACAATTTCAAAATAATCCTAAAAATAGAATGTTTTGATTAAAAAATTGAATTCCTACAAATTTTCTTTTTATTTTGGTTCAGGTTCAGTTTGAAAGCAGAAAAACGGCTGAAGCGGGGTACCTTGGCCTGGATGACATTAAGATTTCTATTTGTAAGTTTGAGTCATAAAATATGACGTCGTTTTGTTTTCCAATTACGAAATCGGAACAGTTTTTCTTTTTTCGAAAAGCAAAAGGCATTGTCTTATATTTGCAGTAAAGCCTCGTGTGAAAAGGTCAGAATGGCAAATAAATAATGCTAGCCCAGCAGACGACAATGTACAAGGAGTCAGGAATGCCGACCAAGCAGACGACACCTGCTCATGCACGTGCCCAACTGTACGGGTGATCGACTGTGATGTCACCACGGCAAAAATGCAGTGTACTATTTTCGCAGTTTTTCTTTCTGTCCGCTCATTTCGGGATAGCAAGGTTAAAAAAACCTTAATGCACCGACATTGAAAATGTGTATGTTGTAACTAAACAGTTAACAAAAGTTATCTGAAATAGAGTATCAAGATTTTCTGAATTCGCCCGGTAATGCCAGTGTCTTGTGCTCAAACACTTAATGGCCTTAAAGCAGTCAATACAGATCGAATTCCCATTTCTTTTAGTCCATTCCTGCTCAGAGCTGACAGGCGCTGTGCTTGAAAAGAAAATGTCGTGTAATTTTGACGTAGGAACGTCATGTGACTTCAATATTCCGATGTACCCCCACTTATGGGAGCTGGTGCGTTATCGCTATGGTAACGAGAGTGTCGGGGTGGTACCAGGGGACGCGTCTTCATATGGTAAGAACACCTTTTAGCTAGTGTAATAGGTTGCCAACTATATTCCTTATTTAAATTTACTCTTTTACTATTTTTGGTTCTCTTCAAGCATATATTTTTAATGATGAAATAGTATATGGAATAATACACAAGCTATGTTGACTGTTGAAAGAAGGGGCCGCTTTAATCATTTAACCATAATGAAATTGTCAGTCCGATCAGAACGTTCATCTGATGAAGATATAACATCATTTATGATTGATTCGTTTTTTTCCATGTGATTTTGAGCATGTCTGTTTAGATGGCCATACGTCCAATCCCTTGACTTGTACGCTGGAATTATATTCTGTATATTCATGATTTTAATGGCAGTCACACCGGTAAACACAACCACTAAAGAACACATTATCTCTCAATGTTCTATTCTTCGCAATTCTTGGTTGATGGAATTCAAACTAAAATGATACGTTACGTCGTTAGTTTTGTGTTCTCAGTGACATTTACCACATCTTACCACAAGAGAAGCCTACGCGTAACGTAGGGAATCGAGAGACCTAAATTACAAGACCGGTCCCAACCGCCTAGCATTCGTTGTTCCGGAGATGTCTTCGACATTAGCTTCCCTTTACAAGCTATGTCGGAGCCCGTTGAAAAGTATGAAAAGTAGCGTTTTTGGGACACTTTGAGGCATTAGGAACCGTTGACTAAATAACGTCCTGGGTGCCCGGACGGTTGCATCTTTTAGGGAATAGGGTCTCCTAAAGGACTAAACTGGTCCCACCATCGGCACGTGCAGGGATGCTGTGATATCTTCGACATTACCTTCCCCATTTTAAGGCATTTTTGGCGGCATTTTAGCGTATAGGAAAACATTGTACGCGAATTATTAAAAATACTGTCCAATCGTATATAATAACTACATTGTTTCGCACCTGAAAATGGCTTACCAGTGTATTATGGGCCAAATTGATATATGTCAAATTAAGCGACCTATAGTAAATAACTTTTTATAACCAGCTACTGTCTGTAGTGCTAAATCGAAACAAGCTTTCCACATTCAGATGGTAATGGAATGTATGCTGCGTTCACAACTAACGACTTCCACGTGCCAATAGGCGAGGGAGGAGAAATGACCTCACCAATGTTTAGGTAATGAAGTAAGTTCATTTGTGGCTCATCAAGTTATGCACAATTGTTTTGGGTACCAAAAACAGAAGTTAACATATTTGTTTTTGAACTTGCTACAATTCAATTCAATTATATGGCCACTGAAATCAATAAAACAAATATAACATTATACAATTGCATAATGTTTTATGAACATTAATCAATGAACTTAAATGCATCTATGTTCCAAATAATAACACTAAATGCACGAGCTTTTAAAAAAAAATTACAACGACGTTATTCGAAATGACGTTACGTTCTTGGAGTGCTATTTTTGAAAAACCTGCAGTTCGAGGGCTGAATGCGAAAAGGTTTTAAGTGACATTAAATAAAGAAGCATATAGAACATTTTCGCTTTCACCCCTCGAGTTAACTGTCTTTTTTTTATTTGGCATATGATAAATAGTAAAATGTTTTTTCAAGTGTAACTATTTTTCGATATTATACTGAGATAAATAATCAACCACTATTTATTTAAAACAGGCAACTAATTATGTTTATATTTTTAATATGGACTACTTAAGAATACTTTTGTAAATTATATGTCATAAATTTACATGTTATCTAAAAAGCACTCTTATATTTAGAAATAACTGTGACAATGAGTAATATACATACACTATGTTCTTGTATATGTTTATAGATAACTGTATATGTGATATGATCGAAATGATTGCTAAGCGATCTATATATACTCCTAAAATGCAGTAGTATTTATTGTAGCGCAATTAGAAACATCACAGTTGTTGTCCTCATTGAAGTTACCACTACATAACAAAGTTTGCACAATATATAATACGGTCACGGCAGAATATATGACACAGTATTGACATACTTAACACATAACATAATACCATGCGCGGAATATAAAAGCACATAATCAAACTAATACATGACTTAATATAATGAACTAACGGTAATAAGTTGCCTGCATGACACAAAGACGTATCTACATAGTATAACACCGAAGTATAGGTTCAAAGGCTCACTTTATAGCGAGATTTTTTTACATATTTGACATAAAACAAGCCTACAACAAGTTGAAAAAAAATAAGTCAGATTTTTTATGAACTCAAAACCAGCTTCACATATCCAATTCCAATTTGGTCATTAATAAATCACACTGTTTTACAAAATACCAACTTAGCTAAAATAAATTTGGAGGCATGTTCCAATCTGGTAAACCATAAAATGAAAATGTTATAAAGCCATCAACATGTGGAGCATAAACATCTGTACTAGATAAACTGCCAAATATGAGTTAACATCATGAGGTAAAATGAGTTTTCATTAACAGAGCTATGCAACTTGGAGAATAGGTAAAACTCCCATTCACTTTATTCAGAAAAATACGAACTAGTGAATAAACCTTTTAAATTAATATAGAACAATACACGTGCATCTTTAACAATGTATAATGGATATGTACAGGAATTTACTGTTTAAACTGACAACTATCTTATCACTTAAATATGTATTGCTGTTTGAATTACATGTTTTGTGTCTTACTGTTGCTTTTATTTAAATTTCACTTAATGCATTGGACTAGTATTTAAATCATAAATATGTTTTATCTTGAAACTTTTGATGTATCTGGTATTTTTTATAATGAAGCCTATAATCTCATTAAAACCTATGTTTTAACATTTTAATTAACATGTGATATTATGATCTTGAATATTTTTCAGGTCTTTTGTTTGTCTGATATTGGATAATCTATTATGTCGGAAAATAGCTATCAGCAAGTGTTGTTTATGTTTATCATAACGGACTTTAAATAAAGATTATCTTATCTTATCTTATCTTAAACTGTTATTTTTGAAACTGTTGTTGTCGTGCACTGTAACAAAAAACATATTTGTTAAAATAGGTCAACACCCGGTCGTTTTTGTTTGAGCTTCATGTACAACATGCCGACAGGCGCCGCCAAACTATCCATATACGTCATTTCCGGAGGCGGCAGAAGGCTGGTGTGGGAGGAAGCCAGGCACGAGACAGTCGGCTGGACGGAGGCCGCCGTGGTCTTGGATAACAAGGAGGCGTTCGAAGTATAAGGGCTTTTCTTTGCTGATTTTTTATCAATTTTATATGAATGATTATACCAAACATTACTTTCTTTAACTTCTGTATAAACAGTTATTTCTGTATTATTTTAAAGTCACGCATTTATTTTTGGTCAGTATATTTGTTTACATTTTCGAATAAAAGAAACAAATTGTTTGTATAACTAGGCCTCTTGAACATTTCTTATTTGTATTCTGCATTGTCGAAAACCTATAAGTTAAACTATGAATATTGACATATTTCGCTGCAATAATGAACAATTTGATATATTTATTAATTGTGTTTATATTGATTCATCAAACAGTATGTACAAGTGTTATATATCGTTGTATGGAACGTAGGGTGTTGTGGCAGCTGTCGTGTATTGTGACATGTTATGCTATTATGTCTAACTACCATGTATGTATGTCTTAATGAATTGGTATTATATCTAACGAGCATGTTATCAAGTCTAACCGACATGTGATTGTACATCACTGATATGTTAATATGTCAGGCCTACATTTAATGATGTCTGACTGACATGATATAACGTCTAATCGATAGTTTAAACTGAAGTTTAATTATGTCAAACCGACGCACTGTCCATTTCCGTCTCATAATGTTAAAAGACATAATAGCATATCAGTTAGACATACGGTTAGCATAAGATGTCACAACATAAGGCAGTTGTGGCGAAACATAACGATACCTACAAGTGGTAGAGAGCCGATCTAAACTTTCTATATAACTTTTCTTTTTGTAGTGTCTTTTGATATTTTGTATCATGCTTGTAAATGCTTGTAAAGATAATGTGTTATATTTGATCTTTTCATTACCGCAGCTTATGGCCTTTATAGCCCTTGAATAGTTAATAATGTGTTACTGTTCCCTACGAATTGATAACGCACCGCAATCTTAAATACAATCAGTTACTATTGATCTCACCATATTTCAAAACTACAAGTATCTTGATGAAATGGAAGAGGCCATGCTTCTATATAGCATGCTTGTATAAATGATGCTTCTATATACCATGCTTGTATAGATGATGCTTCTATATATCATGCTTGTATAGATGATGCTTGTATAGATCATGCTTGTATAGGTCATGCTTCTATATACCATGCTTGTATAAATGATGCTTCTATATACCATGCTTGTATAAATGATGCTTCTATATACCATGCTTGTATAGATGATGCTTCATGCTTCTATATATCATGCTTGTATAAATGATGCTTCTATATATCATGCTTGTATAGATGATGCTTCTATATATCATGCTTGTATAAATGATGCTTCTATATACCATGCTTGTTTAAATGATGCTTCTATATATCATGCTTGTATAGATGATGCTTCTATATATCATGCTTGGATAGATGATGCTTCTATATATCATGCTTGTATATATTATGCTTCTATATATCATGCTTGTATAGATTATGCTTCTATATATCATGCTTGTATAAATGATGCTTCTATATATCATGCTTGTATAGATTATGTTTCTACATATCATGCTTGTATAGATTATGCTTCTATATATCATGCTTGTATAGATTATGCTTCTATATATCATGCTTGTATAGATGATGCTTCTATATATCATGCTTGTATAGATGATGCTTCTATATATCATGCTTGTTTAAATGATGCTTCTATATATCATGCTTGGATAGATGATGCTTCTATATATCATGCTTGTATATATTATGCTTCTATATATCATGCTTGTATAGATTATGCTTCTATATATCATGCTTGTATAAATGATGCTTCTATATATCATGCTTGTATAAATGATGCTTCTATATATCATGCTTGTATAGATTATGTTTCTATATATCATGCTTGTATAGATTATGCTTCTATATATCATGCTTGTATAGATGATGCTTCTATATATCATGCTTGTTTAAATGATGCTTCTATATATCATGCTTGTATAAATGATGCTTCTATATATCATGCTTGTATAAATGATGCTTCTATATATCATGCTTGTATAGATGATGCTTCTATATACCATGCTTGTATAGATGATGCTTCTATATATCATGCTTGTATAAATGATGCTTCTATATATCATGCTTGTATAAATGATGCTTCTATATATCATGCTTGTATAAATGATGCTTCTATATATCATGCTTGTATAAATGATGCTTCTATATATCATGCTTGTATAGATGATGCTTCTATATATCATGCTTGTATAAATGATGCTTCTATATATCATGCTTGTATAGATGATGCTTCTATATATCATGTTTGTATAAATGATGCTTCTATATATCATGCTTGTATAAATGATGCTTCTATATATCATGCTTGTATAAATGATGCTTCTATATATCATGCTTGTATAAATGATGCTTCTATATATCATGCTTGTATAAATGATGCTTCTATATATCATGCTTGTATAGATGATGCTTCTATATATCATGCTTGTATAAATGATGCTTCTATATATCATGCTTGTATAGATGATGCTTCTATATATCATGTTTGTATAAATGATGCTTCTATATATCATGCTTGTATAAATGATGCTTCTATATATCATGCTTGTATAGATGATGCTTCTATATATCATGCTTGTATAAATGATGCTTCTATATACCATGCTTGTATAGATGATGCTTCTATATATCATGCTTATAAAGATGATGTTTGTCTAGACGGAGATGATGCTTGTATAGAGCATCCATGTAGAGATAATGCTTGTATAGAGCATGTTTCTAGAGATGATACTTGTAAAGAGTATGCTTGTAAAGATGATACTTGGTTAGATGGACATGGTACTTGTATAGGTAATGCCTGTAAAGATGATGCTCGTATAGAAGGAGATGATGCTTGTATAGAGCATGTTTGTAGAGATGATACTTGTAAAGAGTATGCTTGTAAAGATGATACTTGGTTAGATGGACATGGTACTTGTATAGGTAATGCCTGTAAAGATGATGCTCGTATAGAAGGAGATGATGCTTGTATAGAGCACGTTTGTAGAATTGATACTTGTAAAGAGTATGCTTGTAAAGATGATACTTGGTTAGATGGACATGGTACTTGTATAGGTAATGCCTGTAAAGATGATGCTCGTATAGAAGGAGATGATGCTTGTATAGAGCATGTTTGTAGAGATGATACTTGTAAAGAGTATGCTTGTATAGATGATACTTGGTTAGATGGACATGGTACTTGTATAGGTAATGCCTGTAAAGATGATGCTCGTATAGAAGGAGATGATGCTTGTATAGAGCACGTTTGTAGAATTGATACTTGTAAAGAGTATGCTTGTAAAGATGATACTTGGTTAGATGGACATGGTACTTGTATAGGTAATGCCTGTAAAGATGATGCTCGTATAGAAGGAGATGATGCTTGTATAGAGCATGTTTGTAGAGATGATACTTGTAAAGAGTATGCTTGTAAAGATGATACTTGGTTAGATGGACATGGTACTTGTATAGGTAATGCCTGTAAAGATGATGCTCGTATAGAAGGAGATGATGCTTGTATAGAGCACGTTTGTAGAGATGATACTTGTAAAGAGTATGCTTGTAAAGATGATACTTGGTTAGATGGACATGGTACTTGTATAGGTAATGCCTGTAAAGATGATGCTCGTATAGAAGGAGATGATGCTTGTATAGAGCACGTTTGTAGAGATGATACTTGTAAAGAGTATGCTTGTAAAGATGATACTTGGTTAGATGGACATGGTACTTGTATAGGTAATGCCTGTAAAGATGATGCTCGTATAGAAGGAGATGATGCTTGTATAGAGCATGTTTGTAGAGATGATACTTGTAAAGAGTATGCTTGTAAAGATGATACTTGGTTAGATGGACATGGTACTTGTATAGGTAATGCCTGTAAAGATGATGCTCGTATAGAAGGAGATGATGCTTGTATAGAGCACGTTTGTAGAGATGATACTTGTAAAGAGTATGCTTGTAAAGATGATACTTGATTAGATGGACATGGTACTTGTATAGGTAATGCCTGTAAAGATGATGCTCGTATAGAAGGAGATGATGCTTGTATAGAGCATGTTTGTAGAGATGATACTTGTAAAGAGTATGCTTGTAAAGATGATACTTGGTTAGATGGACATGGTACTTGTATAGGTAATGCCTGTAAAGATGATGCTCGTATAGAAGGAGATGATGCTTGTATAGAGCATGTTTGTAGAGATGATACTTGTAAAGAGTATGCTTGTAAAGATGATACTTGGTTAGATGGACATGGTACTTGTATAGGTAATGCCTGTAAAGATGATGCTCGTATAGAAGGAGATGATGCTTGTATAGAGCATGTTTGTAGAGATGATACTTGTAAAGAGTATGCTTGTAAAGATGATACTTGGTTAGATGGACATGGTACTTGTATAGGTAATGCCTGTAAAGATGATGCTCGTATAGAAGGAGATGATGCTTGTATAGAGCACGTTTGTAGAGATGATACTTGTAAAGAGTATGCTTGTAAAGATGATACTTGGTAAGATGGACATGGTACTTGTATAGGTAATGCCTGTAAAGATGATGCTCGTATAGAAGGAGATGATGCTTGTATAGAGCATGTTTGTAGAGATGATACTTGTAAAGAGTATGCTTGTAAAGATGATACTTGGTTAGATGGACATGGTACTTGTATAGGTAATGCCTGTAAAGATGATGCTCGTATAGAAGGAGATGATGCTTGTATAGAGCATGTTTGTAGAGATGATACTTGTAAAGAGTATGCTTGTAAAGATGATACTTGGTTAGATGGACATGGTACTTGTATAGGTAATGCCTGTAAAGATGATGCTCGTATAGAAGGAGATGATGCTTGTATAGAGCACGTTTGTAGAGATGATACTTGTAAAGAGTATGCTTGTAAAGATGATACTTGGTTAGATGGATATGGTACATGTATAGGTAATGCCTGTAAAGATGATGCTCGTATAGATGGAGATGATGCGTGTATAGAGCATGTCTGAAGAGATGATGCTTGTATAGATTATTTTTGCAAAGATTATGCTTGTATAGATGGAGATGATGCATGTATAGTGCATGTTTGTAGAGGTGATGTTTGTACAGATTATGCTGGACATGTAAAGATGATGATTGTATTGATGATACTTGTAAAGATGATGCTTGTATAGATTATGCTTGTAAAGATGGTGATTGTATAGATCATGCTTGTAAAGATGCTGCTTGTACAGATTATGCTTGTAAAGATGCTGCTTGTACAGATTATGCTTGATAAGATGCTGCTTGTATAGATTATGCTTGTAAAGATGATGTTTGTATAGATTATGCTTGCATATATCATGTTTGCAGAGATTATACTTGTTTTGTTTTCTAGACAGACGTTTATTTTCTATTTCAGATAGCGTTTTACTCGGAGAAGAGCGGTCTAGACTCATATTTTGCCGTTGACGACATCAGACTCTACAGCAACATCAGCGTTAATGCGTAGACGAAACATGAACTATAGCTGTTTTCATAAACACAACGGATATACATAATTATATATACATACTAAATTGTTGTTTCCATCAGTGGTATCATTTCTTATGGTGGGTTCATATCAACATTGTTGGTAATGTCTGAGAATGACCAGTACATCATGTGTGCTTGTATAACACTATTTCTCGTTTAATGAAATTCCATCTTGTTTATACAACATTCTTTAGGAAGGATATTAAATCGCATTAATAAAAAACAATATCAATGTACGTACATTTATTGCATCCCATGCAGAGCCTGATCGCCTCCTTCGTTAGGCTTACCTCTCTGCTCTACCTTTTCCCGCAACTTTTAAGATGTCATTCATCGTTGTAGCACAACCAGACCTGCACCAGGAAGCTTCATTCCCGCAATGGTTATCAGTGTGTGTATACCACGTGATAAATTACGTCATACATGCTACGTCGGAAGGCAACATTTTCCTTAATATGAACACTTAAATCAAAAATAACTTTTCTATTTCTCTTTTATTTCTCTATTAAACCATTATAAATAAAACAAAGGGCAGTCTATACCGCTTAAAGAGCTCCGCCTTCGTTTTATTACCGGAGTTTGATAAGGTGATTAGTTTTATCAAACCTGTTTCCAAAATAATGTTTTGACAGTGCTCCATCAGACGGCCGTATTGTGAACGGTTTGTCGAAGTGAAAGAAACTAAACTCTCAATCAAACTCTGGTAAAAGACCGAAGGCGGGGCTCTGTATGCGGCGAAGACTGTGTTATGTTTCAATTTAAATATTGAAGAAATAGTGAAGTTATCTTCGTTTTAAGTCTTCATTCGAAGCAAAATATTGCCTTCCGGCGTAGCATTAATGACGCAATTTATCACGTGGTATACACACACTGGTTATTGTCCCTCTGTTCTTCTTACTTCCGTAAATATCCCCTACGTCAGGACATAGCTGTCTTCCTCCGTCCCGCGGAATATACTTTTTCACTCGGTAAATTTTAAACGCAAATTCTTATAAGGCTGGGTACAGACTCAAAGATGATAAATTATACACCAAAATATGTAAGTTGTTTAATTTATAGAAAACTGAAATAGTATTATGCATACAAATTTTAACTTAAATTGATTAAAGCTTCCAATAAGTCAAAGGTCTTTTTTAACAAAATCGTGTTATTCGTGCACTTAAGTCAACACATATACTAATTGAATTATCGAAGAGCAAATCAAACCAGTTGGGCCATTGTCTTGAGATTTTTCATCATGAATTATCTTTAGCATTTAAAATGAACAGATCTACTTATAAGCTACATATACGTCAAGTTTCATCTCTATCCATCAATGCTAACTATTGCGCGGAAAACACCTGTCTGATGCTCTCCCGCCCGCCTGCCCGACCAAGGTACCCGGGTCCCAATAAAAAACCCCATCTAACATCGGACTTTTACCCCGCTTGTTTCAAGATAAATCTATACGATAATCCAGATAATATCCGAATATTTTTATGCACCAGTCAATTGTAACCACGGCCCCCAGGTCCGGGGAATAGCGGGGACTTTGACTTTCGGTCCAGCCAACACCCGGCTAAAATCCCCGCCCTGCGGGGACGCACAGATGGTAAAATCCCCGCCAAATGCCCCTGCACCCCAGGGACCCTAGGTAACGCCCATTCCCCGCTATATGTAAAGCGAAGACAAAACCGCCGTATTCACCCGGCACTGCGGAGCCACCTGAAAGGTAAAAACACGGCCCATTTCCCGGGCTATCCCCGGTATACCCCCAGACTTGGGGGCCGTGGTTACAACTGACTGGTGCATAATATCTACGGGATTCTGAATACCAATGTGAAATCATGTATCAATTGTCATCCCTTATTAAAAGATTCGCGATAGAAGATGCTAGACTCTTTGTTTAAAAGCGGATGTAGAATATAAAAAAAACCCACTTATGTTCAATGAACAATTTTCTAACATGAACAACAAACATACATGCACATAACATAACAGCACAAAAATGAATTGGTGACTCGGAATTGAAAGCCTATGGTTTTCTATAAAGATTAAGTAATTACAAAAGCTGTTTATGCACAGTATTCAATAATAACATCAACATGTGTTCTCGGGTATACGACCGGGAAAAATGCTACTGAGAAACAGGAAATAAAAGAAAACAGGTTTCTAAAACATAAATACTTTTATTTTCAATATGAAATTTATCCTTATATGCTCATGTTATTACACTTCATTTTTGGCTTTATTAAAATTAAGATTTACTTAAAGATGCACTCTTACTCCCAAATAAGATGAACCACAATTAATAAAATTGTTAGCTGTGTGAAGTTAGCTAAACATACGACATTGGACATTGGACATTCAAAATCGAATGTTGTGCTGGCACGACATTGGACATTGGACATTCAAAATCGAATGTTGTGCTGGCACGACATTGGACATTGGACATTCAAAAGTGAAAGTCGTGCTAGCACGACATTGGACATTGGACATTCAAAATCGAATGTTGTGATGGTACGACATTGGACATTGGACATTCAAAATCGAATGTTGTGCTGGCACGACATTGGACATTGGACATTCAAAAGTTAAAGTCGTGCTAGCACGACATTGGACATTGGACATTCAAAATCGAATGTTGTGCTGGCACGACATTGGACATTGGACATTCAAAAGTGAAAGTCGTGCTAGCACGACATTGGACATTCATAACCGAATGTTGTGCTGGCACGACATTGGACATTGGACATTCAAAAGTGAAAGTCGTGCTAGCACGACATTGGACATTCAAAATCGAATGTTGTGCTGGCACGACATTGGACATTGGACATTCAAAATCGAATGTCGTGCTAGCACGACATTTGACATTGGACATTCAAAATCGAATGTTGTGCTGGCACGACATTGGACATTGGACATTCAAAATCGAATGTTGTGCTGGCACGACATTGGACATTGGACATTCAAAAGTGAAAGTCGTGCTAGCACGACATTGGACATTGAACATTCAAAATCGAATGTTGTGCTGGCACGACATTGGACATTCAAAATCGATTGTTGTGCTGGCACCACATGGGACATTGGACATTCAAAAGTGAAAGTCGTGCTAGCACGACATTGGACATTCAAAATCGAATGTTGTGCTGGCACGACATTGGGCATTGGACATTCAAAATCGAATGTTGTGCTGGCACGACATTGGACATTCAAAAGTGAAAGTCGTGCTAGCACGACATTGGACATTGGACATTCAAAATCGAATGTTGTGCTGGCACGACATTGGACATTGGACATTCAAAAACGATTGTCGTGCCGGCACGACATTGGACATTGGACATTCATAACCGAATGTTGTGCTGGCACGACATTGGACATTGGACATTCAAAAGTGAAAGTCGTGCTAGCACGACATTGGACATTGGACATTCAAAATCGAATGTTGTGCTGGCACGACATTGGACATTGGACATTCAAAATCGAATGTCGTGCTAGCACGACATTGGACATTGGACATTCAAAATCGAATGTTGTGCTGGCACGACATTGGGCATTGGACATTCAAAAGTGAAAGTCGTGCTAGCACGACATTGGACATTCAAAATCGAATGTTGTGCTGGCACGACATTGGACATTGGACATTCAAAAGTGAAAGTCGTGCTAGCACGACATTGGACATTGGACATTCAAAATCGAATGTTGTGCTGGCACGACATTGGACATTCAAAAACGATTGTCGTGCCGGCACGACATTGGACATTGGACATTCATAACCGAATGTTGTGCTGGCACGACATTGGACATTGGACATTCAAAAGTGAAAGTCGTGCTAGCACGACATTGGACATTGGACATTCAAAATCGAATGTTGTGCTGGCACGACATTGGACATTGGACATTCAAAATCGAATGTCGTGCTACCACGACATTGGACATTGGACATTCAAAATCGAATGTTGTGCTGGCACGACATTGGACATTCAAAAGTGAAAGTCGTGCTAGCACGACATTGGACATTGGACATTCAAAATCGAATGTTGTGCTGGCACGACATTGGACATTGGACATTCAAAAGTTCCTGGTTGTCATAGATATTCGCGCAGTGATTCAGATTATGTTAATAGTCAAATCGTTCTTTAAATAGTTCTGGATGCAGCAAAGTGAAGGCAATAAAAAAGAGTTCCATACGGGTACTTGTTTATCTTTGCCCGTTGGGAAGATAAGAATTTCACGCATGGACAAATGTTTGAATCTACTTTTCTGAGGTGGCAGAAATATATATATCCGAAATCTTGGACTGGTGATAAGGCTGCAATTCTAATTTGTCCATTCAAATTATTGTGTTAAATAACGACATTCAACTTGGCTTTTATTTTTTAAAATATGGTTTATAATAACGTATATCTGTCTATTCATAGTGACCAAATATTATTTAGGCATCCAATGGAAGTGGTAAATATTAAGAGAAAAAATATAATGAAACGACAACCAGCATACAAATAATAATTGTTGGACAAAGGTCATTTTTACTCATTAATTATCTGTCAGGAGTACCCTTTAAAATAATACCAAAATTATATGGGATCCCCATGCATCAAAATGTAGCATTATCGCCAATGGTTTATACATTGACAAGTTTAGCTGTGTGTGTATGTTGCCTTAAGTCACATCCATGTCCGACATTATTATACATTTGAGGTACCTAACACATATTTAACAAAGAAACTTGTATTTGAAAGTCCGCAACATTGTTATTGAGAGTTGTATTAAAACAATCCTTTCGATTGATATACATACATATTTCCATGTAAATGCAGACACATTCATTAATGTAATATAATTATTCTAAAGCTCTGTAGATAAACACATACTGAAGTGCACATTTGTTGGGTTTATATAATTATTTGCGCTTTGTTTCCTTTCAACCCTTTCAACCATTGTCAGTTCTTCCCAAGATGCCATTTCCAATGGCGCTGGTGTCATATTTTACATGTATAAATTGTATATTCTGTAAAACCTATAAGAACTTATGTCGTATGTGATGAAGACGTCATTTTGAATTCTTTAATGTCGATGCGATTGATTATAAAACGCTTTGTGTAATTCTGTCGACTTATCAAAAAGGTTTATCGAACACAATTATTTCATATAAACTTTACCAAATGAAGACGACGTAGCATGTTCGACTAACTGAGTCGATAAAAAAACAAGTCGACAGGCAGGAATAGGTTACTTTATCGACTCATTGACAATATTTTTTTGTGTTTACGTAAAACCAGATAAAAAAGATGTACGGACGATTACATTTATACTTGTAGGAATCATCAATGCATGTCTATATTTTCCATATGTCATTATATACTGTGGATATAATTATCTTCACTTCCTTTATAAATGGTACTAGATGTGTAGCAGTGATGTGTAAACAATTAAGCTTATTAAAAATATGCCATTTTGAAAGCATTATCACTGTTTGTCTACATATAATCCACGACCATTCATAAGTATATTCATTTGAATCTTTCTCTGCATATGTGACATCATATATATCTGAATCATGCTTAAGTTTCAAATATTGCGATGGAATCGTCATGACAATGCTCTCTTGGTGTTAATAAATTTTATAATGGTTCATTGCTTTGTGATCTCTGACCCTTTTCAAATAATTTCAAGACAATATCTCAAATAAACAAAAAATCCGAATAATGCATGCAATCAAAATTAACTTAAAGTCGGTAAAAAAAAATCTTTAATTAAACAAGTCATACATCGTTTTAAATGTGCTAACTGCTAGCACGACTTTCACTTTTGAATGTCCAATGTCCAATGTCGTGCTGGCACAACATTCGATTTTGAATGTCCAATGTCCAATGTCGTGCCAGCACAACATTCGATTTTGAATGTGCAATGTCCAATGTTGTGCTAGCTAGACTTTCACTTTGGAATGTCCAATGTCCAATGTCGTGCTGGCACAACATTCGATTTTGAATGTCCAATGTCCAATGTCGTGCTAGCACGACTTTCACTTTTGAATGTCCAATGTCCAATGTCGTGCCAGCACGACTTTCACTTTTGAATGTCCAATGTCCAATGTCGTGCTGGCACAACATTCGATTTTGAATGTCCAATGTCCAATGTCGTGCCAGCACAACATTCGATTTTGAATGTCCAATGTCCAATGTCATGCTAACACGACTTTCACGTTTGAATGTCCAATGTCCAATGTCGTGCCAGCACAACATTCGATTTTGAATGTCCAATGTCCAATGTCGTGCCAGCACGACATTCGATTTTGAATGTCCAATGTCGTGCCAGCCGACATTCGATTTTGAATGTCCAATGTCCAATGTCGTGCCAGCACAACATTCGATTTTGAATGTCCAATGTCCAATGTCGTGCCAGCACAACATTCGATTTTGAATGTCCAATGTCCAATGTCGTGCCAGCACAACATTCACTTTTGAATGTCCAATGTCCAATGTCGTACCGGCACGACATTCACTTTTGAATGTCCAATGTCCAATGTCGTACCGGCACGACATTCACTTTTGAATGTCCAATGTCCAATGTCGTGCCGGCACGACATTAGATTTTGAATGTCCAATGTCGTGCCGGCACGACATTAGATTTTGAATGTCCAATGTCCAATGTCGTGCCGGCACGACATTAGATTTTGAATGTCCAATGTCCAATGTCGTGCCAGCACAACATTCGATTTTGAATGTCCAATGTCCAATGTCGTGCCAGCACGACTTTCACTTTTGAATGTCCAATGTCCAATGTCGTGCCAGCACAACATTCGATTTTGAATGTCCAATGTCCAATGTCGTGCCAGCACGACATTCGATTTTGAATGTCCAATGTCCAATGTCGTGCCAGCACAACATTCGATTTTGAATGTCCAATGTCCAATGTCCAATGTCGTGCCAGCACGACTTTCACTTTGGAATGTCCAATGTCCAATGTCGTATGTTTAGCTAACTTCACACAGCTAAAATTGTTTTAATTTATTTAAAAGGATGAATTAATATCGAAAACAATTGTTCTTATGAATGATACCGAGATTAATTTGAAAGAACAGTGAAGAAAACACGGTATTTCTTTCTTATGAGTTGATTGTTGATCAGTGTAGATATTTAAGCACTCACCAGTCATTTAATATTTGTGCGTTTTCAGCTATTAAATACACGGTTACCGTGAATCTTGTTACCAGTAATAAATAGTGTCCATAAATGCATCATTTTGTAAGAAGTTAAAGGTTTATCGCTCCAAATTTATGTTTGACGTCTATACAAGTGAAAGTATTGATTGTAAATACGAGTGTCACTTTAAAAAACTGAATAACAAGAAAACACATTTTATGACAAACTTAAAGAATGTTAGGGGGTAAAGGATTTCTGCCCACTAGAAGTTAACAACATGATTCAAACTAAAATGATAATCCATTTTTGAGAAATCAAGTAACAGTTGTTTATGGATGCTTTGCTTTAATACTCACGTTCACTTATAACATAAATTACGATGTTATAAAACATTGGCGTTTTTGAAATGTAGGTATCATTTACGAAGAAAATGCGCTTTGCCAACAATTTTTATTTCTAACCTAAAATTGGTATCGCTTAGGTTCAGATAAATACTTACATTTAACGGTTTCTGTTTGGGCTCGATGGGACGCACACGAACTGCATTAAAGTGTTTGCAGTATCCATTGAAATACACCCATATTTAGTTCTGTGTTTTTCCGCTTTCTTTAATATATCAATTAGCATAGGTTATTTGGGACACTAACCTTTCCTTGAGGGATCTGCATAATCCGTATTTTCGTCTAAAAAAGTGGCCTTTTACCTCCAACTACAGCAAGCATGCTCCTGTAGCTCAGTCGGTAGAGCGTTGGACTGTTAATCGGACAACCCGATCACTTCTGTTGTGATTGGTTATGAAATCCTTTCTACGACCATTCGCACTGTACCACTGCCCCTGGCATGTACAGAAGTTGTCAGTTCCTTTCAGAAGTGAAGGCACCTAGTACTGGTTCACCTCCCAGGATAGGTGTGCGGTGGTTGAACTGACACTCTGGGACCCTTCAATGTGCTCACGCCGGGACCCGGAGTATAAACTACTAAGACAACCACCACCAGTACCGAAAGATACCTCAGTTCTTATCAAATATAGAAAAATCAAACATGAGTAGCCACGTGTAATATCAATAAATGAAAATAATTGTTAACTCAGACTGTGTCAATAGTTACAAAATATAGTGTGCTGTAGCCTTTATCAATTTACTATATACAGTTACTTCCCTTATATACAAATGTAACATTGCTAGATAAGCTGAGCGTACTTTTTGTACGTTTCTTTGACTTTTAAGGCTATATAAATGACACCAGAATTCTTTATAAATCTTCCCAAAGTGGTAACTATACATCTTCATTTACTTCTTTGATTGTTTTTTTATTTGTTTTAAATTTCTCAGTTCGGGCTGTGATCAATCTAGTCCATTTAAACAGTCGTTTCAATGTATTTGACGATTTTTGATTTGGGATCGATATTAAGGGTTTTGTGATTGATTATTATGTTCCTAATAATTGTGGTCTTTAAATTTTTTTGACTAATTTTTCAATGAGGATGTGTAAAAATAGAGTAGGTCATGTCAACGCAACTGCTAGTCCATATAAACTGCCGCTTCGGAGTCTTTGACAATTTTTGTGTTGGGGACATATCCCACTTGTTGTTTTCCTAGCCAAGATCTCAGCACTTAGTATATTTAGCGCAAAGATAACACTCACCTGCTTCAGTTAAACTCCACTAATAAAATGTGCATTTGAAATCAGGTAGTCATCTTCAGTAAAGGGCATCAATATTTGATAAAAATGTGAACACATATAAATAAGGTTTTTTAAAAGCTTTAATAAAACAAATATATATATATATATATATATATATATATATATATATATATATATATATATATATATATATATATATATATGTATATATATATATATATATACTAACCAGGAAAACAGTGGGAAAAAATCAACCTTATGAATAATGTATCGAGAATATCAATGTCCTGACAGGGGAGGTCGTTGCATAGGATAAATATACTAATAGTGGTAGTCCAAATAATTGTACATTGACGGATTTTTTTTAGATTTTTGATATGGCAAATCCTTCACGTACAAATTGTTTAGTATCAAAAGTGGGTAGTTGTTCCGATCAGGATTTTGGGTTAAAGCATATAGCGTCTACAAAATATCATAAAACCAAGAAATATTACCAGATAATGTTATTTTATATTAGTTCCGTACACACACAAAAAATATCCAACTTATAATTATGAGTTTGACGGCTATTCTTCATTTCATTCTGTCAAAACATATAATAACGAAGGGCACCTGCAAGGCTTCAGGGCACAGTTTTAAATCGCTCGGAACATTTCGGCCATGGCCTAGTTGTTACGATTGTATAACGAGGTCTGTCTTGAAGCATTTCAGAGGAGTCCGAGTTATTATGATTGTATCGAGTTGTTCCCCTTTGCATAATTGTTATCTGTGTCAGTCAACTTTCGTTTTATTGGAAAGGTAAACAACTTGTTTTAATGCATTAAATGCTAGTTTAGTGCAGAATAACATTTCACTTACATGGTAAAATATGAATTTAACTCTTTATGATCAATTTCAACCATAAAATACTTCACTTAAAACAATTTCAATATTTTTAAAACACCCCTGTTTTTTGCACATTCCCATTTAGACGTTAGGGATTGGAAGAACACGTCTATTATTTTAGACTACTAATAGTGGCTAACCCAATATGGCAGTGAAAAGTTGACAGAAGCCGATCAGCGTCAGTTTTTCATGGAAAACTAAAGTTAAAAGTAAAAGGTATTAACCAGTATATCATTTATGTGTCCCTTTTATGTTTTCTAATAACAATTTAAGTGTAGTTGTAATATAATAGTCTAATACTATTTTACATTGGTATAAATAAATCGACTTCTGACGTTATAGGGAACACAATAAATATCAATATGTTAAAAAACCTTCCCTAAACGTGCATTATTGTGGCTACGCAACTGCTGTCTATGGTAGTAGTCATTCTAAAATGCCGTCCAGGCTTTTTTTTTAATGATGGTTAGCCTTGTCCAGGCTAACCATCATTAAAAAAAAAAGCCTGGACGGCATTTTAGAATGCACATCTGTCGTAGTAGTCCACCTTAATGGGCGTTGACGAGTCGTTTGATGATTTTTTTAACTATGGCAGTCTCGAGACATACATTACAGGGATACATAAGAAATATCAAAATAATAAAAAAGTATCCCTGATCGCTCATTATTGTAGCTACCTTTGGTAGTTAGTAAACTCTCTTGTATAGTTTGTATTTCTTTATGATATATAATTTGCACTCATTACACGAACATGGTACATGTACATTGAAATTATGCACAACAAAAAGGAAGTGGAAGTTATGAATAATGTCATTTAAGAGATAGTGGGTGTATTAAAGCTTTTGTATCATATTGTCACATATGGTGCAATAAGTAGCATAAATTTGTGTATTGGAATATCATTGTAATTCATCTGCACACTGTGTATTGCATGGTAAGATCTCAGCTTTCTAGCTACTGTTCTAATATAAGAATTTTGTATTAACAAAAACAAAAATGACAGTACAAGATGGTACAATGCATGCGTAGTCCAAATAACTGTTGACATTATTTTTACGATTTTTTACACCCCCCCCCCCTTCCTGAAAATACATATTGTTTAAATGCCCTGTCTGTCAGCCCATCCATCTTTCTGCCCATATGTCCGTCGGTCCATTGTTATGTCACACCAAGTTTCTGCTCAAATACTTTAGAGCGCTTGGACCCAGGAACTTCATACTTGGTATGCAGGTTAGTCATGAATTGTAGATGATCCCTGTTTATTTTGGAATCAGTAGGTCAAAGGTCAAGGTTGCAGTCAGCTTGAAGGTGACAAACGGTTTCCACTCAAAAACCAAATAATGCTTTCACCCAGAAAATTTATACTTGTTGGTCATAACAGTAGATGACCCATATTTATTTTGTGGTACAGGCCACAGTGATCTTTTGGCGTGAAAAGATTTATTGGTCATCAGTCTGTATGACCCCTATGTTGGCTATGTTGGCTCATCTCCAGTCCAAAAGTACAAAATTCATGGCCATCAATGATTTGTTCCCACCTACGCCCATACAATGGGGGAGACAAGCCCTTTATCAAATTAACAATTTCTAGTTTGATATCAGGAGCTGCATGCCCATATAAATGGCTCTATCAGCGAAAACACAATGGCAGCTTTGGTGGAGCAGAAAGGTGGAGTTGACCCCAGCTGGCGACTGGCTTTCAAGAATGGAGAGTCTGATACACTGGAGAGGTACGCTCAATGGATATTTTGGGTTTAGTCCAACATTATGTGTAGGGTAAAGGTCAAGAGTTACATTTTAACCAGCTTAAGAAATGAGTTTATTAAGTGAAACTTGAACTATCACTTGCTTACAGTTCATATTTGAAACCCAGGTAAATAGATTGTAAAGCTTTTATGATGTCATTGCCAAAAGTAGTATAGTATGCCTTGCTCTTATTGGCTATGAATGAAATAAATGGTAAATTCATGCTGATTAAGTTGAATCATAATTTGATGATTGTATAATGTGAATTTTAAAACAGTACACTGTAGAGATGTTTGAAACTTCTCACACTTTCTTATTTAAACCATAAAGAATAGTTATATGCTGGAAATAAGCATTCCTCATCTACTGAATTGTGGTTTTTTCAAGATTATAACTGCTAAAGGTTTAGTTGGAAGTTACAGTAGAATGTTAATTGATTTCTATCTACCATGTCGGAAAGGTACATTCACACTATATATATTTGAACAATTTAATGAAATATATTTGTATTTTACAGTGTTTTTAAGATGTTCAAATTGATACACAAAGTGACAGACAATGTTGAAGCAGTTTATAAGGTACAATGTGTATACCATTGATTATTTTGACATTGTTTGAGTACATTAGAAGTTCTGCATGTTTTTAACATTTTTGAGATATCGTTACAGTTACTTTGCAGTTATTGATACAGGCATTATTGTCTGTAAGTATTTTCTTACCCATATTTACATGCATCAATGACTTATAGGATGAAAGTTAGAAGCATTGTCAATGAGAACAAAGGTATATTGCAGGTTAATTAGAGATTTGGTTTAACCAGTAGTTATTGCAGAAAATATTTAACAGAGTAAAAAAGCATTTGAGCTACAGAAATGAATAACATACATACAAAATAAGGAGTGGTGAAATGCATAAACAGTGAGTAATTCACAGAATTGAGAATTAACCATTCAGAGATTTGATATATAATTTGTTTTAGTTCTAATTGTAGGTGACATATGATGTGATTCACGAGTTTGCAGCTGACAATGTGAAATACCTTGAGTTAAGGACAACACCTCGTTCTGAGCCAAGCACAGGTACTCTCATGTCTGAGCCAAGCACAGGTACTCTCATGTCTGAGCCAAGCACAGGTACTCTCATGTCTGAGCCAAGCACAGGTACTCTCATGTCTGAGTTGTTTTTAGGTCAAACTTTAGATACAGTATTAAACACACTTGCATGTTAAAGCTTTAGAAGATATGTCAGTGTGCAATTTTGTTTGTGTATGTAACAGACATGTAATGTAGTACAGGGACTCGTTAAGTGAGAACATTATTTATACCCCTGACAAAGTTTCAAGGGGGTTTACTGGAGTTACTTTGTGGTCAGTAGGTCTGTAGATTCATTTCAATTTTCCTTGTCAGGATAATTTGAAAACTAATTGTTTGAATTTGATTGAACTTCATACAATGATGAAGCACAACAAGAAGGAAGTGCAATGTACATAGACCAGAACTCTATTTCAGCTAATAACGCAGAATAACTTGAAAACTACTGGATGGAATCTAATTAAATTTAATACAACTTTAAAGTACAATGAAAGAAAGTGCAGTGTTTAAGAATCGTAACTCTATCTCAGCTAAAAAAAGAATTATTTCCCTTTGTTACTAGTTATGAAAAATCTAGTAGATGGAATTTATTTTAATTTCATGCAACGGTAGAGCACAAAGAGAAAAAATGCAGTGTACAAGGACCATAAATATTTCAGCAATTACCCTTTGTTACTTTTTCTTGTCTGCAGAAGATCTTGAAATCTTCTGGATGTACTTTAATAAAACTTCATAAATGGTACAGTACAACGAAAGAAAGTGCTGTGTACAAAAACCATAATTGTATCCACAGCATTGGCCGCATTTGTGGGTATTAATCACATTCAGTTATAGCTGTAGTATTGATATCCATGAGGATTTTGACTGGATTATGTTGCTTTTTTTTAATTTGCATGAGCACTGTCAGTTTATTGCAATAATTGTTGTAGGTGCATAACCTTAAAGTCAATTTCTGTTACTAAAACTTTAAAAAGGCATAACATTTTTGGTAATATTTGATGTACATAATTTTTTTATTGTATTTCATAAATTTTATGTAACACTAAAACAGTGTCTGTCACATTATGTAGGTATGACGAAAGTGTCTTACGTCGAGAGTGTTATACGGGCCATACAGGACTGCTCCAAAGAAAGCCTCGATATCATAGTGAGACTTATTCTGGCCATAGATAGGAGGCACCCTGTATCTGTTGCTATGGAAACTGTAAACTTAGCTGCGGAATATAGGTTTGTTGTATGAGCAAATTTTGTGTGCCTTGCAAAGTAGGGCATGGCAGACACATAGGTATTACTTTACCTGATGTTTTGTCGTCCATGGCAGCGTTTTGTCGTCCATGTCTGCGTTTTGTCATCCATGTCAGCGTTTTGTCGTCCATGTGTGCGTTTTGTCGTCCATGTCTGCGTTTTGTCATCCATGTCAGCGTTTTGTCGTCCATGTCTGCGTTTTGTCATCCATGTCTGCGTTTTGTCATCCATGTCAGCGTTTTGTCGTCCATGTCTGCGTTTTGTCACCCATGTCAGCGTTTTGTAGTCCATGTCTGCGTTTTGTCGTCCATGTCTGCGTTTTGTCATCCATGTCAGCGTTTTGTCGTCCATGTCTGCGTTTTGTCATCCATGTCTGCGTTTTGTCGTCCATGTCAGCGTTTTGTCATCCATGTCAGCGTTTTGTTGTCCACGTCTATGTTGTAGTCTGCAGCACCATTGGAGTTGTCTGCATCAAACTTTGGCCAGTAACTTTGCCAGGTTTTGGGTCCTTTAAAATAACTTGGCTCAGATGTTCACCCTGAGAAGTAGGCACATTGCATGCATGACCTACATGTATGTTGGTAGATCAAGGTTACATTTAAGGGTCATGGGTAAAATTTTCGTGTATTTTGGCTTGTAAGGCTGTGACATGCCGATGCATTAGGTGACTTTTTTAATAACTTGGCAAGAATGTTCACCATGAGCAGCAGGCATGTTGTGTCAACATCCCATGTCAGTAGATCAAGATAATTTTAAGGGTCATGGGTAAATTATCATTGTATATTTGTTTAATCCCGCTGTGACTGTCACTGTTATGGGGGATGTTAAAACAACCTGCACAAATCTTCACTATGAGAAGCTGGTGTGTTGCGATACGACCCATGACTTTTCGTCAAAGGTTAATGTTACACCTACTGTCATTGGTCAAAATTACTTGTATTAAAGCGTGTGCCGGCTGTAACTTGGCCATGTATATGGTAACTCTTAGATAATTTGTCACATACATTTCCCATGAAAAGCCGGAATATTTTGTGCAACACAACTGCCTGTTTGTCAAAGGTCAAGGTCACACTCAAGGGTCATTTGACAAAGTACCTTTTGTTTTGGCATATCATGGCTGTTAGTGGTCCATGCATTTGAGGATTTTAAAATAATTGGGTGCAGATATTCACAACTTGGCATAAATGTTCACTCTGATAATTGGATTTAAATCCATGTTCATATGCCCCACATTGGGATCCGGCTCATCATTAATCATTAACATCACAAATACACAAAAAGATGAACTGGTCCCACTGTAACGTTAATTGATTTATGGATGTATGAAAGTTATATAATAATTAAACATTAAAATTTAATATCGAAATTGATGAAAACAATGATTAAACAATGACAGGTGATCCTGATAGGCGACACATTTTTTCACAGAATTTTAGTCTTGAAAGATCAGTTTGTTTTGAACTTCAGCAATAAAGCTTTATTGCCATGCCTTGTTTGAGGGATGTTTTATCATTTATTGTAAATCTTAGCTTTATATTTGATATTTGTTGAACATATGTATCAAAGTAGCGATAATAAACTTTTTTGAACTATATTTCAGGGAGAAAACAGATGGTCTTGTGGTTGGAATAGATTTCAGTGGTGATCCAAATGTATGTTACATAGTTTATTCCGTTTGTATTATGTCAGGTTATTTTGGTCATACATCATTAAGTGTATTATAAGAGAGATAGCTCCACTCACAGTGGTCCTGTTTCAACAATTTGAAATGCATTTTTTTCAGGCAGGAGATGGTGCCGAGTTTATACCAGTATTCGAAGAGGGTAGACTTCAGGGGCTCAAACTTGCTCTTCACCTAGCTGAGGTATTTATACAAAGTAGATTAACATTTAGTACAAGTACATTTAATAATATGTATACAAACTTAGTTACTGTCGGAAAAAAAAACAGAGCCTTCAAAAAACTTAACTATTGTGATAATACCCTGCACCAAAACATGAACATGACAGGTTCCAGCCCCAGAGGAGACGTGGAAGATCCTACAGGTGACCCCAGACCGGATAGGGCATGGTACATGTCTGCAGCCTGACACTGGGGGATCCAAGCAGCTAGAGGATTTTGTTACAAGGCACCGTATACCGTTGGGTAAATGCTAGTTAATGGTTTGGTAAATTACTGTGCTGAGCACTGGCCTTTACAACAAAGTTTGTGATACTTTATAGATATAAACACTTTCAATTTCCAATATCACTGCACTTGGCTGTCGGAAAAATAGGAACACTGTATGTTAGATCAAACATTTATAGATCCTGTCTTTGAGCATATCAAACATCATACAGAGTTTTGATTTTATTTAAAAAACAATATGAAACTGGAACATGATCAATTAAATTTTGCAACTAATTGTGTTAATGATCAGAAAATCAATGTATGAAAAATAGGCAAACGTTATGTCATTACTTAAGTGGGTGTATCAAGTGAATCAGTTTGATGAACATAATCCATTTCAATGTGTATACAGTCAATGTTTTACAGAGCTGTGCTTGACATCTAACATAGTGGGAAAGACAGTAGAAGGTTATGACAATCACCATTTCCAGTACTGGTACGATCTGGGGCATCCTTGTGTTATATGTGTGAGTAGTGTTTGTCCATCCACCCTACTACATGCTACATGATAAGGGAAGCATTTCCAACTATGTATGTTTAGAAAATGATTTAAAGTGAATGTTTGTTATTTAAGATTGAAACATAGACACTCCTGTTGTAAGTATAAAACATGTCATATATGGTTCCTTCTTTGGAAATTTCATGTTACTAAAACTATAGGTGTCAGTTTCAGTCAGAGATGATGGAACAAATGGCTAAAATGCCAAAGGCTTGACCCTTCGTCAGTTTCAGTCAGAGATGATGGAACAAATGGCTAAAATGCCAAAGGCTTGACACTTCGTCAGTTTCAGTCAGAGATGATGGAACAAATGGCTAAAATGCCAAAGGGTTGACCCTTCAGATGTTGATATTGTTTATAGATTTACCTTACTGAAGTTATTTTCTGCAATGAATTTCTTTCAAACAATGAGATCTTTACCTCTTGAACACTCTCTCAGTCTTATATGTACCAAACAATGATAATTTTGTTCCTTTGAAACACTCTCTAAGTCTTATTTGTTACAAACAATGAGAATGTTTTACCTCTGGAACACTCATTCAGTCTTACATGTACCAAACAATGAGATTTCTGCATCTCTAGAAAACTCTCTGAGTCTTATATGTACCAAACAATGAGAATTTTATTCCTCTGGAACACTCATTCATTCTTACATGTACCAAACAATGAGATTTCCTTACCTCTGTAACACTCTCTCAGTCTTACATGTACCAAACAATGAGATTTCTTTACCTCTGTAACACTCTCTCATTCTTACATGTACCAAACAATGAGATTTCCTTACATCTGTAACACTCTCTCAGTCTTACATGTACCAAACAATGAGATTTCCTTACCTCTGTAACACTCTCTCAGTCTTACATGTACCAAACAATGAGATGTCCTTACATCTGTAACACTCTCTCAGTCTTACATGTACCAAACAATGAGATTTCCTTACCTCTGTAACACTCTCTCAGTCTTACATGTACCAAACAATGAGATTTCCTTACCTCTGTAACACTCTCTCAGTCTTACATGTACCAAACAATGAGATTTCTTTACCTCTGTAACACTCTCTCAGTCCTACCAAACAATGAGATTTCCTTACATCTGTAACACTCTCTCAGTCCTACCAAACAATGAGATTTCCTTACCTCTGTAACACTCTCTCAGTCTTACATGTACCAAACAATGAGATTTCCTTACATCTGTAACACTCTCTCAGTCTTACATGTACCAAACAATGAGATTTCCTTACATCTGTAACACTCTCTCAGTCTTACATGTACCAAACAATGAGATTTCCTTACCTCTGTAACACTCTCTCAGTCTTACATGTACCAAACAATGAGATTTCCTTACCTCTGTAACACTCTCTCAGTCTTACATGTATCAAACAATGAGATTTCTTTACCTCTGTAACACTCTCTCAGTCTTACATGTACCAAACAATGAGATTTCCTTACCTCTGTAACACTCTCTCAGTCTTACATGTACCAAACAATGAGATTTCCTTACCTCTGTAACACTCTCTCAGTCTTACATGTACCAAACAATGAGATTTCTTTACCTCTGTAACACTCTCTCAGTCTTACATGTACCAAACAATGAGATTTCCTTACCTCTGTAACACTCTCTCAGTCTTACATGTACCAAACAATGAGATTTCCTTACCTCTGTAACACTCTCTCAGTCTTACATGTACCAAACAATGAGATTTCTTTACCTCTGTAACACTCTCTCAGTCTTACATGTACCAAACAATGAGATTTCCTTACCTCTGTAACACTCTCTCAGTCTTACATATACCAAACAATGAGATTTCCTTACCTCTGTAACACTCTCTCAGTCTTACATGTACCAAACAATGAGATTTCCTTACCTCTGTAACACTCTCTCAGTCTTACATATACCAAACAATGAGATTTCCTTACCTCTGTAACACTCTCTCAGTCCTACATGTACCAAACAATGAGATTTCCTTACCTCTGTAACACTCTCTCAGTCTTACATGTACCAAACAATGAGATTTCTTTACCTCTGGTTCACTCTCTCAATCTTACCAAACAATGAGATTTTTTACCTCTTGAACACTCTCTCAATCTTACCAAACAATGAAATTTCTTTACCTCTGGTTCACTCTCTCAACCTTACCAAACAATGAAATTTCTTTACCTCTGGTTCACTCTCTCAGTCTTACCAAATAATTAGATTTTTTTACTTCTGGAACACTCTCTCAATTTTACGAAACAATGAGACTTTTTATCTCTTGAACACTCTCTCAATCTTACCAAACAATAAGATTTCTTAACCTCTGGAACACTCTCTCAGTCTTACCAAACAATGAAATTTCTTAACCTCTGTAACACTCTCTCAGTCCTACCAAACAATGAGATTTCTTAACCTCTGGAACACTCTCTCAGTCCTACCAAACAATGAGATTTCTTAACCTCTGGAACACTCTCTCAGTCCTACCAAACAATGAGATTTCTTAACCTCTGGTTCACTCTCTCAGTCCTACCAAACAATGAGATTTCTTAACCTCTGGAACACTCTCTCAGTCTTACCAAACAATGAGATTTCTTAACCTCTGGAACACTCTCTCAGTCTTACCAAACAATGAGATTTCTTTACGTCTGGTTCACTCTCTCAGTCTTACCAAACAATGAGATTTCTTAACCTCTGGAACACTCTCTCAGTCCTACCAAACAATGAGATTTCTTAACCTCTGGAACACTCTCTCAGTCTTACCAAACAATGAGATTTCTTAACCTCTGGAACACTCCTCTCTCAGTCTTACCAAACAATGAGACTTCTTTACGTCTGGTTCACTCTCTCAGTCTTACCAAACAATGAGATTTCTTAACCTCTGGAACACTCTCTCAGTCCTACCAAACAATGAGATTTCTTAACCTCTGGTTCACTCTCTCAGTCTTACCAAACAATGAGATTTCTTAACCTCTGGTTCACTCTCTCAGTCCTACCAAACAATGAGATTTCTTAACCTCTGGAACACTCTCTCAGTCCTACCAAACAATGAGATTTCTTAACCTCTGGAACACTCTCTCAGTCTTACCAAACAATGAGATTTCTTAACCTCTGGAACACTCTCTCAGTCCTACCAAACAATGAGATTTCTTAACCTCTGGAACACTCTCTCAGTCTTACCAAACAATGAGATTTCTTAACCTCTGGTTCACTCTCTCAGTCTTACCAAACAATGAGATTTCTTAACCTCTGGAACACTCTCTCAGTCTTACCAAACAATGAGATTTCTTTACGTCTGGTTCACTCTCTCAGTCTTACCAAACAATGAGATTTCTTAACCTCTGGTTCACTCTCTCAGTCTTACCAAACAATGAGATTTCTTAACCTCTGGTTCACTCTCTCAGTCTTACCAAACAATGAGATTTCTTAACCTCTGGTTCACTCTCTCAGTCTTACCAAACAATGAGATTTCTTAACCTCTGGTTCACTCTCTCAGTCTTACCAAACAATGAGATTTCTTTACCTCTGGTTCACTCTCTCAGTCTTACCAAACAATGAGATTTCTTTACGTCTGGTTCACTCTCTCAGTCTTACCAAACAATGAGATTTCTTAACCTCTGGAACACTCTCTCAGTCTTACCAAACAATGAGATTTCTTTACCTCTGGTTCACTCTCTCAATTTTACGAAACAATGAGATTTTTTATCTCTTGAACACTCTCTCAATCTTACCAAACAATAAGATTTCTTAACCTCTGGAACACTCTCTCAGTCTTACCAAACAATGAGATTTCTTTACCTCTGGAACACTCTCTCAGTCTTACCAAACGTCTTCGGAAGGGAGATACTTTATATAAGAATGCCAACAGCCTATCCATGGGCGTTGACTCCGTGTTAAACGGTAGCAGTCTTGTTATGCTGTGAGGCATAGTGCACAGACAGGATCTAACTCCTGTAAGAGCTACTCTGCCAGCTTAAATGTGCGCCCGTGTATCACACTGATACACACCGGACCCCGTTAATAATTATCAGTATTCGAGATTAGTACTTGACCAGTATGCAGTGACAATTTCTTTTGTCTTTTACAGACTGATGACAAAGGCGTGTTTTCCACTACCCTATCGAGGGAGTATTCCATAGCGGCGGAGACATTCAGCCTCTCAGACCAACAAATGTGGGACCTCTCCTACAGAAGCATAGACTTCATCTTCTCTGGTGAACATGTGAAACAGATGCTACGGAAGAAATGGACGGATTCTAAAGATGGACTTTCTGTGAAGTAATATTTCCTGGCATTTTTTTTTTAATGAAGTGTTTTTTTCATATCATTTATTTTTGCCAGATATCCGTGAAACTAACATTTTAATCGTTTGTTTGTGTACTGCATTAAATCAGATTGCAAATAAAGGTGAAAAGAAAACCAAACAATTTATTGTCCTGACCGTTACGATATCTACGTTTGACATCAATGACACGCTCCATATATAGTTAATTGCATCTATATATAATTGCAGTTACGTCTGAAATGTGTGTCATTATAGCAACTACTTCTGAATGAAGGTTAACCATTGGTCGACAAGGTTGGACGTATGTTTAACATCAATATTTAGCCGTTGGCAAATCATCGAATCGTTTGACGCTAAAACTAGATGTACAGCAAATCTCGGACAATTAACATGACAGTCTTATTAGTAAGACAAAAAACAAGCTATTAACAAGACATGTAACAGATTTCTCACTCGATCATTGCTGTATTTTGCGGGCATCCTCCGACTAGATTACGCCCTAAAATGTGTATAAACCTTATAGTACAGGGAATACAGGATACTCTAGACCAGACTAAGAAAATATAATGCAGCAAGTGGGCGCGGGCGAATCTTTGTAAACTGTATATCATGGTAGTCCGGTTAGGGCGATGATTATCGTACTCGCCTCTTACCAAAGCCTCCCCGGTTCGATTCCCGGCCTGGGCGCATGTGAGTTTGGTGTGTGGTCACCAAGCCGGACAAGGTACTCCCAATTTCCCCCAAACCCAAGACCACACATTCACACATCATCGATAATTACTTCGCATAAGTTTATATAACTTTCTTCACAATCGTTGTTAAATAAAAAATAGTTTAAACTAACTCTAAAACAACGACATTGTATATGTGCAATGTCTGATATGTTAAGTTGAGGCTCGGGTGAATCAAATTTGTCTAAATGAACCAGGTATAATGTATAATTCTTTATCGGCCCGTTTTGCGGTTGTCTCAAATCGTCTCTGAGTGTGTTGCACTTTAAATCAAACTACATGTATGCACTATATATATCTAAGCTTCGATGTGCATACATGTCACCTGGAAATATGATGATTACTATTGGTCCCAGGTTCTACCGTTTGCTAGGCTTAAAATATGCACTATTTGATTTATTCCATCCTATAGGCGATATCAAAATTAAGTACGTTTGTAAGATTCAAGATTCTAACAAAGCTTTAATTAGTAGAAAAAGTTAATTCAGTATTTTCGACTTGTTTTTATATAGTGATTTCTATGCAAATAGAATTCCTTACACATGAAACCGAAGACCAAAATATGGAGTAAATATTGGGTCGATTGATCATAAGTTTCTTCAAGTTAATTATCAATGTTAACTTACAAATCTTTGGATGTTTAATGGTACATAATTTGTATAAAGCTTGCGCCGAATGCTTAATTCTCGTGATTTTTTTTTGAAAATGCACGTATTTTACATGCATGGTGAAATAAATAAGGCTAATAATGTAAAACACGCTTCTTTCGCTCTGGTGGCGTTCATAAACAGACAATCTTTTAACGTTTCGCTTAAAACTTTGATTAGATAAAAAAGCAACACAAAAAAATAATTCAATACATCGAGCCAAGATGGGCAAACATGGCCAACGTGGGAGGAAAAACCCACGACGCTCATGGCGTCAGTGGTCTGGGTGGCTCCAGATTACGAAACGGACGCGTTCGTTCATTCATTATACATTTGAAACTTGTTTAATATATTCCGATTTAGTATTTTTGATCAGGTTGTTTGAGATTATGACTTTTCCTGAATTTTGATTTGAACGAACTTGTTAGATAATGCTTAGATCTAAGATATTGGCGAGTGTTTGAGATTAATTAAACTTCATAATAAGATATTTGTTTTTGAGACTGTCCGTAATTAACCATTATATCATAACTTTTTTTCACAGCATAACTTTGAGGGTAACGTTTTCAAATCTAAGACAAAGCAGCATATAGTCGAGCGCGCTGTCCTACGACAGCTCTTGTTGTTATAACAATCGGCACCAGATGAATCCATATAGCCATAATTATATGTTCAATTTATTTATGTTTATGACTGATAGGTGCACTTGGCTATAATTATATAACTCAATAAAGCTATTTATTTAATCATAAGTGTCGGCACGATTGTATTAAAAGTCGAGGGGTGAAAGCGAAAAGGTTCTATCTGCATCTTTATTTAATGTCACTTAGAACATTTTCGCATTCACCCCTCGATTAGTGATCACATTCATTCAACGATAGTTTAAATATAGAAGCACAATTTAAATAATAAATACTATGTTACATTTCTTAGGGCCATTTGTGAAGCTATTTTTAAGATACTCCTATATCCCAGGATCGTTGCAATTGGAGACACACACTGTTATGACGTCATTGTGGTTTAAAAACGAATACTTGATAAAAAAGCTTCGTAATTAAGTGTGCGATTGTGGCACATATAAATGATGGATGAGTCTAGCAATAAACATATCGTTAGGGTGCTAATAAGCTGAATATTGTTGTGTGGTATTATGCATAAAGTCTAGTCAAGCAATCAAGCAATCAAACATCCGTTCATATTTTAATTGAGAAGAAAAAAAAGAACAACAACAAGCGGGACTGGAGAAACAACAGGGTGATACAGTGTTAACACGATTTAATTTAGTTCGTGAACAAGTTAAACAATATAGAGAAGAAAAAAGTAACGCGGACAGTTTGGTGACATTCATATTTTCAGAATGAAGATCGGAACAGTTTGTGTGTGTTTTGTTGTGTGTGTCACACTAATAAGCACGTGCTCAGGTGAACAACATAGGGCTTATGAGCGGGAAGCTAGACGGCGGAAGAAACGAGTTGGGAAGAAAGTCACACCTCCCCTAAGGTCGGTTGACAGAAAGAAGGAACAGGTCGAGGACGATCCGACGGATTTATATAAATCGTTGTACGGCGGTAAGTCTGCAGATATTAAATTAATCCAATTACATGTTCACGTTTGTACCACGTGATTAAGTCGACGGGGTGAAGAAATCTACGTTCAGAAAAATGTGTGACATTTCAACTTTTTCAGGCATTTAGTAGAAGGGCTGTATGCAACAAAACGAGCATTTCATCTCCATATTCTTGATTATTTATGGGGGAATTGTTTTTTTCAAAGTAGTAAGTCGCTTAAGGTTGGCAATCTTTTCATTCTCGCCACAGGCTGGCGAGGGGAAGGTTTTTCCCGGAGGAAATATATAAATGTGTGTATATAATACTAGCAGGAGCAGTGACGGGCATAGCAACGGGTGGGTGTAGTGGAATGCAGAATCTCCTTGGTGCCATGTTCATGTCGTCGGCGGACTTGAACGATATGGCGATCCACATGGTAGACGAGCTGGCGCCGGTGTCCGATAGTAAGGGGGGGAAGAAGAAAAGCCGTTACGTGGTGAAGAACAGGATCACACAGTCCATATCGCCGTTTGCAGCCGTCGGTGATTCCGGATCTTGCTGTGAGACGTAAGTTGTCTTCTTTGTTATTAGAATAACTAATTTAGTTAGGAATTGAATGATGGCTGATATTGTCAATTGAGAACTGATAAGAAGGCTTATCAGCCGTCCTCTATTTGATGCCGCTTTGCACCTTTCTGGATAAACGAAGTAATTTTTGAGGAATACTTTCATTCCTAAAATTTTGTGTATTATATCACCTGCTTCTGTTTTGAATTAAATCGACTTTAGTTTTAATGTTACACTAAATCTTACTTGAAGCATAAAATACAATGCATTTAATGTAAATATTACCTGTGACCAGGATTTGTGATGAATTAATACAAGAAAATATAATAACATTTTTTTTAAAAATCACTTTGGATACGGTAAGCAACTCTGAACAACATATGTGTTTAAGGTGTATAAACTGGCGATACAGTCCGTCTGTGGTTTCAGTCTTGTGATTTGTACAGTATAACATTGGTTGCACTATGCTACGAGTTCCCATGGACTCTAACAAACCTTCTACAGCATGTAAACCTAAATGCTAAACATCTGAATTATTGCAGGGTGCTTAACGTTACCGCCCCGGGGTTGGTGATGGTGGACGGAAGGGAGATGCCGGTTGTTCACATGAACCATTCATACCAATACTTACAGGAGGGTAATTGCGTGTAAGTTACACATAACACTTTCAAAAGGGATTTTATTCCAA
Source organism: Mya arenaria (assembly GCF_026914265.1). Taxonomy (NCBI): domain Eukaryota; kingdom Metazoa; phylum Mollusca; class Bivalvia; order Myida; family Myidae; genus Mya; species Mya arenaria. The sequence goes on along the minus strand of NC_069124.1, from coordinate 67,688,121 downwards.
TAAACATGTATATGTCTCCTGAAAGAAACTGCCCCGGGGGTGGTGATGGTTTGCGGACGGGTGTGCCGCTGATCTTAAGTAAGAAATACCTACTAACCAGACCGTTGCGGCGGGGGGGGGGGCTGTAGCCCATGTGGAGGCTGCTTTTGAATCCTGTTAACAAGAATCCGTATAGAGTAATGCATGGTCTTTCAGTGATATTCTGTACACAAAGCTAAACGGTACTATTGTGGCCACGCCAGGCTAAATTATGAACACGTAAGTGAATAATTTGCTTTCATCTTGGCTGGTTTTGCAATTTCGTTGGTAAAGTCGTCGTCGTAGTAACTTTCGTCGTCGGCATTGACGTTCAAACACTTGCCATGTGTATGGAAACTAAATTAAAGACATGAGCATAACGCGGGTATACAGGTACAGTCTATTTGCCACCTCCTCAACAGGTTTTGGGTAGCCAAGGTGCGTTCTCTCTGCGTACTAAGTACGACGTGGGTACAGGCTGTGAATTATACCAGCTTTTTGCAATCCGATCCAAATCGCGTTATAACGAAATATTCGGATTTTCTCTGTTTATAGCGGACTGATCCGGCTGTGTGTGCACTGTTCTTTAAGATGCACGTTTACTACCACAGTTAAGATAATTGTTTTAATTATAAATTACCGAAATGGATGAGTAAATATTGAAAACAATCGCCTTATGAAGGATACCGTGTTAAATTTGAAAGAAAGATGGAGAATATAAACACGGTATTTCTACTTAATGAGACGTTAGTTAATCACTCACCAATCATTTAATATGTGTGCGTTTTCAGCTATTAGATACACGGTTAAAATCTTGTGATTCGTAATTGATATCTTCTATAAATACATTCTTTAGTAAGTAGTAAAAGGTTTATCACTCAAAATCTATGTTTGTTATACATTTGTATGTATTGATTTAAAAACGAGTGCCACTGCATTTAGTTTTAACTATTCCCTGTTAACATTTCCAGGAACGCTGGTTCCCGATGTAGCGGTACGGGTATTTGCACTCAGCGCTACAAGTACGCCTTCCTTTTGATGTACGACAACGATCTGAGTGGAAAAGTTGACCCGCCGGTCCGCTACGGCCGTGTCCCCGTCCGCTCACACTGCGAGTGTATGAATATCGGTAACGCGGGATAAGCAGCGTTCAGCAGCACCAAAAACCGGGAACCAATTTGAAAGGCTGAAAGTCAAGTCGGAATAAATATTTGGTCAAAATTCGTCTTTTTCGATTCAATGTGAAATGAAATAATTAGTTTCATCATAATTGCGCAACTTCTTTTTTATCTATGAACTTTATCATCTTTGTTTTCGTTAAAAGTTCTATCACAGTTAAAACATTTGAAAAGTGCATATCAGTGCTATTAAGTATTGCTGTGGTGACTTCTCTCATTGAAATCTCAATTGCTTTCCTTGGTGGTGTCGTCTGTTCTCAGAGCAACGAATAAATATTGCATTATATTTCGTTGCTTTATAACATTGTTTTATAGTTATGCAAAAGTGTTCAATATAAAATGATACGCCAGTGCCAGGCCCCTTCTAGTGTGCGTATGCAAGTATGTTTGTTATTTGCTCTTGTTGTAAACGCATTCTTGTATGAAAATGTTAAAAAGTTATCAGACTTTTAGTCGTTATACATGCTTTAGGCATTTGACGGTTATATTACAAAATAACATGTCAATAATAACTGTCACTTTTAAAGTGTCGATATTCAGTGTATGCTGAGATTGCTGGTAAATTTTAGTATAAATAAAATGTGTTGTATAGGTCGATGTTTTTATTAATTTTCATCAATACCCTTCTGTTCCCCACAAGCCACTATCAACACTAACCGTCAATTGACTTATATTTCAGTGTGTATGGGCTTGGGGCCTAGAAACACACACAAAAAGAACGTGTCCATCTATACATTTTTGGAGATTTTACCATAACGTTTAAAGCTCAGATATTGTGTTGGGATATGATTTTATAAACACTATTATGTTAGCTCGTCTGTTTTTTTTAAAGAAAACGAGTGCCGTTAACGTCGTGGGTTCTTGGTTGACGTTGTTGTAGTCGTTGGTTGACGCCGCCGTTAGCTGTAGTATTATTGTTGATGGTGTCGTTGTCGTTGAATGTTCTTGGTTGTCGTTGTTGTCGTCGTTGGTCGACGCCGCCGTTAGCTGTAGTAATATTGTTCATGGTGTCGTTGTCGTTGAATGTTCTTGGTTGTCGTTGTTGTAGTCGTTGATTGACGCCGCCGTTAGCTGTAGTATTATTGTTGATGGTGTCGTTGTCGTTGAATGTTCTTGGTTGTCGTTGTTGTCGTCGTTGGTCGACGCCGCCGTTAGCTGTAGTATTATTGTTGATGATGTCGTTGTCGTTGAATGTTCTTGGTTGTCGTTGTTGTCGTCGTTGGTTGACGCCGCCGTTAGCTGTAGTATTATTGTTGATGGCGTCGTTGTCGTTGAATGTTCTTGGTTGACCTTATTGTCGTCGTTGGTTGACGCCGCCGTTACTGTATCATTATAATTGATTGTCGATGACGGCGTTGTTGATTGCGTCGTTGTCGTCATAGGTTGTTGGTTGATGTTGTTGGCGCCATTGTCATCGTTGGTTGACGTCGGCGTCGTAGTGCAAACACTTTCAGTCTTGCCATCTATTACGTGATAACCGTTCACTATATTGTTTTTGAAACTTGATAAACACTTCCCAAGTAACAATACGCTTATATGTAACCAGTCTCTTTAGTCTTGCCTTTATTATTTAGGAAAGATTTTAAAGATATTTATCCTCATGAAGTGTTCATAAAAATGATTGTTCTCACATAATTAACATATTTATCAAATCTACAATTTAGTCGACTGGATCGTCTTTCAATAAGTATTGGTCAATGTACGCCCTTCTATTATTTTATCTTTTATTTTGATCATGTACCCACCAGGTAGTGATTGAACTTTTCACTGAAGACTGTATCGCATTCAAAAGCAACTGTTAATGGACGCACAGACGGTCGCACGGACGACGAAGACTGCGCCATCGCATAATTTTTCTGTCTTAGCCAGTACAACCAAAACCAAAACTTCATCTTCAGATTATCAAAGCTGCACTCTCACAGATATACCATTTTTACAACATTTTTATTTTTTGTCTTGGAAAACAGCCAGATAAGCCAATACATGACTGGATTATGGCCCTTGAAATTAACAACAGTTCTGTAACCAGAGCCTCCATATTCACTTTGCATGTTATTTGTTACAAGACTGTAATGGAGGCGCCCATTACCTTTCACAAAGTGTTCACAGTGAACTTTTAGTTTGTTGTTTATTACCCGTACTTACATGCACTGGATAGAAAATGACCAAACAAGCCATGCCAGTACGCGGGATCCTTGTTTACACTATGCAATAAAATCGAACCAAAAGTTATGTTATGCCGTATACTGTGGAACTTTGTTGACCCACATAGACTTTGACTTGCAACAAATGGGACATGACATGAGCATTTTAACAGGTTATTCAATCAGCCTCTTTTTAAAGTGACTGGGTCGATTAAGATGTTAACATACTTTGCTAGAATATTCATCTATTTTGTGGGATAATAGTGCCGTTTATGATGCCGGAACACTTCGCATACACCATAGACCACGTTACATACAACCGGGAAGGCACGCACGCACACTGGAACACATCGCACGCACACTGGAACACCTTTCACTCACCCTGAAACACCTCACACATACCCTGGAACACACGCACGCACGCACGCACGCACGCACGCACGCACGCACGCACGCACACACACACACACCATTGGATCCTTTATCAAGAACCTGCCCAAGCGAGTTCTAATCTGGGTTTTAAAAAATCATGCCGAAAAATAAAGAATAACCAAATTTATTACGAGTACAGCATTTGGTGTCTATCGAGTACAGCATTTGGTGTCTATCGAGTACAGCATTTGGTGTCTATCGAGTACAGCATTTGGTGCCTATTTAACAGCTCGCGAAATTTCAACAGAATACTGGACAAACATATTGTAGCACTACTTTTCACAACTTAATTAACGTTTTTAGAGCACTTTTGAATCAAAGATTGTTAAAAAAACATACACCTTACAATTTTTCATAATATTACACGAGTAAATTATAAACAAATCCGCCGATTAGCATAGATAACATGAATTATGTTTCCCTTTCTAAATTTGAATAAAACATCACAGGATACCAACATCACAGCTGTTTAACATGAACAGTTCATTCTATTACAAACAGATAATCATTTCGTAACCCGATTATGTGTTTATTTTAGTTAAAAACAGCACATTGCAATATTACATTTGTTAAAGTCTTCTTAAAGAACCAACATCAAACATCAAAACAAATACTAACATAGATATACAATATCAAAAAAAGATCAATAAGTAAAACGTATCACAAGTAGGCCTGGTGAGGAAAACATTTAAAATAATCAATCACATTTAACACTTTGAATTTGTTGTTCATAATACCTATAAAGAATAAAAATGATACAAGCAATTCTTTTCATTACATCTTAAAGTCAATATAAACGCACATAATACAATATAAACAGAAAATAAAACGGAAACTGACACTTACAAACAAAACGTAACATAACATAATAATAGCCATTGCGTATATATGATAAAAAATGACAAACACAGATCTTCATGTATCATAAATCACAAAACAATGCAAGTTACAATATAGGTGTGACAGCTCTCAGTCCTGTTGCTTGACGTAACCCACGTTGTCATAACCCATCTCCGCCCTGGCTGACCCCGCCCCAGGACTTTCAGCCTCACCCCAGTAACCGGAGTTGCCGTTATTCTCAAGGACTCCATCCTCAGAATTCGTGGCCTCCACGTCAGGGGTTGCATCATTGTCGTCTGATTTTGATTGCCGCTCATGTTCATCATATTGTAAGTCATCTACTATACCGTTATCACTTACTGCCTCATCCACGGAGTACGCCCCGTCCTCAGGGCGTTGGCGTGGTACTTCCGCTTCTACGCCGGAATCATTGCGATCGCGTTTAACACAGTTACCGATATCTTGCCCAGAGTGATGGATGTCGGAACCAGGGTGATGGACACCCGGGCCGCCGTTCATGGTTATCTTGTCGCCCCTCCGACAACCGCCCCTCTCCACCTGAATGGTCTCGTCCTCTCCCTCGTCCCCGTCATCCACGGAGCCGAGGCCGCTTGTGTAGCCGGAGCTCATCTGCATCTTCCGAAGCTTGCTTAGGACCAACCTCCGCTTGTCCACCGGCTCATCGCCGCCATACATCAGGTCTGTCGGAAACGAACAATATCGGATATAGAAAATATAGCAGATATGTATCGATGTTGCATTTCGAGCGGGTGAACGTGTGTATTTGTGATGGATTCTTAAAATAAACGAATGGGTAGCTTTGAGTCGAACATATCTGAGCATTATATCACCGTAATGGATTGGGACACATGTTACCGTTAAACAAACCGTTATCGAGCGTTGAGGGTGATATGATTCCCTGGAACTGTTCAGGATATTCATCGCCAGACCTCCAGAGGTCCTGCTTTTCCAAAACAAAATCTATAGACATCGAGAGGGGTGGGGGAGAATCTAGTGTTACACTTACCGTTGATAACACGTTTTAGTTTGGAGGGCGTGGTAATTTCCTGGAGTTGCTGATTCTTCAACATGCTCATCATCTCGTACCGGAAACTGGACAGATCCTGTTTGATCTCCTCGAAGTCATCTGTAACACCAATGCGAAATCAGATAATTACAAGGTTTATTTTATGAATTTACGATTTTAAGTTCAGATATTGAGATATATTATGGGAATGTATATATTAAGTTAATGCGGACTCTGTGTGAACTGTAATATATAGTTAAGATTAAGTTGGTGGGTGGATTAAAAAACCTGACAGTCATGTGATCAGAGGTTTACCTACAAACAACAACAAATACGATATAACCCCACAACCATAGGTACACATGAATCTCTAATTTAGAGTGTAGAAGGTGTTTTAGAGTTGATGGGGTTTGTCAGTGCCCAGTCAAAGGCAGTACTATGATTTAAACCCACTGTTTTCTGATGGGTGTTAAGCTTTAAAACGCAGAAACATACCCTCACCAGTGTCACCAGTGGGTGGGTAATAGAAACGTTGTTATAGTTATTGCGGAGCAACGGTGAATGACAACAAAAACGTTAAACAATCTTGAGATAAGAGCGATTTGCCAGCAACTGCCAGCAACTGCGACAATCCTAACAAATTAAGTTCTCATCATCTCTGACTATATACTCGAAACAAGATCGTTAGCACGTCATCAGATCGTAAGCAAGTGAAAATTAAAAATCAAAATGATCTCAAACGGAATGTTAAAATTAAATTCGTCGCTTTAATACCACTTCTTATTTGCATTATAAACGTGCAAGTTTGTTAATCAGAACGATACCTTTATTTGCGTATGTGAAATGCGAGGCCCTGAATGCGTATGTGAATTGTGGTGCACTGACTGACCAGAGACTGACCTTGACTTTCGTGCAAAGGGTTTTTTCTACGTTGACCTCCACGACAAACCCCTTTTACTTAATATACCATACGATACCTTTATTTGCGTATGTGAAATGCGAGGCCCTGGCTAAACGAAATTGATTATGTAACCGGAAAGGCGTATGTGAATTGGTGCACTGACTGACCAGAGACTGACCTTGACTTTCGTGCAAAGGGTTTTTTCTACGTTGACCTCCACGACAAACCCCTTTTTGCTTAATATGCCATACTTATATTTGTAGGCAATACTTGTTTAATCGAAATTTTAAGCAAATTTATCTTTAACAATTTTAAGTGGTTCCAAACCACTTTACCGTGACGTAATCATCAACCTATGCTAAATAATGAATACGTGATATTGATATTATTTGATACTCATTTGCATAATTACTGAGCTGAACTAAATCTTATTGTTTAACTGCTGAAATAAGCGATTGCAGTGCAATAATGCATTGCTTCTTTTCAACCCCGAGGCTTTTGGATATATCGACATGGAAAACGCCACACTGTGGCTGGTTACCAGTTTGCCTTCAATTGGGTCAACATTTTAGACCTTTTTCAAAATTCATTTAAAGTCCAGTGGGTCATTTTTTGCGCTGTGGTCATTGGAAATAGAAATGAATAAAAAATAAATAATTATAATGATATTGACAGTATACAGTTAGGTGGTTTTCTTCATTTAAGAAACTTAAGGTATCATCGTTTAAAAACACATGTGAACCCCAGCACCAAGTGAGTTCTAAGAAAGCTTTCATTTGTCTTATTCGGCCTTCGGAAGAGTATGGCGTCAAAATCAAATTTGTTGTTTGGTCAACTTTGTTGATAACATTATACTTCGAAGTGAGAGACGCCTGACTTCAGTTCAACGTTACGTCAACAGCCTGTAAACCTGTGTTTCGTAATTCAACAATTTTTCAAAGTTTGATTTATGGGGTGTAATGTTAGAAAGCTATCATATTTTTTATTCAGTACTCAGTATGTTCTAAAACATTGCTTGATTAAAAAAAATCAGAACATCAGTTAAAGCGATGATTTCTTATCACTTTCACATTAAAAAAACTAATAAACATCAGAGAGAGGGAAGATGAACACACGCACATATTTATATTGTAAGCCTACCTTCAGTTACCTCTGCTTCGCGTTGAATGTCGAATATATATCTCTGCACAATACGCTGGAGGACCTTCTGCAATATTACATTGATTCAACCTTTCAATTACTGTGAGGTAGAAATTATTGACGATTTATGGGCTCACAATTTGTCTTCAGTGTCATGGGAACAGAAAAGCGTTGAAGTGATAATTGAATTTGTTTTTATCAGTTCAGCTGATAATCTGTAATCATGCCATTTCAATTCAATACTTGTATGTGCAGAGTGTGACACATTTGGTTTGAGAGAGGGTGGATTGAGTATAGCTTCTTATGATTCAACAATTGTCTTTAGGATAATACTGCTGTTTAATGCAAGTCGTTTTCTGCATATTTACACTAAAAAGCTTCACAAGTCCCCTTTACACTAACAAGCTTCACAAGTCCCCTTTACACTAACAAGCTTTACAAGTCCACTTTACACTAACAAGCTCCACAAGTCCACTTTACACTAACAACCTTCACAAGTCCCCTTTACACTAACAAGCTTCACAAGTCCCCTTTACACTAACAAGCTACACAAGTCCCCTTTACACTAACAAGCTTCACAAGTCCACTTTACACTAACAAGCTCCACAAGTCCCCTTTACACTAACAAGCTTCACAAGTCCACTTTACAGTAACAAGCTCCACAAGTCCACTTAACACTAACAAGCTCCACAAGTCCACTTTACACTAACAAGCTTCACAAGTCCACTTTACACTAACAAGCTCCACAAGTCCCCTTTACACTAACAAGCTTCACAAGTCCACTTTACACTAACAAGCTTCACAAGTCCACTTTACACTAACTAGCTTCACAAGTCCACTTTACACTTACAAGCTTCACAAGTCCCCTTTACACTAACAAACTTCACAAGTCCCCTTTACAGTAACAAGCTTCACAAGTCCCCTTTACAGTAAAAGCTTCACAAGTCCACTTTACACTAACAAGCTTCACTAGTCCCCTTTACACTAACAAGCTTCACAAGTCCCCTTTACACTAACAAACTTCACAAGTCCCCTTTGCAGTAACAAGCTTCACAAGTCCCCTTTACAGTAACAAGCTCTACAAGTCCACTTTACAGTAACAAGCTTCACTAGTCCCCTTTACAGTAACAAACTTCACTAGTCCCCTTTAGAATAACAAACTTCACAAGTCCCCTTTACAGTAACAAGCTTCACAAGTCCCCTTTACAGTAACAAGCTCCACAAGTCCACTAAACACTAACAAGCTTCACTAGTCCCCTTTACAGTAACAAACTTCACTAGTCCCCTTTACACTAACAAGCTCCACAAGTCCCCTTTACACTAACAAGCTTTACAAGTCCCCTTTTCACTAACAAGCTTCACTAGTCCCCTTTACACTAACAAGCTTCACAAGTCCCCTTTACACTAACATACTTCACAAGTCCACTTTACACTAACAAACTTCACAAGTCCATTTTATAGTAACAAGCTTCACAAGTCCCCTTTACAGTAACAAGCTTCACAACTTCCCTTTACAGTAACAAGCTTCACAAGTCCACTTTACACTAACAAGCTTCACAAGTCCACCTTTCACTAACAAGCTTCACAAGTCCACTTTACACTAACAAGCTCCACAAGTCCACTTTACACTAACAAGCTTCAAAAGTCCACTTTACACTAACAAGCTTCACAAGTCCACTTTACACTAACAAGCTCCACAAGTCCACTTTACACTAACAAGCTTCACAAGTCCACTTTACACTAACAAGCTTCACAAGTCAACTTTACACTAACAAACTTCACTAGTCCCCTTTACACTAACAAGCTCCACAAGTCCCCTTTACACTAACAAGCTTCACTAGTCCCCTTTACACTAACGAACTTCACAAGTCCTCTTTACACTAACAAGCTTTACAAGTCCCCTTTACACTAACAAACTTCACAAGTCCCCTTTACACTAACAAACTTCACAAGTCCACTTTACACTAACAAGTTCCACAAGTCCCCTTTACACTTACAAACTTCACAAGTCCACTTTACACTAACAAGCTTCACAAGTCCACTTTACACTAACAAGCTTCACAAGTCCACTTTACACTAACAAGCTTCACAAGTCCCCTTTACACTAACAAACTTCACAAGTCCCCTTTACACTAACAAACTTCACAAGTCCACTTTACACTAACAAGCTCCACAAGTCCCCTTTACACTAACAAGCTCCACAAGTCCTCTTAACACTAACAAGCTTCACTAGTCCACTTTACACTAACAAGCTTCACAAGTCCCCTTTACACTAACAAGCTTCACAAGTCCACTTTACACTAACAAGCTTCAATAGTCCCCTTTACAGTAACAAGCTTCACAAGTCCCCTTTACAGTAACAAGCTCCACAAGTCCACTTTACACTAACAAGCTTCACAAGTCCACTTTACACTAACAAGCTTCACAAGTCCCCTTTACACTAACAAACTTCACAAGTCCCCTTTACACTAACAAGCTTCACAAGTCCCCTTTACACTAACAAACTTCAGAAGTCCACTTTACACTAACAAGCTTCACAAGTCCCCTTTACACTAACAAGCTTCACAAGTCCACTTTACACTAACAAGCTTCACAAGTCCACTTTACACTAACAAACTTCACAAGTCCACTTTACACTAACAAGCTTCACTACTCCACTTTAGAGATTTGTATATGTTAGCTCACGCATGTTGATATTCAATAAACGATATTTCCTATATTGTCTTTTTGTATTCATTACCTTGTTTTTGTTCCAAATGTATTTTAATGTTGCCTGCAGAGAATAACAGACATAGAGAAATTATAAGTATTTACAATGGCCGATCGTGTAAGATAAGTTCATCCCTATCCCAGCGTATAGGGTGTTTTGCGGAACTTATGTTTACTGTACAACATTCTGCGCGAGGGTTAAGATGAACCTATCTTACATGAGTGGCCATGGTAGATGCTTTTTCCCTACCCCAGTTAAACAAATATAGTTAAGATACATTTTAGTTTATTTTTTACATAAAGGTACTTTTTTATATTTTACCTGTGGAAAAAATAAGGATTTCCAGCTATTTTTGGACAAAAACTAGGCAAATTCGAAAAGTGGCCTAGCATCCGAAGCACTTTTTACTGTTGGACCTGGAGTAAATGAGCTTTTGAGCTAATAAACGGCTATTCCCTTTTTTATAGGGACTGGTGACTTTCCACGTGCCCTCCATTACAGGGTACTTGAATTGTCAATTTGGCCCCTAATACAGACTACCCTTTACCTGGTAACTGTTTCCTACATCGCTGAAGCCCGGCAGACTTCGACGGTGCCCATTCATCTTTGCCTCCCTACGACCGACCTTGGCATTGCTCTCCAGAACAGGTGCCGTCCCTCTCCCCTTGAGCCCGTTCTCTCCCAGTTCTGGCATGGAGGAGTCAGAAATGGTGGAATGGGTGTGAACTAAACGTCGACTGACGTTACGCACTTGTAAAGGCTGGAAAAAATGCAACTAAGGTAACTTATGTGATAAAGTGTATTCAGGATTTTGATGGATGCCGTTCTACCGACGTCGGTACCAATGGTTCACATTTCGTTAACACTGTAGGGGTAAATGATGAAGCGATCTGCTGTAATCGAGTCCCGGAGACGTATCCGACGATGCCGTGTTACAGACCGACGCAAGACACAGGTCAGTGGAATAGATGTACGCCTCGCACCTCGTACAGGTCAGTGGAATAGATGTACGCCTCGCACCCCGCATAGGTCAGTGGTATAGATGTACGCCTCGCACCCCGAATAGGCAAGTGGTATAGATGTACGCCTCTTACCCCGCATAGGCCAGTGATATAGATGTACAGCTCTCACCCCGCATAGGCCAGTGGTATAGATGTACGCCTTTCACCCCGCATAGGCCAGTGATATAGATGTACGCCTTTCACCCCGCATAGGCCAGTGGTATATATGTACGCCTCGCACCCCGCACAGGCCAGTGGTATAAATGTATGCATCGCATATCGCACAGGCCAGTGGTAAAATGTACGCCTCGCACCCCGCATAGGTCAGTGGTATAGATGTACGCATCGCACCTCGTACAGGTCAGTGGTATAGATGTACGCCTCGCACCCCGCATAGGCCAGTGATATAGATGTACGCCTCTCACCCCGCATATGCCAGTGTTATAGAAGTACGCCTCTCACCCCGCATAGGCCAGTGGTATAGATGTACGCCTCTCATCCCACATAGGCCAGTGGTATATATGTACGCCTCGCACATCGCACAGGCCAGTGATATAGATGTACGCCTCTCACCCGAATAGGCCAGTGGTATAGATGTAAGCCTCGCACCCCGCATAGGCCAGTGATATAGATGTACGCCTCTCACCCCGCATAGGTCAGTGATATAGATGCACGCCTCCCCGCATAGGCCAGTGATATAGATGTACGCCTCGCACCCCGCACAGGCCAGTGATATAGATGAACGCCTCGTACCTCGCACAGGCCAATGGTATATATTAGGGATGCAAACGAATGGCAAAATTGATATTCGAATATTCGGTAATTCTTTCGATCGAATATTCGAATATTCGATAACCAAAATACATCTTTTCGAAGTTGTATTAAACTATTATTATCATTCGCTTAAGTAATAGCCAATTCATTTTGATCCTTCTTTGTCGTAGCAACTACGCGCGGCGGACCCTGATTTCCCCATATGAGCCTCTGAAATTCCCCATTTTTATATAGAAAACGGTAATTCATTATGAACAATCAAAAATCAAAATCGAATAATTCCGCTGCCTTCATATTGTGAAACAATGTGAAATTAGATGGATTCCTAATCATATGGCGTAATGAGCCAATGGAGGGTCTTTCCGTAGGACGAGCAGTCTCGTTCTGGGATAGACCTCTGCCTTATATACCAAACCAACTCGGGAACTAGTAAAATGATAAAAAGAAACATTTATGAATTTGATTATTCTACATCAATAGAGGCAATATATCCTAAAACGCTATACTATACAGTAACATTTCAAAGCAAGAACAGTGCATCGAAACATGGAAAACATTTAACAGCACATACATCTGCATTATTGTAGCAAATGCCATACATAGTATCACGGCAATTTGAGCAATGTTGCATAGCTTAATCTGCAACCAAGACAGCACATTAGTGTGAAGGCCGTTCGTTTCCTTAAATCCTTAATTGGCAAAGGCATTGGTGTCACTTGTCCAATAGCAAGTTGTAAAATTACGGAGACTTTTTATAGTACCCGGCGATATGTCCCTAAATGACATATGACGCGTGTTTAGTGTATTGTCATCACATTCACACCTCTGGCATTAGGGGCCAATCATTGTAAAAACATGACAAAAGAACTAAATACACAATTGCAGCCTTGTAGGTCAATGTTTTTTTTATTTTATTTATTCAACTTTTTTTTTTTCGAATATTCGAATACCGATTTTGCCATTCGAATACCAAACGTTTGATCGATTATTCGAATATTCGAATATTCGTTTGCATCCCTAGTATATATGTACGCCTCGGACCTCGCATTGGCCACTGGTATAGATGTTCGCCTCGCACCTCGCACAGGCCAGTGGTATAGATGTACGCCTCGCACCCCGCATAGGCCAGTGATATAGATGTACGCCTCTCACCCCGCATAGGCCAGTGTTATAGAAGTACGCCTCTCACCCCGCATAGGCCAGTGGTAAAGATGTACGCCTCTCATCCCGCATAGGCCAGTGGTATATATGTACGCCTCGCACATCGCACAGGCCAGTGGTATAGATGTATGCATCGCACATCGCACAGGTCAGTGATATAGATGTACGCCTCTCACCCGAATAGGCCAGTGGTATAGATGTAAGCCTCGCACCCCGCATAGGCCAGTGATATAGATGTACGCCTCTCACCCCGCAAGGCCAGTGATATAGATGTACGCCTCCCCGCATAGGCCAGTGATATAGATGTACGCCTTGCACCCCGCACAGGCCAGTGATATAGATGAACGCCTCGTACCTCGCACAGGCCAATGGTATATATGTACGCTTCGGACCTCGCATTGGCCACTGGTATAGATGTACGCCTCGCACCTCGCACAGGCCAGTGGTATAGATGTACGCCTCGCACCTCGCACAGACCAGTGGTATAAATATACGCCTCGTACCTCCCACAGGCCAATGGGTTTTATGTACGCCTCGGACCTCGCATTGGCCACTTGTATAGATGTACGCCTTGCACCTCGCACAGACCGGTGATATTGATTACGCCTCACACATCGCAAAGGCCAGTGGTATAGATGTAGGCCTCGCACCCAAGTTGCCGTAAGTTCGAAACTACGCTGAGATATCTCGAACACTCCTGTGTCCCATATTACAGGGTCAAGATGAGGCCACTGTTTTTTACTTGATATAATTTGTGCAATATTCTCATTTTGAAGGAAATGAAATGTGATGATCAAGACTTGTTTTTTTTCTTGTAAAATCAAGTTAAGAGAAGCAATTTAGATTCATGAAATATGATTATTAAGCCTGTTACTTTTTTAAGATATTTAAAGAAAATGGAGCCAGAACTGGGTTCTTAATAAAATGGCTATGTACATGTACATTGGTTAATTATGTGAATGTCATATTCATGTACATGGATGAGACGTTAGAACACGTATATAATTTGCATAAACATAAACGAGTCTTAATGTGTAAGGATTCTTTTTGCAATATTATTCTCTGGTATTCATATTTTGATCATTATGGCTGTCTTTTCTGTGCGTCCAAATATCAGAAAAAACAGGATAGTGTCAGTAAAGAAAAGAGAATACAATAGAATAAATATGATCAAACTTATATGTTGACACTTGAAACAACTACGCACTATATCAGGAGAGTTGCTGAATTACCTTGTAAACCTTAGGTTTCAGTAACATGTAAATGTGGGTGTTAAACATATATCATATCAACAAACTGCCTGATATTCCAACTGATGCATGGTTTTCCACATTAAACTTACAGGGTTTGCACTGTAAGTTGCAACCATACCGACTCTATCATATTCCTAATTGATAATAATATACATCATGATATAAGGAAATAGGGGTAATATTTCTAATGAAGCACCAGACGTGCGTGCATAGTTTATTATTGGTGTACATGTATATATATTTTCATAATGCATCTTCAATTTCCTATTTCACAAATCGTGCAATATATCCCTTTTGAATATTACCTCAGAGTTGTCATTGGTAACATCATTTCCGTATATATCTAGGTCAGGGGGCGGCTCAAGGTTTTCCTCGGCGAGATCACAGCGGTCACACATCCACTCGAACATTGCCCGGGGGATGCGCAGCAAGTTGAGGGGCACGGGAAGTACCTGACCCGGCCCCATGTACTCCAGGTACAGGATGCTACGGGCAAACTTCCACTCAACGTCCGCACCATCCTTCATTGGGAAAATACATTATTGATTTATTTAAAATATAATTATGTTGTTTAATGTACACAACAAAAAACATTAATGTATGTTTCTGAAAATGATGGTAATACGCTCTGACACAAAATGAGGAAAAACACTCAGAAATCAAAATGGTCAAAATAAGATATGAGACTAGTCATGACGTCTCAAGTTTTGTCAATAAACCAAACATAATATCCTTACACCCATACATTGGCCAGACATTCCCTTTCTTTACATATGTAATAAATTTCAGAGGTAAAGCAAACACTGTCAAAGACACATGATATGCGTTGAAACAGACCAATCAACATTTGCTCACTGCAATAGTCTGGTAGGACCTCGCCATCATAGCGATGAGCATATTAATAAGCACGGTGACCATGATGACGTTGTACAGTCCGTACAGAAGGTATCCGAAGTTCTCGGTCAGGTAGTGATCGTATTCACCCAGCGTGACCACCTCACTTCCGCCCCGACCGAACACAGACCAAAACACCGTCCGGAACGTCTTCACTACACTGAAAAACGACAAATATAATTAATTCCATTTGTTTTATTATACTAACGTCTCATAATTCGAAAGTAAAACTGATTACAAATATCATTTTATGAAATGCATATAATCCGTATCTGTTTGTATCTCGCGAATTCTATTTGCCAAACGGTGCGAAAAATGAGCAGCCTGACCGGGGCTCAACACCTGGATTGCTCGCTTACAGCGTGAGTGTGTTACCGACTGAGCTTCCGGGCTCCTTACACACTTTCTCAAAATATATTTAGGTAAAAAAACCTTTACGTACTCCCCCGCCAAGTTTGAAATAGTCCCTGAATTTAAAGGATAGAAAACGAGGTAAACATGCTCTCAAGAAAACTACGGGTTTTACTGAATGCAGGATGAAACATTGTGCAGTCGGACCGAGGCTAGAACCCAGGACCCAGCGCTAAACATTGCCAGTGCTGATCCGTTTGAGCAACCGGGCGCTCATCCACTTTCTTTACACCTGTATTGGTTTCGATACTGTAACACTAGCTGATGAAAATCAATAAAATACGCAACCTAAGCAAGTATGTTTAAAATTGCAGAACAATAAAGTACCCGTGTATTGGAGTATGTACTTGACAATAACCACTACAGTTTCCTATCATGTATTACAGTCATACCATTACGGCTTATAAGCATCCAATATATATCACAATACATACTCTCCAAATGCATCCGCTGCAGGCACATGTAAATCCCGTTTTAGCACTTCGATCCCTTCCCGTACATTGTAGTACCAGTACACATTCTGTAGGCCAACCATGAACGCAATACCCACCATAATTATAAGACATAGGCACTTCAGTATATCCTGTTAGGAAGCAAGTACAGTTATCATTGTGGTTATGTTAATTATAGGAACCCTAATCCTAATCCAAACCAAGCTCCGTACCGACGGACTGAACAGTTCTAGGCATTCAAATTACAAGAACTCCTTAGTGCATATAAAAATACAAAATACTAGTACGCATGCGCTGTAAGTGCGTCGCTCAATAACATTTTACAAAGAAGTTACAGTCTTTTACTAGTTAGCTGTACATAGAATATACATACCTTGATCATACGACCGACAGAGATTTGTAGCGGTCCTAAAGCGGCGTTGACCGGAAGAAAATATGATATCCGGGAAAAACTAAGCACGTTAGCCACGGCGAACAGCCCCTCGGACAGGTTAATGGGGTCCCACGTCTGCCAGAAGAACCGGTCTGCGAGGGGAACACACGGAAATGATTATCCTTTAAAGGGACATGTCGCAATTGATAGAACAAATGGCCTCTGATTAAAATCATGAAGTGGTATCAGATCATTCTTACAAGGTGTTTATCCGTTCCATGTGTATACCTCGGAAAACTTTTGATATAATTATATTGTCTGGGGAAATTAGAAGAAATCTTCAGCTCAGAAGTCCAATTATTACAATTACTAGTATTTATTGTGATATTTCTCAGTGACAAATAATGATTAGATGACATAGAGTAATATCTTAATGATTAAGAATGGGTGGGGTGATCGTAGATGACGAGGTCTAATGAATCATTAAGATAAACTTCAGGTCATCTGACTGAGAAAGAATGCAACCTTACTGGCCGACACATTTTCGACCCACAATCTGACACAGGGAGTGTGTATATGATGCGGGGCAGTTGGCGGACCTTTATTTCAGCTTTCGCAGGTGTTTAAAGGCTTTAAACACCTGCGAAAGCTGAAATTCTTAATGATTAAGGCTAATATTTTATGATTGCCTATCTGACATTTTATTGGCTGAAAATGTAGGTTGTATCTTAAGCTAATATGTTAGATACCAGCACTAATACAAATAGAGATTTATCAGGGAAATCTGATAGCCGGCATACCAGCAACGATCCAGTAAATACTGTTCTGTGTCCCGTCAGGGTTGCCAACCAGGCCACCCACATCACGTGACTCAAAGTACAAAATGGCGACGTAGACCTGCAATATAGTAGATATGTAATACAGTATGCATGTAGCAGAGTATTCAGAGAACTTTAACCGCAATTGTGAGGAGGTGCTACCAGAAATGAAGGAGAAAAGAAATATTGCTTAAAGATGAGCAACACAAATGCGTAACATCAAAACAAGTTCGAAGTGTATCAGAATTTCTTCCTGACCTCCTGTATAAGTATATTAGTCATATATAACAGCAAATTGGAATAGAAATATCTTATATAAATGGAGATCTATTAAAGATGCAACGAATCTCAGAAATGCTATGACATGAATCTATCCCAACGTAATGATTAATAAAATTACTTTTTATTTTATTTATCATTTTCTATCTGTACATGTTTGAAGTTCGTCTGTTTCCATGGATACTAACTTTATATTGGCAATAGAGAAAACCTGGAAATTTAGGCATGAAGAGACTCAAGGCAAACGTACACAGAAACTGTAAATATATTTTTATGACATTGTCTTTATGTAGATCTCAAAACATAAAACGTATCGTTTATTTTCTGATCGCATTGACAAACTATGATTGCTTTATAGCCAAATGGTGTGACAAATCTACTTTGAACTTAATGTTCTCAGTGTGTCACGGGATTCTATAAGATGTTACCTGCTTTGAATATGAGCTTAAGTTACACACGTGTGCGATGTCATCATGCATTGGCATGCCTTGATGCTACAATCTATAAGAACTGACAAGGACGCTGTCTTAAATTTAGGTATCAGCTAAACCTTGAAACGTTATTGACGGAGCGATGAAACCTCATTGATGGAAACATGAAACACAATTGATGGACAGAGAAACACGGTGTAGAACGTAATGCACGACAAAACAAATCCAATCCACGCAAACAGCAACTTAATTATAGAACAATGATGTTTTGTAAGTTTGATGTACGTTTTCAGTATAAATAGGCCATGCACCATTACCATACATGACATACTTAATTCAAGCACTGCAGCTTATATTTTTGATTTTTGTGACTGAAGTTGTGAGTACAGAACATTCTATTGAGCTAGTTTGACATAAAAGTTGGTCATTTTGACGTAACATTTATTAGCAAATATTGACATTTCTAATCCACATTTCGCTCTTATTTATTCACAAATGATCTGGTTACATAATCATTAGAACATGAGATATTTTCAGAAAAAATATGCTGTAACGATACCTTTCACCTGCATGTGAAGCACTGCAGAAACAACCCGTTATAGCCTGCGCTCTACTTTTCTATTTTCATAGTAAATTAATATTATTTACAGTAGTATCTTTGAACTGTTCAGTAAAGTCTTATACGACACCATCTTAGGAATATTTTTTTTTAAATGCACCTCAGTTAAACAAAATTAAGTAAAAATGTTTTTTTTGCCGGAACTCTTTTGTGCTTAGTGAAAATAATTGCGTACGGATATGCAAGAATTCGTGGTTGTCATGGATATTCGCGCAGTGATTCAGAGTATGTAAATGGTCTGATCGGTCTTTAAATAGTTCTAAGAAGAGTGAAGCATTATTTCTTGAAAGGTGCGTGAAAACTGTTTTCTGGTGACATTTGAAGCGAGAAATAATTAACTCGCGTTTTAAATATTGCCACCAGACAAGGTTTCAATGATGCGCTACAGACGACAGTCTTCAACAAGGGAGGTAATTACAATGTGGTGACCATTAAAAGAAGTTCCATACGGGCATTTTATCTTCGCCCGTGGGCAAGATAAGAATTTCTAGCATGGTTAAATTAATGGATCTACTTATCTGAGGAGAGAGAAACTTATATGCTCGTTTTAGCTATAAATGATCGATTTTATCAAATTATCTTGAATTTATACAATTGGTTTTAGAAGGGAATATTGTTCAATATCTACTCTTAACGTATAAATTCATGTTAATGTACAATCGAGCCAGTCGATAATCTATGGACAGCTAATTAAAATGTTATTAAATCGATTGCAGGCCACTCCCATCCTTCATGTAGTTTCATCTGTTTTAGATACATGACATTTCCGACCCTCCTTACCTTGATCATGGTGACGTATTTGAGGGTGAAGGAGCAGATGTAGACAACGAGAATGGTGAAGTCCATAAGATTGTAGAGTGAAGATATGTAGGCATTCAAACCAGACTGGTACAACTGAACACACTCGTGGTAAAGATAACCTGAAGGAACATAATTTTAAAAGATATGTACAGTGTAACACTTGATTATGATACATACCAATACGGAGCAAGGATATGTAGGCATTAAGACAAGACTGGTATAGCTCAACAATCTCGTGGTAAAGGTAATTTAGAGGTAAATATAATTAGGAGATATGTGTACAATGGTATACTTGATCATGATCCATAACAATACGGAGCAATTAGATGTAGGGACCCAGACAAGACTGGTACAGCTGAACAACCTCATGGTACAGGTTATATGGAGGTTCATAGAGTTTGGAGAGTTATGTACAATGA
Organism: Mya arenaria; assembly: GCF_026914265.1. NCBI lineage: Eukaryota > Metazoa > Mollusca > Bivalvia > Myida > Myidae > Mya > Mya arenaria. The sequence continues at coordinate 67,668,045 of NC_069124.1, read as the reverse complement.
TCCACTTGACTATAACTAATACCAACGTAAAAAGAGGAAAAGTAAACATACAGACCAGACTTGTATTGCTGGCGACACTCATAAAGGTTATTTGGAGGATGTAACTTGTTTTTGTATTTTTAATTCAGTACTTTATTCTTTAACAAAAACGAGTTTCATCTGCAGGAAGACACCGATGTTTCCCTATTATATTTTATAGCAAGTATTTGAAGGTCCTGAAAAGACAGGAACAGTTTCCCTTTTCTGATCTACGATCTGCAATAATGTTAAATTTTCTTTGAAAGTAAACACGTCGTCTTTATAAACGTTTCGCCAGCTAGAATATTTCTATATTATTGGACTTATTAGTCTGTGAGTATAAAATTTCAATCTTTTGAGAGAATAATTGTTATTGGATTTCATCAGTGCTCATTTAGTGTGTTTAATATTTAATTATTAGGAAAATCAAGAATACCAAGATCAGTGAAAATATAATGTGAAATTTTGAACATTATTTTCTATTTTAGGTATTTTACTTCTTTGAAGTAACCCTTGTAAAACTATTACTATACACATGTTGTTGTTAATGTGTGTTTACTGGTGTCCTTTCTTTTTTTGCGTTTGGTTGTATGGCAAAGAGTATATAAAGTTTTAATCCATACCAATTTGGAACAAAGGAAGGTGGTTTGTCACACCAGACTGCTTCAGCTGAACACACTTTTGGTTTTGGTAATCCGGAAAATCTTTAGGATTTTGCACAAATGTTTTTAATGTTTTGGAGATTTGTGTTAATAGATGATGTAGGGTTGAATAATCATGGTTCGTGGCCATACAAAAAATGTTTTTCATTCAAATAGTATGAAATTGGACAAAAACAGCTTTTGGTTCAATAAAAGCAAAGTTTTAAAAGAAATATATATATATATATATATATATATATATATATATATATATATATATATATATATATATATATATATATATAATTTTTTTGGTTATGATTACGGAAAATCTACGTAAAACTTAATCGTGTTTCAAATTTATTATTTAATTTTCATAAAGAAAAAATCAAATTTTGATATCAAAAACAAAATAATAAATCATATAAATATTCAAAATATGGAGTAGTGTCAGTGTATAAACAATACAACAGTGAGCTTTCAGGTATTAATCACGAAGCTGGTGAGTAACGAGATGCTGGCGATGAAACCTCACTAGTACAGTTGAATACACTCGTGGCAGTGTGGCATGTGCTATGTTAGACAATAAGTTTATTTGTCAACAATTTAGAGCCTGTAAATAGGTATAGAAATATCACATCTTCGAAGAAAAGACGAGTTACACCTACCAAGAATCCAGAAGGATATGAGCATCTGTAGCGGGCTTGGAAGCATAGGGCGGACAGGCAGATCGGAGCCGTATGCGAAGCTGGTCGAGGTGTTCCGCAGATCTGAATACTTCTGGAACAGACCAGGATACAGCGCACCTGGGGATTATAGGGATTGTCGGATGTGTTTAAGATCTGTGGAGTGATTTAACAATGGGTCCGTCTCAATAACAAATGCCTTAAGCCTAATACTACACCTAACTCTAAGGCCACACCAAATTAATGTTTAGTTCCTCGGATTTTTGCCCAAAAAAATTGGAGCGAGCGAGCGAAAAAAAATATTTATTTTTTTGTCCGTTTTCATAAAAACCGAAGCGAGCGAAGAGCGAAAAATATATTTTTCCTTATATTCAATATAAATAAGAAAGATTGTTCAAAATAATTGCCCTTAAACCCATTTTAATGCCACCTTGAACTGAACCTCTAATGGACATTGGGAAAATGTCGGAATACATACTATTTATTCATCCGTGTTTAGTACAAACATTAAATGGATAAATCTAATTTCTTATATAATTAAAACGTACTTTAATATGACGATCATTCATAATAATAAATAACCCTGCTTTAAGTAAAAAGTTTGAAAGACTTTTATAAATCTACCTGAATCGGTTTAACATCATATGCTACTGTATTTAGACATAACTTAGGATTGATTTTGGATTTGTAAAAAATGATCACTTACACAAGCATCATCAAACAACAGACTCCTTATAACATAGACTAAATTTTGTTTTTATTATCACAGGAAATGCAATGACATGTGCTATTTAAAACAAAAAGAAGGGTATTTTTCAGAGTACTTTTTTGGTTATTTAGATGTTTTTATGCACCAGCCAATTGTATATGCCCCCCCCCTTAGTCCGGAATAGCGTGACTTTGACTTCCGGTCTCTCAAAACCCGGGTAAAATATCCGACCTGCAGGGACACACTGCTGGTATATCCCTGCCAAATGGCCCCGCAACCCCGAATACCTATGTGAGCCAATTCCCGACTATTTTCATTATGAAGACAAAACCACATTCACTAGGCACTGCGGGGCCACCTGAAAGGTAAAAACACAGCCCATTGCCTCTGCTGTCTCCGGTATACCCCTGGAACAAGGACGAGGGGTGGGCGGGGCAGTGGTTACAATTGACAAGTGCATTACAATCCCGGATTATGCTGCAAATAAAAACAAAATATAAGGTGATAAACTTAGGCTTACCTATGTTGTGGTATATCCAGACCAGTGTTTAAATCGCTATTTGTGAAAAGATATTTGTTCAAAACTGTTGTTTTATCAGAATTTGATCAAAAATGAGCTTGATACATCAATTTGGACCAAGCAATGACTCATGTTCCAGTTAAATTGACCTGTCATCGTCGTAACGAGGTAAAATTTTGGTCCCTTGTATTATGACTTGAATAAAATAGTACTAAGTTGATCATTCCCATTCAAAACGAGTCACTACTTAATATAATCGCTACCAGTCTCAGATACACATGCTTTATTGCATAATAATTGCTTTAAATAATGATCCTTTAGTGCAGAAGACGATCAACAATGACTTTAAGCATGCTCAAAACGGGCCACATTGTTTTTACCGGAAGCCGCCATTTTGATTGAATTTATTGAAACCCATGCTAAACCGATCGAGATACAGTATAAAAACACTACACATCGGTATCTTCCCTTTACAAAAACACGAAAAACTAGCGTAGAAAAATTATACTTGATTATTTTTAGCCTTTTAATAAATTATTACCTGAAAAAAATCTGCTTGGCTATCAAAATGGAGGTGCGGGCGCACAAAAAAAATAAAAATATTTTTTACGTTTTCAAAAATATAGGAGCGGTAAATCCGAGGAACGAAATATCAATTTGGTGTGGCCTAACCCGAACATAAATAACCCTAACAATTACCCACTATAACACAGCCCTAGCCTAACCCGCAAACGAACATACATTTCGAGAGAAATATAAAAACATTGAGGGCTTAAAGTTGTCGTTTAGGAAACATGAAAAATTTGACAATTGACATAAATGCACAAAACAGAAGAAGCACTAGAAAAATAGTGAAGGAAGCTTTGAAGCTTGTACCATGTATCGGTTCTGTCCCTGACTCAACAGTTTGCTATTAACACCATTTTAAATTTTACTTAGGCTTGGTGATGCAAGGACTTTGTTTGCATACCGAGGGTGTGGTTCTGTTTGTACGAATATGAGGCCTGCGCCGTGTGGACAGCGATCATTCCAAGGAAGGCGATGAACGAGAGAGTGTGCGCAGCGAATTTTACCCACGGGTATTTGAGCGGCTTCAGCACCTAGTTAGGTAAGGGTAAGACTTATTTTACATTACAATGTCGGACAAGTAGCATTGTATAGCGTCAGACATAGTATGATAGTTTACATATAGTTTAAGGAACCAGTTACAGTTCCTGTGTAATAACCAAGACTAATCGTTGACAAAGCTCAAACGAATTATGAATAATGCTTTGGGTTAATATTGCGAGAAATCAATCGGAATGAGACGGTGTGCACTGTAAGGGCATATTAAAAAAGAAAACATGCCGAGTTTGTGTAGACAGCTAACGTCGAAAATGGCTTAAATCTCACAATCGGCATAGCTTAGTTACATTGTTTTTTATATTTATGACCAGGGAAATTCACTCTTAGTATCGCATATGACCAAATTTATACACTGGATATAAGAAAGAAACTCAGATAGATAGCTTATGTTGTGCGCCTTATTGATAATATTCTCTCTATATATCACTGTTTTTATGTGTCAGTAAAGAACTGTTTATTCAATTTCTGCCTGAGCGAACCATATTTGTAATGGCATAGACATGTTTGGTCGAAACGCGGATGAGAAATATCGCTTTAACACATGTTCAAAGTGACAATGCAAAATTGGATGGTCTGTTCTCAGCCTATTACAATATCTAACAGATTATAAATACTGTCATTATTATCGTAAACAATATTTCGTGACTTACTTTAATGCATGCATACAAAACGAAACACACACTGACAGGGAAACAGTGCATGCTAAAACCATTAATGAGTCTTTCATTCCCAGTAAACTAATGCCTGTATTGGTACATCATATATATACACGCCCTGGTTGGCAATGTATCTAAATCGTTGACTGATTGTTAGATAATGGCGTTTTGTCTCGTATATTGTCTGTTTTTTCAGCGTGTAAAACACAACATGATAATAAATATGAGGTGTAACGATAACGACACACAAATTATATGATATATTAAATAAAATCATTTACATAAACATACATCACCAATTAAAAAGAAACCCACATGTTTTTTTTTATTCTGTGAGAATGCAGTTTCACATTAGGTAGATCATTTACTATTTCACACACATATTTATCACGGATAATACAAATACCATCTAAACTGTATGGACAGGCCTTACTTACATGTATGTCTCAATTCACATGCATAAGCTTATCTCTATCAGTAAATGTCTGAGTTACCACCTTGGAACAGTCACTACTGCAGAAGTTTATTGGGGCTTAATTCTTGTTCATGATACCAAAACAAAACAGTAAGAATGAACTACATAGTTTCATGCACATGCCTTCATTGCAGGTATAAATTAATTTGCACATATATATTGCACATGTACGTACTATAATCAGGTGTAAAAAGTAAAACAATCACGACTAAAAATTATTTCGTAATACTAGATAGATCCAGAACAAATACAAATCTTAATACATGTATAAAGTTCTTAAAATACATAATGATCATATGTATAAAAGGTTAGAAGTAACTGCCCAATGCATCTTTATTAAAACAATGTTTCATCACTAAAGCAACACATTTCAGCATCATTGGCACTTTTACTGACGTGGAGCGCTTCTGGTTGGATGATACCTTCGTTTTGTATCTGAGAGAAGCGGTTATTAAGATATTGATAGTCATGGTTTGCTGTCATGTTTAAATCATTGTATGTTTTTTTTTTCTGTTTTGCCAGAATACTATTTTTATAATAAAAAAGTTCATTGAATTTGCTGTTCCATAATATTATGTTTGAACAACTTTTTTTTAAAAATCGCGTAAAAGTAGCAGTCAACTTCTGTAGCGCAATTGATAAACTGGCGGTATCTTTAATAACTTCGTAAAAGATCAGACAGACAGACAGACAGACAGTTTATTGACTTGCACAAAGTACATCGTCACAACACATACATATTATAATACAATTTGTCAACGTGTATGGGCCATGATAATAAACAATATAAATACACATTATTACATACAAATATGTAAAAGAAGAAAAAAGACAATAAATAATAAATGAGAAGGTGAACATGGTTTATAAATGAAATTAAGTATTGACATTTAGTAAGCTTGATCTTATTTTAAGAGATCTTGACAAAGATACAAAGTTTTATAAGTTCCGTTCTGTTAGTTGAATTTATTAACTGGATATATTTAAATACTGACGGCTTTACAAAATAGTATTTCTTTAAATATTTCCTTCTAAGAGCATCAAAATGAGAACAGATGCATATAAAGTGAAATTCATCTTCGATATCCAAAGAATTAGAGCATTGACAATATCTTTCAGCTCTAGGTATGTTATTTCTGGCATATCTACCAGTTTGAATACGAAGCGGATGAACAGATAGACGTAATCGACTAAAGTAAAATCTTAAATTTCCTGGTAAAATATCTAAGTAAGTTTCATATGCAAAACATGATTTAACTGTTCTATATATATCCAATACGCTACAATTTTCAACTGTTCTGAACCAATCTTGTTTGAAAGTATCGTATAATCTACACTTGAAAGATTCAATAAACACAGCTACATCAATATTTAGAACATTATCAAAGACGTGGCTAAAGCCAAAATCATTTAACATTTTTTTAACATTATAAACCCAATTGCGACAACCTTTAGCGCAATATACACAGCTCGGTTATATACTGTTTTGATGATAATATTGTCAGTGGTAACAATCTTGAACCAATATTTTAATATATGAATGTATCTATGCAAATACAAAGGGTATCTGCCTAATTCCCCATAAACACACGCATTGCAAGTATTAGTTCTAACTCTCAATAGTCTTTTACAAAATTTTAAGTGAATTCTCTCTATTTCTTTAGATTTAGTAAATCCCCAGACCTCTGCTGAGTAATTTAATATGGAGCCAACAAAGGCGTCAAAAAGTTGACACATAATCTTGGGTTTAAAATCAAAATCATTACACTTATGAAATAAAACATTCATTCCCTTAAGGGCTTTTCCAATCAAATGTTCCTGGTTCAAACTAAAATTACCAGTATAATTAAATACAACACCTAAATAATTAAAATCGTTAACCACTTGTATATCCTGACCATTATAAGTCCATCGTTCGTTAGGCAAAAGCCCGCCTCTTTTTCGAAAAACCATAATTTTTGTTTTATCAGTATTTACCTTTAATCCCATGCATTACAATAACTTGATAAAGTATTTAATTGAATTTGAATATCTTCAGGAGATTTGCCTACAATGGCCATGTCATCAGCAAATAATAACAATATTAAAATAATATCATCTAAGTGCAGACCAGAGTTAACATCATTCTGTAAATACAACTCTAGATCATCTACAAATAAAGAAAATAATAAAGGAGACATAACTTCTCCTTGGCGTAAGCCAACAGCGTAAGAAAAGAAATCAGAATATGAAGACATTGATTTTACACAAGATTTGACTTTTTTGTACATATCGCGAACAATTATAAGTATTTTCCCTTGTATTCCACATTTGTACATCTTTAATCATAGTGCATTTCTATAAATAGTATCAAAACACTTCATCATATCGACAAAAATAACGTATAATTTTTTTTCTCAAACAAATAATTCTGAATTAATGAATAAAGTATAAAAATGGCATCCGTTGTAGATCGCCCTTTTCGAAATCCGAATTGAGCATCCGAAATAATGTTATGTTCGTCACATAATTTATCTATACGTTTATTAATGACAGAAGTAAATATTTTTGATAAACAACTAACTAATGTTATTCCCCTATAGTTATTAACATCCGATTCAGAACCTTTTTTGTGCAGGGGGATAATAATACCTTCCGTCCATTGCTCTGGGAAAAACCCCGAATCTAATATATTGTTAAACAGGTCACAAATATGCGATGATAAAATGTCTACGGTTTCAATAAAGTATTCATTTAGTAAAAAGTAATTCCCAAATGCTTTACATCTTTTCAATGATTTAACAGCAACTTTAATTTCTTCAACAGAAATAGTTTCATCAAGTTCTGGGAAAACTGTATTTGGTTGATTAAAATCAAATTGTTCATTAAAATCCTCCGCTTCTAAGTTATGATTAAAATCATTGTTACTTATATTTTCAAAGTATTTATGGAATTCGTCAAGAGGAATTTTATTGGATATGTTGGAACTTTTTGTTTTAAAATGCTTCCAAAAATCTCTAGGTTTACATTTTCTCAGATTTTCGATGTCATTCATTCTTTTTCTATAATCAACAATCAACTTTTTTTTTGAAAATCGCGTAAAAGTAGCAGTCAACTTCTGTAGCGCAATTGAGAAACTGGCGGTATCTTTAATAACTTCGTAAAAGATCAGAAGAGTTTTCGTGTTGGTTCAAACCGCGGAATTTCTCCATCGACCGATAGAGAATAAAGTATATAAGGTCAAATGTAAACTGATACCTTATGCACATTTGTTATGGTTTACCCCAGTGCAGCATGGCTTTCGAAATACTGTGAAAATGAGAAAAGGAAATGCGGATGGTTGATGTTTATAACAATTAAAACTTAGACACTGTGATTGACTAGGTTTCTTCCACACTTTGTCTGTGACTATATTGGCATAAATTTATAATAATTGATTAGTTATTACTACTATAAGTTGTAAACATCTAAAATTATATGGTCTTCAACATGTTTAAATAATAATGACACAGCACAACACTGTTATAATTATTATCATAAGTAGTAGTATCGAATTAAGTAATGATTACATATTTTCTTTGAAGTTTTTAGTGGTCTACATACTATTTCGTTAAGAACGCACTTACTCAGCCAGCAACTGTTTGTGCTTCGATTTCAAACTAAAAATTCCTATCTTACTATGCTAACTCGAGCATGCATTAACTGCACATTGCATATACACTTAAATGATATTTATAACATTTCATTTATAACTTTCTGAAGCTGCAAACTATTTCACGTTTGTATATGCATGACCCCTCCAGTTTACTCAACATAATTGATATAATAAAAACTACAGGGACAAGACCAGCAGTCAAACATTGAAAACAAACTCCTTTATTGAAGCAGTTAAAAACAAATGTACATAAAAATATCATACTAAGTCTTGCATATACAATTATGAGATAAACATCTTTTGTTCACCATCAGGACCGATTCTGTAACCAAAGAAAATTTCTTTGGCAGGAGTGTACCAAGTTTTAGTTGAATATCTTGAACTGTTTCTAGTTATGGCCTAGGTCGAAGATTTGGAAGAACGATGCCTAACCTGACAGCGACACCAAGGCTATCCTAATACCATCATGTTTTTCGTAAACCAGATAAACTTAGAACGATGTAGTTTAAACTGGAGTAAAACTTCCTCCAAGATGCCAGACAAGCTACATGTATAACTATTTAAAAGCTTAAATGTCCTGGTAAGAAACATACTTCACTTCCGACAGCTTCAGTGTATGTACAGATTGAAAGCCGAATAAACCCGATTGAGAAGTCATGTAAAATGCACATGATATATTGTAATACATAAATTCAAGAGAAAAAGATTTTGAAATGATACTTTCAGGAACTATTAACTGCCAAAACCAACAAACGACAAACATGATAACAGACATAAATCTGTTATTATCAAACAACAACAACGCAAATTCTACGCCCATTCGGAACTACATGTATTGACATGACCTTTAGCTTAATTGACTCGACGCAGACACACTATTGAATGATTGCGTGACATGTACACATTTTAAAGTGACCTAGAAACGTCCCTATGTAACCAAAGTACTTAGAAGACCTTCATCTCCTTAATAATTTTGTAAACACAGACATTTTAGATTCCACGCATATTGGAAATATTAGTTGGGGACTGGTAATACAATTATGCTCACTTTAACTGAATGGCATTTTGGTTGAATTATTCATTAACTGACTTTTTAAATTTGTCTCCAGGGATGGAGCCTATTTTTTATGTTAGACAATATATGAACTTGTTCACGTCTTTTACTATGTAACAGTAAGATAGTTCTCATTAAAATAAATAAATAAATGGCCCTAAAATTGCTAAACCGGAGCTGATCTATACAAAAATATGACTGCCAGGTGCGCACAAGTTGTCCCTTTCAGATAGTTAAGGCACTATAAATCCGCCCCCCCCCCAATACAATGCCGATAGTCATTATTCAAAGTTATTTGAAAGACATGATCGGAAGTAGACCATTTATCATCTTTGCTAGAGCGAACCTTTGCAAACAACTTCCAGTAATTCATTGGATGACCTTGAACTTCTGATCTGCTTTATCATTCATCCAAATCTATTAAATTTAGAGCACGTGAAAAGCTTTCCCAACAATTTTCAGTCTTTCATTGGATGAGCTTGGCGTTTACCGTTTAACATTCTTTCTTATTTTATGCAGCCATAGCGATAAAATTCGAGCATGTAAACAGTTTTACAAACCAATGTAAACTTAGTCCTTTAATTATGTTTACCATGACTTTTGACCTTATTTCTTACATTTTAAGCCACAGCATTGAATACGGAAAGGTCCTTACCTTAATGCGTTAGGAGCGATTAGGATGCAAATGATGGCGTTAGAGCAATGATGCAGAATGAACAAGCGCCCTTAGGCCCTTACCTTAATGTTGGCGTTAGGAGCAATGATGTAGAGGATGACACACAAGCAGCGCCCTTAGGCCCTTACCTTAATGTTGGCTTGGAGCAATGATGTAGAGGATGACACACAAGCAGCGCCCTTAGGCCCTTACCTTAATGTTGGCGTTGGAGCAATGATGTAGAGGATGACACACAAGCAGCGCCCTTAGTCCTTACCTTAATGTTGGGTTGGAGCAGCAATGATGTAGAGGATGACACACAAGCAGCGCCCTTATGCCCTTACCTTAATGTTGGCGTTAGGAGCAATGATGTAGAGGATGACACACAAGCAGCGCCCTTAGGCCCTTACCTTAATGTTGGCGTTAGGAGCAATGATGTAGAGGATGACACACAAGCAGCGCCCTTAGGTCCTTACCTTAATGTTGGCGTTAGGAGCAATGATGTAGAGGATGACACACAAGCAGCGCCCTTAGGCCCTTACCTTAATGTTGGCGTTAGGAGCAATGATGTAGAGGATGACACACAAACAGCGCCCTTAGGCCCTTACCTTAATGTTGGCGTTAGGAGCAATGATGTAGAGGATGACACCAAAGCAGCGCCCTTAGGTCCTTACCTTAATGTTGGCGTTAGGAGCAATGATGTAGAGGATGACACACAAACAGCGCCCTTAGGCCCTTACCTTAATGTTGGCGTTAGGAGCAATGATGTAGAGGATGACCAGGAAGGGAGAGGCGAGCGAGAAGAGCGGAGATGAGAGCGAAACGTTTAAAGAAGCCAGCTTTTTTAAAGCCGTCTACGCCCTCGAACCAGCTCTTGTCCAGACGCTGTTGGCAGCTTGGGTGGGAAACAAACTGCAATAAACAAAACAAATATTACTTTGTTGTTTTCTGCATTTATGGTTAATTTCCAGCTAAAGATACATAGCCAGAACTGAATAAATAAGGCCAATAATAATAATTTCTTAGTTCCACTATCATATCCCAAAAATAGGGTATGTAGGTAGATAGGCATGACTTTTTTGAGAAGCTTGTTACTGTTCCAAACACCAGGACCTATATCAGGGTATATCACAATTGTAGAACATTTTTTATATATTAAATGGTCAAATTGTAACATGTTCGCTCAAACCTATCTAGGCAATTAAAAAATAAACACATGCTGATCAAAATGCAAAACAGTGTAGGGTCGGGAGAACAAGAATTGGGTCGGTCGGATAAGTGGAAAGGAAGAATGATATTTTAGTATGCATTCACTTACCTTACAGCCCATAAGTAAAACATATTTCAAACAGTAATATAGAGAATAAAACATTTCCTGTATGCAAAATAAAACTTATCTTATACATATACCAGACAAATAGATATTTTCCAACGATTAATGTCATTCGTTGAAAGAAGTTCAGTGAATTTCATAATATTTGGGCGACGCCAATAATATCGGTTTCCGTAATTCATGATATATAAGACATTCTAAGAGAAATTGTAATACGTCCTCCAGAGTGTTAAGTTGGAATTTTTTTATTTATTCGAATTATGTGTGGTTTATTGTCACAGATCTTTTTTTCAAATCCATGGGAAGATACCGTAAGCCTTGATAGTGCGTTAGAATCTCTCAACTCATCATTCATTTTTGCATAAATATCTCTCTCGCTCTTTGTTCGAAAATAAATAACGTCTTGATTTAGCCAAATGTCGTTAAACCCCATTGATTCTAGCATAAGTTTTACTTAATATGCCCAATTGAAGTGACCAATATTGTTTTACATATCTGATATCATGGAACTATATAAAAGTGTTATGTATGTTCTGTCAGTCGACATTGTCAGTCTTAACCAGTATCTGATGATAGACGTCATTCGATAAACATAGAGAGGGGTTCTTCCGAAATCTCCATAAATAAAGTTGTTTTGTGTTAATAGTTTTACTTCAAGTAAGTTTCAAAGAAATGAAGATGTATTTTTTTAGCGAGTCTGCCCTTAAGAATCCCCATACATCTGACCCACAATTGAGAATATGTAATATAAATATATCGAAAAATTAAACGATGTGGCTTAATTTGAAGTAAGAATTTTCGATATACATGTATATTTCTTTAATTTGAAAATAGCTTTGAGAGCTTGACCTCCTACTGCTTCAAATGTTTTTTTTAAATGTACCGCCCGTAGAAAATGCTATATCTAAATATATGAATTTGTTAGCAACATCAATTTCATAATCGCAATAATATTTCGTAATCTTCCGCCTTTTCTTTTTTAAAAATCTTTGCATGTATCCTCGCATTCATTTTCGAACCATTTATTATTATTTATGAATGGACGACTTGTTCCGATGACCTGTTTTTTTCTTAAAAAGAGGGTCGCATTTGCTACCAAATTCTTCGTAAAACATATTTAAGTTTTCTTTTTGGCTTTCAGTATTTGTTGTTCTTAACTGATTGGTTGTTAATGTATCTAACTTTAATATGAAAGCTACATTTCCCAGGGCAGATTGGAAATTGTCAATTTTGTCATTGTCCCATCTATATAAATATTCAATATTTCGGTTTGCCTTATTAACCTTCCCCGTCATTAACAGTGTCGCGATGGTTTGTTATTTAGCCCTCTTAGTAATGAAAATAATATTGCAAAATGGTCACTCATAATGATTGGATCATGTATATTGAAAGACGATATAATTATGTAGGATTAAAGTTCCCAATACCCTTATCAATACCCATATTACCATTTATTATTCGTAAACCTGTTATTTTACAAAAGTTAATTAATAATCTACCGTTTTCGTTTATTATTGAGTCTTGTGTATTTCTAGCTAAAAATCATCTTCCATATAATCATCCGGCATTAGATTGATGGTTTGTAAAATTTATTCCTGTACAACTCATTTAGTTTTTCTACCCTACTATTCAATTCTCCTAAGATCATATAATTTAGATTTTCACAATCATTATCAAAATCAATAATGCATTAACAATATTATCAAATAAATCAGTTTGTGCAATACCTTCGTGATTACTATTTGTTGGTACTTTGTAACAAAGACATACACATAGATCATCGTTTAAACCCACTAAGTGGGATTCGGGTTTTAACCATATCATAGAATTATTCACAGTGTTAACTAATGAGACATGTTAATGAATAGCATTCGAAATATATACAATAAGGCCACCACTATCACGGACTGCTCTTGAGAGTTTCAGTGTCCTGTGAAGAGTGTTATGCGAAACACCTTCCACATCGTAATCATGAAGTTCATTCGACCATGTTTCGGTTAGTAAAATGATAATATGATCATTAAAAATTGTTGTTAATTCGTCAGTATGCAATTTGTTATACCTACGACCAACAAGTCTTTGCACATATAATAAACACAATTTTATGTCACTTTTCTCCATGCATCCCTAATCCTTGGCTGGTTTCCTCGTGGTTTATTTTAGCTGCCTACCTATATGCTCCCCGTGGTAATGTTTTTATCCAAGAACCGTCAGAGGACATTTTGCCATCTGATGTTAGCACTTTTGTTCACGAAATTATTTATCGACATGAATCAATTCCACTCAATTCCAGATATTAAAAGATTCAGAAGATGAACAGTGAGTAAGGACAGTCACGATACACTGCTGGCATGTCAACCTCATTTTACTTATGACATGGTAAACATTTACACCCAATTTAGGCGTCACGGCGGAGTCATTGGCCATGAAACACCCAATGTAAACGGACATAATTTAATAAACTATAACCAACAAACAAACACAACTTCGATTTAATGAATAGGAGTATGCTACATATAATTTCATTATATGTATAATTACATTGAAAAAGTTGCATTTCCTTTGTAAATGTTTGTATTCCCCTGACCGATACGGCCACCTGTATGTAATTATACTTTGACAGTGAAGTATGATTTCATTTTGGGAAACGCGCCAAATAGTTGCCTTCTGACGTCAAATAAGAAATGAAGGCACTGATTTTGTTTTTTATCCTAGCACTGTGTGCGTCTAGTTCTTTTTGAAAGTGAAAAGAGAGCAGTTTAATTACATTTTGTTTATTTCAGAGTTTGACTTTCAAACAATGACCTTTTTCATGTTATAATACACCGTTACTTTTTAAATAAATCAACTTTGTAAACATGAAATAAATAGAGCTGTAGCAAAATATAAAACTTTAAAATAAAATGGCTATTTCTCGTACCAATTAGATGCATTTGTGAGTATGGACTGAATTCTCATTGACAAACGCAGTGTATTCGATAAACAAGTAGCATCTTTTGTGTCTTATATTTTTTATTCATCTTTAAAGGTTTAGATCGTGACATTTTTTTTTATTAATTTTACAGCGTTATCTGATAGATCATGGAAGGAGATTAGATTTATTTCGAGAAACTATTTTGCCTTTCATGACAACACCATGGTGACAGGCATTTAATAAGAAATGAAAAAGTAATGCAAATACCAAGAGAATACTCGACAGAATATTATGTCTTTCGCTTAATATTTTTTAATTGGCATTCATCCGGGAAAAACCAACAACATGTATCTCTTCAAAATATACTCTAACCACTACTTGTTCTACTACCACTACGACCACTACAACCACAATCACTACCACCACCGCCACTACCAATACCAATACTAACCTACAACTTCAATAACTACAAATACAACGAACTACTACTACTACTACTACTACTACTGCTGCTGCTGCTGCTGTGCTGCTGCTGCTGCTGCTGCTGCTACTACTACTACTACTACTACTACTACTACTACTACTACTACTACTACTACTAATACTACCACTACTACTACTACTACTACTACTACTACTACTACTACTACTACTACTACTACTACTACTACTACTACTACTACTACTACTACTACTACTACTACTTCTTCGACGACGACGACCTCTACGCCCACTTCTACTACTACGACCACTACGACAACTTCAACCACTGCAACCACCATCACCACCACCGCCACTACCAATATTCATATACAACTTCCATAACTACAACAATGACTATTACTACCGCACTACTTCAACCACTAACACAAACTAACTACTACTACTACTACTACTACTACTACTACTACTACTACTACTACTACTACTACTCGCTATTTCATATCTCCCTTTAGCTGTAACGTGTTATACATGCCATTCAGTATTTAAAACTTGAACACAATTGTCAAATTAACCTTATCATTTTCGATAAGTTTTATACCGTAGTTTTTTATGGTCAGCAAGATACACATTTGACGGCGTTTTCGTCTAAGTAAAGTACCAAACTATCGGTAAGATGGTGCGTACGATTGTGATAAGAATAATGCTGTATAACTTGGATCACACTCGCTGTAAAGTAAAAACGTCTAGTACCTTTTTCTCTTTATACTGCACTGCAAGTTTGAGCCTCGCGAGAGTGCTGTAGCGGTCCTCGCTGGGTTTGCCAGTCTTGTTGAGGACGAGTTCCAGTTCGTCCTGAGTCCGCACTCGGTCTAGTAATTTGACAACGTACTCACTCAGCTGTCGAGTCAGCTCTTTATACTCTTGCTGGAACAATGGAAAAAAGCATTTGGTGATGAACTGAAATGGGCGTGTAGTGTTCAGATGCAGAGGTGATCAGACAGTGGACTAGGTTACGTACTAGCAAGATCGTTTGAATACTGTTTTCAAAAGCGAGGCAAACATTCAATACATGATTTGCTACTAATGTGTCAGCGACCAATTAAGGTTTTTTTGTTTTTCAATATTGGATTTTACAATGCAATGCTTATTTCAACTTTGGAATACTTTGAAACACTTCTCCGCCTTGGAAAGTTGTGTGAGTTCCCTGGAGAGTTGAAAGGCTGTAAGTATTGGATCCTTGCTGGACAGCGAGATGTACGCGTCACTCGCCATACCTTTGTATGCATTCAGACGGTGTTTAGCAGCCCGTAGCTGGTCAAACTTTCGTTTGTTCACGCATTCCTATACAAAATACACAAAATAAGTCGATGTTTATTCGCAAAGATCTCCTCATTTCCCAGAATACTGTCATAAGTGCACAATAAGTGTATTAAGATTATCCTTCGAAATAAGTAGGTAGCGGACAACTACGAGAGAAAATAGTGTATTGCAATGTATATTGTTTGAAATAAAATTTCTTTATCCTGCTGGTGCACAAGTCAGTTTGACATGATCTAAGCACTTAGCTTTGTTAGTCGATGTAAGACGAGACTATGTGGTGTACCTGACATAGACAGCTGAACTTGTGTGGACTCCTGATCCGTTCCCCACGCAGTAGAAGCAGCTGTACAATTTCGTACTGATTCTTCTGTGCTGCAAGGATGAGAGGCGTGATATCGGGGGAAAATTGGGAGTCCTCGAACTGTGTCTTGAAGAAGTGATCGTCATCTCCGAATTTCTTTCTGTTTACATATTACGATAAAAGCATTTGATTTCAATTATAAGAAAAGTTTTTGTAGACTGTAGATTGTAGAATGCATTGTATGAAGAACGAAACATTTTAATTGGAATAGAAAAAGTTAAAATACAAACTCAAACGCACATTGAGAGCTAGGTGTACTTAAAAATACTTTCGGCTTTATATTTGCTTTGGGACAGGGTAATACTTGACGCTTGACGTACCTGTCCTTCCAAATCTCATAATATCTTTTATGCTTCAGGATGCTTTCAGCTATCTGTACGTGGCCGGCGCTGATGGCCTGCAGAACCGCCTCATTAACGTGCTGGCGACTTGAGCGCTCCAACAAAATCTCAACTACCTTGAATTGGATTTCGATTATCAGGTACATTGAATATAGAACATGTATTTGCCAGATTCGATTTAAATGCGTTTATACAGTTTTCTTTCTATGAATTGATAGTATATATTAAAAAAGGAACTTATTGACCATGCGTTGTTAATTCTACTTGCACTCAATGGAATATACTGTAAGGAATAAAAGCTGCAATCACACAGGCTTACTGATTGGTTTTTTTTTTTGGAATGAGCCAAGTTTTGCGCGCATATTGCAAACTAGTAAAATGAGACTGCTGACAAAAGATCAGATCGCAGATTTTTATATTTCTGCCAAAAAGGATGTTTTTTTGCTTAAAGCGTTAATAACGGTTTAAGAAAAATGCATAAAACATCATGTTTTGAACTAAACTATGAATATGTCCGATCTGATTTTTTGTCAGCAGTCTTATATGACTGGTTTTCATGCATTTTCATATATATAAATTGGCTCGTTCCAAGGTAAAAACAAATTAAAAAAAGTTCTCAAAACGTTCAATCTGTGAGAGTGCAGTTTTAGCAAACCGGAATTATATGAATATTGAAATACCTGTAATAAATATTGATATGTTAAAGTTTGTTGGATTCGTTACAAATGGACCAGGTGGTCAACGTTTGGCCATGTCTATTAAGGGAGTTTGAAGCACAAATCACTAAGTAAGGTCGATGGATTAGACAAGAATGTATATATCGACTGATATCACATTAACATGTACTGTACTATATCGATATGTAATAAAGCAGGTGTCCAGATATATAGTACATGACTTGTACATATCAAGGCATAGCATTCATTATAATGAGGCCACGGTAAGGTCATTAGGTTGCACATGTTACCTACAGTGCAGTATCTGGTTTCATCTTGAACGAATCGAAGAATGGTTTCATTAGCTATTTGTCAATTTTTTTAGATATCCACTAATACGTGTTTTGTAACAAGACAAGTGATGCCCTTTTCCTATGCCTGGTAAAGGCTAGATATGAGCTTTTATTTGTTAGTTTAGATAATTTCGCGGTTTAAACAAGTTTAGCTGTTAACAAAAGCTTAAATTGCGACTGCAAACCATAAGTTGATAATCTGTAATGTTGAACAGCTAAAAAAGGTAATCGGTAGCAGTTCTGGGCACCTTCAAGCCCGTTATGAGTCGCATGATATTTATCTCACCAAAAAAGTAACGCGAATATTAACTAGATAGCTAAATAGTTATCGCTAAAATTAAGTGGTTAACTCGAAACAAATCGCGAACGTTAACAGATTATCGTACGGCAGTTATATGCCACACTAGATTTGTGTTGGCTACCTCAAGGTGTTCGTTCCGGACAGCAAGCCTGAGGGCGGTGCGGCCCAGCACATCGATACAGTCGGCGTTCAGGTCAGGGTTGTCGCCAATCAGACGCCGTACCGTCATGATGTCACCGAACTCTGCCGCGTGCAGAAACTCGTCCTCGACATCCACTTGCTAAGCACGGTAAAATAAATCGAAGTATCATTTAACATGTATTGTACTATCAGAGTGATGACAGCATATCACGTTTCAAAGGTGTGTTAATGGTCAAAGTATGAAGCTAAAAATAAATAAAAAACACGATTTCGTGATTAAAGACGCGCAATTTCGCATGAAATTGGCAGTACTCAAGCTGCACTCACACCGATTGAACGTTTTGACATTTTTTTTATTTTTTGTCTTGGAATGAGCCATTTTTTTGAGAAAATCCATGGAAACCAGTTATATAAGACTGCTGACAAATAATTAGATCGCAGTTTTTTATATTTAAATTTCAAAAAATGATGTTTTATGCATTTTTCTTAAACCGTTCGTAACGGTTTAGACAATAAAACATAAAATTTCGAACGGAAATATGAAAATCTACGATCTGTTTTTGTCAGCAATCTTATTTAATATCATTGGTTTGCAGATTTTTTGAAAATTTGTTCTTTCTAAGACAAAAAAAAAAAGTTGTAAAAATGGTATATCTGTGAGAGTGCAGCTTTAAGTAATGGTTAAAGACGATAAGCATGTAATTACATAGATAAATGGTCTGATGCAACGCAATTATTTTGTGTATGTAGATACTTACAATCTCTAAAATAAAATGAGTATACATTGTGATAAACTTTTGTGTAAAGCATGTTTTCAATATGTAATGAAATATTGATTTAAGCATAACATGCTTTTACTCTACATTCTAAATGTCAATTTGAAGAAAAATGCTATGTTCTAAAGGTACTTGTTTGGCCAGGAATCGGACACGAATGTGATGAATTGCAAAATAGTTAATCTTAGCTCGAGTATGGTATGACCAAGGATATGAAAGAAATACGGTTTGTAAGATATGATAAACAAAGAGGTTTATTGTTTGTTTCAGCGTAATATTTACTTTTAATGTTCACGAGATGAATTCTATTGCATTCTTACACTGATTTTTTTTTATTATACGCATAAAAACGAAATAAAAATACACCTTAATGTTGCTTTTCAGAAATTAAGAAACTTTTTCGAAATTGTATGCGAACGTAACTTAATTTCGGAAATGACGTCATTGAATTGGTGTCCCAGTCCTAAGGACGTTTGCGTTTTATTTGGAATTCAAAGCAGGCTTAAACTTTAAAACCGTGAAAATTATCAAATTATTATTTTAACAGTTTAAAACAATGTAATATCAATTAAATTACACTGAAATATCTCCATAAAACACGGGAAAGCATGTAATAAAAACATACCAATGTGTTTGCGTCGTCATCGTTACAGTCTAATCTTAAACATACCGTTTATTTGCTTAATGTACATCATAAGTATGAGATGACGTTTTTGTTTTTAAGCAAAAAAATACTTCATCTGAAACAAAGGGTATTGGGCGTTATTAATCTCATTTGGTTACAATAGTTTAACTTACTGAATTCTTGAAATGTCCATACAAATGTTCCTCGTTGCGTGCGTAACTATGGCACTGACTTTTATTCAATTCAAACATTTAAATTGTTCTTCCTTTTTAGAAATACTTATATCAATATGAATGTGTTTGGTGTTGTTTTTTTACAGAATGAACGCAGACCATGTTTGTTTTATATATTCTATGCACATGAGACGAAATATAACGTCGTCTGACACATTGCTCTCATATTCAGCTATTACTTAGTAGTATACCAAGGTTAGGGATCCTATTGCATGAAAGGTACAAGTGTTATAACATTATTTCTATCCCTGACGGTTCCCTTGAGTGCTATTAAATATCATGTTACATGTTCAGGGTGTAACCCGCTTAATATCGAATGTATGTAATTGTCCTTCATTTTCTCCACCCTTCTCAATAATAAGGTACGCTGAATACATATCCTTAGGAGCCCTGCCATTGGCTAGGCAAAACATCTGCCTTCAGGTACACTATATTGTCCATGTATGTCCATGATGAACGAGAACTTTCTGCACTTGTCCGCAAACAGAGTAACTGATATGCCTCCATAGATTTAAAGCTTTCATCTCTGACTTGGAATACTAACTAGAGCTTTCCACAAAGTAGTAATATATATCTGGATATGTTAGCTTGGGTCAATGTTTCACTTCATCCTCCCAAATACTTGCATTTATGTTGTTATGTTCAAGTAAAGTTCCTGTCCCAACAGATAATTTATCCAAATATACTGCTAAATCACTGGAGGATAGTTTCCTTGCATAATCTGATAAATCACTTGTTTAAATAACTCGAAATCATTGATGTTTGCCATTACGTTCTACCATGTAAACTAAACCATTGAACTATATTGTACTAAATAATGTATTAACCTGGAGGGGCTTATCAGCAATGTATTGCCCCCACTAGTACACGTGGTCAGTTAACGAAATGCAGCATCTTTTTAGGTTATCTGAAATCCTTCATTAAAACCCAATTGTGCGTACAAGTTACTGTCAAACTATGTTGAGAGTATGTGTACCAAACCCACCTGAGTATCAAGTACTCCTTAAATAGCTCCTGAATACTGTCCACCACTGGTGGGAGTATGGATTTGGCGTACAAATGAGTCAAGTGGATGTGTGAGTGTGGCGTACCAATTAGACGGCTGGTTCAGTAAGGCATAACAATAAGGTGGATGTGAGAGTGTCGCGGGCCAATGAGGTGGATGTGAGAGTGTCGCGTGTCAATGAGCTGGGTGTGTGGTGTGGCGTACTAATAAGGCGGCTGTTTGAGAAAGGCATAACAATAAGGTGGACGTGAGAGTGTCGCGGGCCAATGAGGTGGGTGTGGCGTACCAACGAGGTAGATATGTGAGTGTTGTGTTCCAATACGTTGGTGTGTGGGTGTGGCATACGGACGAGGTATGTCTTTGAGTTTGGCGTACCAATGAGGTGTATGTGTGTGAGTTTGGCGTACCAATGAGGTGTATGTGTGAGAGTTTAGCGTACCAATATGTGTATGTGTGTGAGTTTGGCGTACCAATGAGTTGTATGTGTGTGAGTTTGACGTATCAATGAGGTGGATGTGTGTGAGTTTGGCGTACCAATGAGGTGGATGTGTGTGAGTTTGGCGTACCAATGAGTTGTATGTGTGAGTGTGGCGTACCAATGAGGTGGAAGTGTGAGAGTGGCGCACTAATAAGGTGTATGTGTGAGTGTGCCGTACCAATAAGGTGAATGTGTGTGTGTTTGGCGTATCAATGAGGTGGATGTGTGAGTGTGGCGTACCAATGAGGTGTATGTGTGAGTGTGGCGTACCAATAAGGTGAATGTGTGTGTGTTTGGCGTACCAATGAGGTGGATGTGTGAGTGTGGCGTACCAAAGAGGTGTATGTGTGAGTGTGGCGTACCAATGAGGTGGATGTGTGAGTGTGGCGTATCAATGAGGTGGATGTGTGAGTGTGGCGTACCAATGAGGTGGATGTGTGAGTGTGGCGTACCAATGAGGTGGATGTGTGAGTGTGGCGTACCAATGAGGTGTATGTGTGTGAGTGTGGCGTATCAATGAGGTGGATGTGTGAGTGTGGCGTACCAATGAGGTGGATGTGAGAGTTTGGCGTACCAATGAGGAAGATGTGTGAGTGTGGCGTACCATTGAGGTGTATGTGTGTGAGTGTGGCGTACCAATGAGGTGTATGTGTGTGAGTGTGGCGTATCAATGAGGTGGATGTGTGAGTGTGGCGTACCAATGAGGTGGATGTGAGAGTTTGGCGTACCAATGAGGTGTATGTGTGTGAGTGTGGCGTACCAATGAGGTGGATGTGTGAGTGTGGCGTACCAATGAGGTGTATGTGTGTGAGTGTGGCGTATCAATGAGGTGGATGTGTGTGAGTGTGGCGTACCAATGAGGTGGATGTGAGAGTTTGGCGTACCAATGAGGTGGATGTGTGAGTGTGGCGTACCAATGAGGTGGATGTGAGAGTTTGGCGTACCAATGAGGTGGATGTGTGAGTGTGGCGTACCAATGAGGTGTATGTGTGAGTGTGGCTTACCAATGAGGTGGATGTGTGAGTGTGGCTTACCAATGAGGTGGATGTGAGAGTTTGTGTGGCGTACCAATGAGGTGGATGTGAGAGTTTGGCGTACCAATGAGGTGGATGTGTGAGTGTGGCGTATCAATGTGGTGTATGTGTGTGAGTGTGGCGTATCAATGAGGTGGATGTGTGTGAGTGTGGCGTACCAATGAGGTGTATGTGTGAGTGTGGCGTACCAATGAGGTGTATGTGTGAGTGTGGCGTACCAATGAGGTGGATGTGTGAGTGTGGCGCACTAATGAGGTGTATGTGTGAGTGTGGCGTACCAATAAGGTGAATGTGTGTGTGTTTGGCGTATCAATGAGGTGGATGTGTGAGTGTGGCGTACCAATGAGGTGGATGTGTGAGTGTGGCGTACCAATGAGGTGGATGTGTGTGAGTGTGGCGTATCAATGAGGTGTATGTGTGAGTGTGGCGTATCAATGAGGTGGATGTGAGAGTTTGGCTTATCAATGAGGTGGATATGTGAGTGTGGCGTACCAATGAGGTGTATGTGTGAGTTTGGCGTACCAATAAGGTGAATATGTGTGTGTGTTTGGCGTATCAATGAGGTGGATGTGCGAGAATGGCGTACCAATGAGGTGTATGTGTGAGTTTGGCGTACCAATGAGGTGTATGTGGGAGTGTGCCGTACCAATAAGGTGAATGTGTGTGTTTGGCGTATCAATGAGGTGGATGTTTGAGTGTGGCGTACCAAAGAGGTGTATGTGTGAGTGTGGCGTACCAATGAGGTGAATGTGTGTGTTTGGCGTATCAATGAGGTGGATGTGTGAGTGTGGCGTACCAATGAGGTGGATGTGTGTGAGTGTGGCGTATCAATGAGGTGGATGTGTGTGTGTTGGCGTACCAATGAGGTGGATGTGTGAGTGTGGCGTACCAATGAGGTGGTGTGTGTGTGAGTGTGGCGTATCAATGAGGGGTATGTGTGTGAGTGTGGCGTATCAATTAGGTGGATTGTGTGAGTGTGGCGTACCAATAAGGTGGATGTGAGAGTTTGGCGTACAAATGAGGTGGATGTGTGAGAGTGGCGTACCAATGAGGTGGATGTGAGAGTTTGGCGTAATTATGATATTACAATAGATGAATTTCATTAACATTAACTACTAAAATATACCTTCAAAACAGAACAAAATAACCCTTAAAAGACGTGATATCGAGGAGATTATTGATGTTTGTAGTAAATAAAATAACTACTCTCATGACGCTAGTAAACATCATCTTACGCGCTTTTTGGTGAAATGCCAAAAATGCGCTTTTCTATGTATTTCTTCACAAAAATGTTATTTAAGGTATGATAGAAAAATACATGTGTGTCCGTTCCGGATAGAAGAATCCGACCCTCGGGCACGCTAAGTAGCCGGTAACTCGGCGAGCCTCGCTACCTCGCAACACAGGCCCTCGGGTCAGATTTTTAATCAGGAATTGAATGTTCGACTATTCGTCCCTGTAGTTTCATTGCATTATGTTCCGATCATTTCAAAAACGGAAGTTAACAAATATTTTCCTAACCTTTGTTAACGTTGCGGGAACCTGTGAACGAATGTTACAACAACAGTTATATAAGGTTATTATAGTCGTTTGTGTCAAATAAGGGAGTACTCTTTACAACATCTATATCTGTATAACCACGAAATACTGCACCATGGTAGAGTCCGTACTGCTCGCTCGAGTGGACAAAAGCGACTTCCGGGAGTTCGACCGACGCCACATCTTTGTCTTCGCTGCCGAGGACATGCTCTGCCACAAAAAATAAAAGCATACACATACGTGATGTTTTATTGACGAGTGTATCATACGACTGTTTTTCAAAGCATATTAGTCTAGGTAGAATTCATCGAAATAAATTTCGAAACAAATCGTCATTCCGGACAAAGTTTATTTGAAAATACATTTTCATTCGAATATTTCGATTCAAACATTATTAAATGTATTTTAATCATTTTACGCTGTGGATGGTCAGTAAGACGTCGCTAACTCACGTAGAGTTTACTTTCTATCGTGACACTTTTTCTGAAATTAATTATTTAACTGGTAGTTTTAAGATTTTTTTTTATTATAAACGCGTACTTTGATGTTTCTTGATATGGTTCACCCCTGAGATGCAACACTGCGCCTTTTTTCTCAGTTTTTCTTTTCCATCGACGGAATACTTTTATTGAACAATGATTGGAGTTTGATATTTAATTTCAAAATTGCGTTGCATCTAGAATTGCAAACACGCACCATAGTAAGATGATATGCAGATATTCACCTTTAAAGGAACTCGCTCATGTTTTAGACCAAACATTTTACCGGTATTTTATTATTATTTTAATCCTTGACTGAAATTGCGTAAAAATAAAATAAAAGGATAACGCAAAATCTGTTTTTGACGGAATCGAACTAAAAAAGGTAAACTAATATGATATCGTCTCGGTCACAGGGACTATACCTATCATATTCTGGAAATTTTATCAAAATAATTGAAAGCATTACGTGATAATATCAATCAATCACGCTACATCCTTTTCATGGGTTGCGTAAGTAACATTTGAAGTCATGGACTTTAAAGACAACGTATGAGCATATATTAACATTTGTTGAATGATTCCAACTGACAGTATCTTAGTTTTAACGCTCCTGATGATTTGACACACGTTAGTTTGTATTTTAAACAAAATCGTAAAAAGTGCATTTTCCAAACCGTGAACTAGTGCCTTTAATAGTACACGTCTTTGCTCTTTCTTAGGACCAAATAATGCGTCGGAAGGAATGTGTCACTTAAAAGGTTTCAGTTGTGTTTGACAAATAATTATATTGAAATTAGTGTTACTATTTCATGAATAAAATAACGTTTGAAATACATTCATACTTGTATAAATCCCGGTCATAATCCTGTTTAATACATTCCTTGATGTAACAGAGTATCCGACGATACCAATAATTAAAAAACAAAATAATTGATAATAATGTACATTTATTAGAAACTGATTAAACACTGATGGTTCACACTAACCTCCAGCTCTGCGATAGCCTCTTGTTTTTTGACGTTGGAGTATGGCATTTTCTTGAAGGTCTCCAAACCACCTATTTACACCATATCCGCTCTCTCTTTCCCTGTCATCATATGAGAACTACTTCAACCAATAATGTGTATATAATATCTGCGTTAAGGTCTCCTAGAAAACACCAATAATTTTTCTCAACGTGTTTCCAAGTCTTTTTATGTATTAGAAAATAATTGTTTCCCAGATATCACTTGCTATATTACAGCATCATCAAATTTCATACCGTGCTGAGGTTTCTTCTCCTTTTGATATGGATTACTATCGTAAAGTTTTGTTTACGTTATGGGTAAGTAGTATTGGTTTTCCAAGCAATTTCAGAGGCACATGATATTTCTTCCAGCTGAATATGTTCGCTAAGGCCTTTCCTTGTTGTAAACTTGTTAAGCGTCCGCGTCGCCTTGGTTTTGAGATTTATGAGCAAAAAAACATTTGAAATATTTTCGATGTTCGATGATTTGAGAACGATAATGTTAGTTGATCCCATAACGATATACTTATTCAAACGATTTACTAAATACCGCTATCAATAAGACGATTGACACCAATGAATTGCAAGATGCGCAAGTCTCAAGTAACACTGAAAACTTCGATTCAGGTCGATTTTATTTCTTTTCTTTTTTTGAAAGTTTTTTTTCTACAATAGCTAAAGCTATTTAAGGGTCATTATTAACACAGTTAGCTGTTCAGTTAAAACGTCTGCAGAAAGAGTAGATGCCTGTTGGCTGTTTGTTATTGTGGAAAACCTAGGCACTCGGCGCGACCCATTTTCCCATCCCAACCCCCCTTAAATCGTCCAAGTTAACCTTTCAAAAAAAAAACCCTGCCATCACTTAAACAAATCAAGTTTGCTTCACAAGGAGGAGGACAAGTCAAAGGTTACGCCATTAAGCTACGCACATCTAACGTCAAATCCTGAACCCACGTCTGCAAGGTTTAGTAAAAAAGAAATATGTTCAAATAGATAATGGCGATCATTTGTGAACAAGGTCTTGAAGAGTGTATGAGAAAGCAGTATGAACTTCAAATATGCACATTGTTTCCACAGTCATTTGATAGATATGAGCTCCTGCTTTGGTGTCATATAACATGAACTATATTTAGTGGCATTTAACCTAAACAAATATTTTCCTAAGATTTATCAAAGGGGTCACTCCTACCAACAATCTAGCATAAAAAACTATGCATAACAGCAGCTTGAAAATGTCAAAATCTCGAAAGGTCTAAATTGGCTAAAGTCGGACATATTCGATTTGATCGAAAAGTTTTGAGTACAAAAAATATGCCAAGAACGCAAACGCAAACGAAAGTTGCAACAAAAACATGTATTCCAAAATTTTTCAGTACAGTCTCCGGTCCACTGATCAACACATTCGTTTGGAGGGAATGTACTCCGTTAGGAGTAAGGTTCCCCTTTAGGCCAGAGTTTTTTTTATTTTTTGTTTTTCGGGAGCGCGGTTCCTAAATATTGCAAAACCCAAATAAGAAAAAGATTCAAATTCCTAACTTTATTTTATTTTTCCGCCGCCCGTTTCTTCGATCTCCGATAGAAAATAAAATTTAGTGTTTTTTTTTTTATCCTATTGCTAATTTCACAACAACAAAAATTATCGCGCACAAAAGATGGCGAAAGCCGGCGCTTTTGGTATGACGTCACCATTGCGTCATATGTACTTCCGTTGTGTGGAAAATTCTCAATAGAAAAATAATGTTTCAATGACTGATAGACATGTTTTCACATGCTCAATACACTGTAAATCAAAAATATCATTATTCCTGAAACTTTTATACCTTGAGTTTCTATTATTGCTTGATTTATCATTTAGAATAGAGACTTAAGCATAAACTGCTGCCCTATAGTTGAAAGGTCATTTTGGTAGAACTGTCATGGCGGACTGTGCAATTTTTAGAGTTTGTTTTTCAAGTGGAGATATTTTTCTTAGGAATAACTTGACCCACCTTTTAAATTGGCTTAAAAGGTAATTTAAAGCTTGTACTTTAAGAATATATTGTTATCATAGTCTGCATTCGCTCGAAATGCCTTTAAATGTTGTCTAAAAATAATCATTTCACATTGAATTATAGAGAAAATGACAATGGTGGTGTGTAACCTTCTTGCTTATGATGTTAACTGAAATATGTTTCATTGTTTTGTGATATCACATGAATATATATGCCATGATGAAAATAAAACTTGAAAGTTATACCAACATATCGCATACCAGTTTAATGGGCATTGGCTCCTCTTTTCATGTCACTCATTTTAAAATGGATTGTGTTGTATGTTGATTAAGAAACTAAAACAAATTGACTCTACGGTGAAGTCTGGTAAGTTGAGTTACATACCTTGTTTCTTTTCTTGTATATCAATGACATTAAATTTCTTCAGATGTGTTGTTTATCTCAATGTATGTACCCAAAATGATATTAATCAACATTTTAGACACAAACAATGTGCCAGATGCATTATGTTTTGCCAGGGCCTAAAAATTGTTTGGTTAGGGTTACATCCTTTTCAAAAGTAGGTAAGGTAGGTAGGCTTTTTAATTTATTTTTATTAGGCTTTATATAAGAATGCCATTTTCATCATTGGAGAATAGTGTTAAAGTTATCTCCTGTATAAGCATTTAAGGTTTTAAACTCCATATTTAAAAACCCAAACAGAAAAAAATACCTCGGGGTGCAGGGGAATTTGGCGGGGATTTGACCAGTAGTTTGTCTCCGCAGGGCGGGGTTTTACCAAGGATTGGCTGGACTGAAAGTCAAAGTCCCCGCTATTCTCCAGACCTGGGTGGGGGGCTGGTTACAATTGACTGGTGCATATTGTGGCTTCTTGTGAAAATGACATCTTGTTTTGACTTTATTATACAGATATATTATACAACAGGCAGTATGGAGTACGAAACAAGTTTGCACAACTTCAAAACATACAATCTTTAAATGTTTCCGAAAAAAATAAAAAATAAGAAATATCCATCTTATTTTTTTTTCTCGACGCTCATTTTCAAACATCTTTTTCTTAACTTTATTCCCTCCTCCTGGCGCTTATTTTTGAAAAATTTCCCGTAAACGAAAAATAAAAAAACTCTGGCCTTACTGTACATAGTGTTGATCAGTGGACCGGATTGTTATAAGTTACCTTCGTGGGTGTCCAATCTACTGTTTTTGCTATTTGAGTATTATTTTCGTGATCTTATTTGACATGTGTTTCTTGCGGCTGGAAGCTTAAGTTTGACACGCTTTTTGAAAAAAAAAATGTTTTCTGTCTTGGTATTTTAAATGATGAATAGAATGATGATTAAGTTCTTTTCTGATGATAAGAAATAGCCTCTTTTGCTTTCGGCCATTAAAGACCCCCATTTAAAAAAACACAAGACTAATACATGAAGAAAAAATAATGTTGGAATGCTTTCTCGTCGCAACGACAACGTTTAACAAGACATACATTAAAATAGATGACAAGGGGACTTTGAAAGCCACCGAGCACGATTATGACAACATTGCAAGCTCGGTTTGATTGGGCCTGTTCATTGGCAGCAATGGAGATACATATATTGCCCACGCAGTAATGGAGGCGTGCATATGGCGGCTAACATGGAACCTTCCATGAAAGTGTTTATAACATGTCATAAGGATGCGATGAAATTGAGTAGGCAGTCATACTATCACACTCCCTCCCATGTTTTCGCTCCGCAACCAACTCATTCGCCCCAATACCCCTTGAAAAATGAGCATAAATCGTTTCAATAAAAGTTTCACTAATCAATATGTGCAACAGTCACTAGCGAACGGTATTCGATTCATATAAGGTTTAGGAGTGTATTTTAGGAATGCGTTATGGCACTGTTCCTGTTGGGAGCGTTATGACTGTTTTCTGTTGGTATTTGTGTTGAATCCACGTTCCCCTCATTAAAATTGTATAAGTTTAATACACGCTGCACTGACGATATGATCCATTAAACGTTTAATTTAAAGTCCCCTGATGTTCCCTGAGTTGATTGTATAATCTTGTTTTTCACTGTCAATATAAATTGTGAATCAATATTTTAGTCAGCTATGAATCTACCTTTACGCTTTTAAGGCTCCAGTTTTGACACGATACTCAGTCTATGTGTATCACTTGTTGTACTTCTTGGTCATGGTTACAATAGTTATTGTTTCTAAGCACTAGGACCAAAACATCACAAATTCTTAACAAACAAGTAAAATCGAAATTTGATATCCCCCGATAAGCATCATTGAAGAACCAAACGAAGACTTCAATGTATGCATCTCTGCAGTGGGATGTTGTACAAACAAGTTTTGCCTAGATTGAATTAGTACACCAAGTGATACGCCACCTCATTCATTGCTCCTTTCCAAATGTCTGGTCGAGACTGTAGTGGAATCGTCAACGGTGTAGATAGACGTATTAGGACGACGAAACCCGCAGCCCAATTAATGAAGGCGACGTTCAATATGTACAGTATTTGAGTTCCGCACGAGCCGCTACAAGAGGACCGCATAGAACCGAACCAGGAGCCTGGTCTGGAGAGCATACATTGTCCCTTCATTGTGGCTTCATTTCTGAGATATTTAAATTGAAGAGTGTTTGATTGTATGATGGTTTATTTTTAATAGCAGTGATATTTTGCCGTATCCGGTCGGTGGTAATGATATGTCATTATATATATATATTACTGATATTAAAATTCACTTGAATCAGTTTCTGTCTTTTCATGTAAAAGACAGGGCGCATGGCAATATAAACGATTATGCACTTGAAAGTTCAACTATTTGATTAGCCGATATTTATGTGATGTATTTTGTTGAATGGAATCAAGATTAAAACATAAGTAGGGATATAAATGGCATTTTTTTAAAATTCATTGTCTCTGTTTCGCCATTCGTGTTCTCATTGCATACGTGTGGCTGTTAGTTTTGTCATCGTCATATTAAGAAATGTTGAGAAACATAAACTGTACGTGCATGTGCACGTGTTAACTACTTCCTTCTACACGTTAAGTAATCCATGTACATTGTACAAAAAGCCTTTGCAACGTATACAAGTAAATCATTGTTACGATTACAGGTTATCACTGATAAAGACTGCTACTCGTAACAATATTTATTGCTATCACAATGTTCAAACATGCCATTACAAACCAGTGATAAGATAAGTGCATTCGATTGTGTGGTATTATGTTTAAATAACGCACCTTGAAATATGTCTCCTGATACACTGATTGGAACCTAGGCAAGTAGTTTATATACAGGTAACTAAGGTGGGTTCCGCATCAAGTTGTTGGGTTTCAGCCATACCAGAGTCATTTAACCAGCTTAAAGCTAATGCAACAACTGGTATAACATGTAATTTAGAGGCCAAATGTACTAAACGATCATACTACAAGTGCTAGGTTGTCATACAAACTGCATTCTTTAACATAAAACTTGTTTCAAATATCATACCCATATACATGAATAA
The DNA here is from genome assembly GCF_026914265.1 of Mya arenaria. Lineage (NCBI taxonomy): Eukaryota > Metazoa > Mollusca > Bivalvia > Myida > Myidae > Mya > Mya arenaria. The sequence continues at coordinate 67,637,036 of NC_069124.1, read as the reverse complement.
ATAATCGTAATATCATCATACTGTTTATTTAACATTTATTTTATTGTTCAAACTGTTTTAGCAAAAACAAATGCGATTCAACATGTCTTTCAGATATTAAAAAAGAACATAAGGATATAATAATGACATCTTTTAACAGCAACTTCACAAAATCACAAACTGCTTTACATTTGTATTAAATAAATTGTTCAAAGTGCAATAAACACAGACAGACACACACAGATCTTATTACTTAATATCATAATAACTCATAGCTTCGCAGCAGATTGTTCGTCCATTTTCTGAAAAGTCTGTTTTGGGACCGTGTTGTTCTTGGTTTTGGTGGCAGTCTTGCTGTCAACCATCTTTGCAGTCCCGGCTTCGAGGCGCGCTGTGAACACGGCCAATCCGATCATAACCAAGCAAATCAGTGATATGCTGACACCGGCCACAGCTTCGATACCCTCATACTAGAATAAAGACAGCAGTGTGATAGAAGCCTTCATCAAACAATGAAGTATTCAAAAAAGGTTAATTTCATAGCCCAAGGGTAGGGCCACGGGACACGAATTTTGCACTCAAAAACAGTGCATTTGAAATGTATTACCCCCCATTTATTCTATTTCACCATATACCCTTTAAGCATACTCAATACGTTACTATCTTACATATTGTTTGCCACAGTGAAAGAGGGGGGTGACGCATATGTGCGTCCATCTGTTCATCTGTCGGTCCGTCCGACACAAACATTGAGTGCATACTAGGCATATTAAGGGTAGACAGTGGGGTATTTTCCTATTATGTCCCTATTCTTTGTTTGTGCAACTGGTAATTTCGATTTACATTCATCTACCTTGGGTGGAATAATGGCTAATGCTTTTGCTCCAGTTGAGGCAATTGTTATTTTTGACGATTTGCACTTAAAACGAAAATTTGAATAAGAACCTCGTTTAACATAAATGAAAACAAAATACACTTAAGTATACATATAAAGTACTCGCTTGATCTTAACTACATCCACTTTTGTTTGTAAAAATAGAAGTCATTATGTACAAAAACATCGCTCCGAAAGTAGAATAAATAATTTTCACTGGCATGAAATAATTTATTGAGAACAGTCGAAAGATAACGAGTATCATCGGTAATCGTCATGCGTAAACCGTATGATCTGTTCTAAAACATTGTTATTTGTGTTTGTTCTTTTTTCATTTTTTTTTCAAACCTGATCATCTTACATGGCTTTCTTGTACACTCGAAAGGTATTTTAATCTGGCACACGTAATGCCAGATAATTTACGAGGAACAAGACGTCACTTCCGATTTCTTTTGATTAATAATTTCTATAATATCTAGAGCCTATAAAGTTTTGCAAAGGACAGATTATTTAAATTTAAGTATCATGATGAACTACTGTGCTGATAATAAATGAACGTACATTAAATAACCATAAACATTTAAAGCTTTTTATAAGCAGCCGAGTTTTCACTCTTCGAGCAGTGGATATTTAAGAAATTGAAACGCATTGGTACATGTCATTGTTACAAGATCGTATTGATTATTGTAAAGAGCGAGACCAAAAACCGTGATTGGGCATTAATTAAACACAACCCATCGTCTGAGCATTGGTCAAACACATGGCATTGTATTAGCATTGTACAAACACATGTCCTTGAATGGACATTGGTTAAACACATGGCATTGTATTAACATAGTACAAACACATGTCATTGAATGGACTTTGTACAAACACACGTCATTGTATTAGCATTGTACAAACACATGTCATTGAATGGACATTGGTCAAACACATGTCATTGAATGGACATTGGACAGACACATGTCATTGAATGGACATTGGACAAACACATGTCATTGAATGGACATTGGACAAACACATGTCATTGTATTAGCATTGTACAAACACATGTCATTCAATGGACATTGGACAAACACATGACATTGTATGGGCATTGGTCAAACACATGTCATTGTATGGGCATTGGATAAACACATATCATTCAATGGACATTCGGCAAACACATGTCATTATATGGGCATTGGTCAAACAAATGCCATTGAATGGACATTGGACAAACACATGGCATTGTATGGACATTGGACAAACACATGCCATTATATGGGCATTGGACAAACACATGTCATTATATGGGCATTGGTCAAACACGTGTCATTGTATTAGCATTGTACAAACATATGTCATTGAATGGACATTGGGCAAACACATGGCATTGAATGGACATTGGACAAACACATGTCATTATTTGGGCATTGGACAAACACATGTCATTATATGGGCTTTGGTCAAACACATCTCATTGTATTAGCATTGTACAAACACTTGTCATTGAATGGACATTGGACAAACACATGTCATTATATGGGCATTGGTCAAACACATGTCATTGAATGGACATTGGACAAACACATGTCATTATATGGGCATTGGTCAAACACATCTCATTGAATTGACATTGGACAAACACATGTTATTATATGGGCATTGGACAAACACGTTTCATTATAATGTATGGGCATTGGACAAACACATGTCATTATATGGGCATTGGTCAAACACATGTCATTGAATTGACATTGGACAAACACATGTTGTTATATGGGCATTGGACAAACACGTTTCATTATAATGTATGGGCATTGGACAAACACAGTGAGTGTATACCACGTGATAAATTGCGTCATAAATGCTACGTCGGAAGGCAATATTTTGCTTCGATTGAAGACTTAAAACAATGATAACTTTTCATTTTCTTTCCCATTTTAAATGACACATAGCGCAGTCTATGCAGCTTACGGAGCCCCGCCTTCGGTCTTTCACCAAATTTTGATTGAGAGTTTAGTTTCTTATAACACTTCGACAAACCTTTTCACGATACGGCCGTCTGACGGAGCACTGTCAAAACATTGTTTGGGAAACAGGTTTGTCGAAGTGTTTGATGAAACTAATCACATTATCAAACTCCGGTGACAAAACAAAGGTGGGGCTCTTTAAGCTGCATAGACTGGCCTTTGTTTCATTTAAAATGGTGAAGTAAGCGAAAAGTTATCTTTGATTTAAGCAAAATATTGCCTTCCGACGTAGCATAAATGACGTGGTAAACACACACTGAAACAAATGTCATTGTATTAGCATTGTATAAACACATGTCATTGAATGGACATTGAAAAAACACATTTCATTGAATGGAAAATGGACAAACACATGTCATTGAACAAACACATGTCATTGAATGGACATTGGACAAACACATGTTGATCTACTTATGATTTTAAGCAATATTATGCTGGAGTCACTTTTATCCAACTTTCTTTTCAAATGGGTTGAAACAAAAGAAACTCGATACCTAGTAATAAGACAAATACATCACAAACAAATTGTTTATATTACCGGTTTCTTCATCTTCTGTCGTTGAACCACTGGACCTTGACTTGCATTTTCTGTGGTAGTGAGCTCCGCAGTAGCTTCTGAGGCAGATGTGGTATCAGTGTCGGCTGGAGTGCTCGTTTCATCGATGTTTGTGGTAGTGCTACTTAGGTCAGGAGTCGTTGTTATTGATGTGGATTTAGTATCTGATGCATTTGAAGTTTCGACTGCCTGTGCTGTTGTCGATGGTGGTGTTGACGTCTTTGTTTCTGTTGATGTCGATGCTGTTGTATCTGTTTGATCTGATGCCGTTGTTGTTGTTGTTGTTGGTGTTGTTGTTGTTGGTGTTGTTGTTGGTGTTGTTGTTGTTGGTGATGTTGTTGAATTTTCATTTGTTGATGTAAAAGTTGTTGTTCCTGTTACATTTGCTGTTGTTGTTGGTGTAGCTGTTGTTACTTGCTCTGTTGTTGGACTAGATGATGTCGATGCTGCACATGCCGTGACAATAAGACACAGAGTAATAAACACCAAATGCATCCTATAATCCATTGTTGTATATTTCTCAAATTGTTATTTCTGACTCGAGTAAACTTCCTTGTTTTATCCCTAATAAACTATGACACGTTTTGATAACAATTCAAGTGAGCATATTACCCAATGAGATAAGGGACATGTACAATTGATATCTCTTATCAGTTTCAATACTCTTTCAAAAGCGTGTTTTTACGTATTGATATCGACCGCAAAGTACTTACTTCTTTTAACTTTTAAAATATAAATTGAATGCTGAAAACTGTGCACTTAAAGAATTAAAGCCCAATTGTAAAATATCCTTTCTTCGGCAAGTTGTATATTATGACGATGAAATTAAATGTATTTCTTAATGGAGGTAAAAAGATCTACATATTGAAAATGAACAATATGCAAATTTAATATAAACATCTAAGATCGCACCCAATATAATTGTGTGGAGTTAGCTATACCTATTTTGTCGTTCGACATTCGGAAAATGAAAGACGTACAAATATGAATGTCGTGCTGGCATGTCCAATGTCCAATGTCGTTCACGCAGGGCCTTCAATTTCAAATGTACAATGTCATGCCAGCAAGACATTTATTTTTTGAATGTGCAAAATAATCCCAAATTGTGCCAGTTCGACACTCCTTTTTAAATGTCCAATGTCTTGCAACACGACATTCATTTTCCGAACGCCAATGTCGTGACAACACGATATTCATGTATTGAATGTCTAAAGTCCAATGCCGTTCCATTCATGTTTTGAATGTTCAATGTCGTGCAAGCAACATATTCATCTTTTGAATGTCCAATGTCGTGCAAGAAAGACATTCATCTTTTGAATGTCCAATGTCGTGCAAGCAAGACAATCATCACTTGAATGTCCAATGTCGTGCAAGCAAGACATTAATATTTTGAATGTCCAATGTCGTGCAAGCAAGACATTCATCTTTTGAATGTCCAATGTCGTGCAAGCAAGACATTCATCTTTTGAATGTCCAAAGTCGTGCAAGCAAGACATTCATCTTTTGAATGTCCAAAGTCGTGCAAGCAAGACATTCATCTTTTGAATGCCCAATGTCGTGCAGGCAAGACATTCATCTTTTGAATGTCCAAAGTCGTGCAAGCAAGACATTCATCTTATGAAAGTCGGACGTTTAGCTAACTACACACAATTGCTATATAAGTGAACTATGAAGCAAACCATGTTTCATACAACAGCCTGAACTAGAAACAGATAGTGCAGACATGATGTAGGTGTAGTCGTGAAATGTTTTTGTAGTACCGAATATTCGATTCCAAAATAACAGGAACTGTTTTAGGGACACATGTATAAGCGCATATACTAGCGAGTTTGTGAGAGTTGACAGTGCTGATAAGTTTAATGAAAATTTTCAAACTTTTGATGAAATGTTTGCTTCCGGATAATCTCCTTTCCAGAATGTATGAATTTTAATTAGTATGCCTGCATGGCCCATTTCACAGTGTTTCCGTAAAACTTCGGAAATATTCGGTAAGTCATGTCACGTAGCGAATAATCACATGACTCAGTTCGCCGATCAAATGCTTGTAGAATTCCTGCTAGTAAATTTACATGTTTGTTTATGAAAAAAGTACCATCAGTTTAAATCAGGAAGTTATGGAAATATTTTGATTTAATACGAAACAGTACACACGTGTTCATTAAAGTTCGTTGAATAAGTGAGCAAAGCGAGAATGCGTGGTAGCAGGGAAAACGGGCCGTGCTTTTACCTTACAGGTGGCCGCGCAGTGACGTGTGAATGTGTTGGTTTTGCTTTCGTTCCGAAAATAGCGGGGCCTTACCTAGGTATCCCGGGTTGCGGGGGGCATTTGGCGGGATTTTTACCATCAGTTTGTCCTCGAAGGGCGGGGATTACCCGGGATTGGCTGGACCGAAAGTCAAAGTCCCCGCTATTCGCTGGACCTGGGGGCTGACTGTTGAATAACGGGAACAACGCAATAAGGTGACGAACTACAAACGTTTTTCGAAATAACAGGCGCGTAAAAAGAAAATTGACATTGGGGCCGCGGAATGGGTGGCCTCCTTTATTCAATTTTAAGCATTTAAAAACTCGATTGAGTTCAGGTTTTATTTTCATGTTTTATCTAAACCTTTTTCGGTTAAAAGAGTTGATAGATATAAAACTATTATCGTTTAGAAACAATTATTCACTATTACATTTATTCCATATTTATTTCATACATGCAATTTCTGTACCATATACAATTATAAATTGTCACAGTAATTCAAACACATTTAATACATGAATATGCACATTTTGTCGAATAATTAAATCACTATCATTCAGAACTTGCCGAAAATGGAAATTCGGTGTTCCATACCACTGACAAATTCATTGATGACGCCCTTGTATGCTGAATGTCGTCAGCTTCGGTAGGGTCCTCTATAAGCCGTGTAGTTAAAGTCCTTTCTTCCTCAAAATGAGAAGAACATGTTCACACTTAAGTACAAGCAATGGCCTCACATAAATTGCAACAGATTTCTTTCAACTGGTTTATTTTCATAAATATGTCCTGTATAACGTCCTAAGGAATCCAATTGGTGGAAAGTATTCAAAAGAACGGAAATCGGTGATGGCATTTTCCTATACTATCAACAATCTTCCAGAAATTTATGAATATGAGATATTGGATATTTGGTGCAGTACAGTGCATGTCCCGGTTTTATTTTCCCGGTCAGCTCCTTCTTTGACAATTGTCTGGCTTATTTAATATTATTAGCACAAGAATTATTTTTTTCATAGCACTCTTAATAGGCAGCAATTTAAGTTCATCGTAACTTTTGTATTTTATGCTTTAAACTGTTCTTACAATATGTTTCTAGCTCTTGTCATTGTTATGTTTGAAAAGATAGATTACAACACATTGTTTTTTGTGTCCTTATATTCGTATACTTTTCGGATGCAATTTTTAATAGTTGCCTTATTTTTTGTAAAATTTAATTAAATTGTTGGTTGATTTGTATTTTAATTTGCAACTAATATGGTTCTTTAGGATAACTACCTCCTGAATTTTTCAAGATTTAAATTGCAGCATTCACAAAATTGTCATTTTGGATTATGACAGTACCTGGCAACTCAACTAATAATTCGGAAAATAAACTTAAAACGGGCAAAAGACATTTTCGTTAACTGATACACAACAGTTACTGTATGAATAATCATGTTTGTGTATAGAAATCTACTCGGATCTTTGTGCAGCAATGTGCAAGCTTCAGGTGGAACATCCAGATGTCTACCAGAGATTTGAAGAGTGAAATCATGTGGTCAGAAGAATTCATCGCCTATGGGCTGGCCTCTCAGTAAATCTTATCATCGAGCAGGTGCGGTTGAGGAGTATGAAGACTAGTTTTGCCCTCACAAGGGGGCGAGAGATGACAGGGCAGCAGCGTGTAACATGGTTCCTCGCTATGCCGGCTTGGGCTGAAGTCAACAATGCCATGCACGAGCTAACAGTAGTAAACTACACCACTGGTGAGCAGAACAAACACATGACAGAAGCAAGACAAGCACGTGACATGAAGGGCACACATACTATTTATTTTTTTATAGTCCGAAATCTAAGCTTGCGTAGTAGTGTCTAGACTGGGGTCCATGAACAAATTACTGTACATGTTGACAAAGCGAGGACCATCGGAAACATCATCTTGGCTAGGATGGATGGACAAGCCACTGACGAGTACACATTCAATAGAAGGATAAGGCAACCACCTTAAGCACTCAATCCGCAGTGACGATTGGTGGCGAAGCAGTACAGGTGGATCCTCGACCTATTTTCCAGCGACTCACGAGATCTGGTATCATTGTTCAAATATGAGCTGTGCAATCACCCACCAGCACTGTTTGACACCTAACTGCTGCTTCGACAGCCACATAAACTAGTGCTAGCAGATGATACATGGGGCCTCCTCACACCTGACCTTCCAGAGATTACAGGCCAAGTTCAGTAAGTGCTGTATGGTAGAGCACTCTTGTTCAGCGCATCCCATGGACTCGTGGATCAACATACAATTACAAATGCAGGTTGTTCACTGAGTAAGGAAATATGGAGAGGCAGTTGTTGTGTTTGATGGCTATGAGGGCACATCCACGAAGGACATGACTAACCAGAGACGAGCAGTTGGAATGACTGGTCCAACTGTGACTTTTGATGAGGACATGTCTGTTACAATATAGAAAGATGAGTTCATCGTAAAAAACACAAACAAGCAACAGTTCATCAACATACCGGTACTCAGTTGTCACCTGAAGAAGAAAACCAGTCGGACATTTTATGCCAAAGTTGATGCTGATCTCCTCATAGTACAGTTAACAATGGAATCTGCAACCACAACAAACATTGTTCTCATTGGTGATGAAACAGATCTGCGCATAGTCCTCATCTACCATGCCAACCTCGATTCCCTCGACCTCTTCTTCTTCGAACCTGAGCCAAAGAAGAGCACGAAAGATCCACGTGTGTGGAACATCAAAGTTCTCAAGCAGCAGCTGGATGCCAGAGTGTGCATTCACATCCTCTTCATGCATGCGACCAGTGGTTGTGACACGACATCCCGCCTGTATGGCATTGGTAAAGACGCCGCCCTCAAGAAATTCATAACCAGTTATTACTTCCGTGAGCAAGCTACAGTGTTTGGTACACCGTCAGCATCCACAACAGATGTTGAGGTAGCAGGACAGAATGCTTTGGTGTGTTTGTACAATGAGAAGCCTGGGGACTCAACTTTCTACGGTTAAACCGTTTTTGTTAGGAGGTGGCTACTAGCATTTCTCATGTACAGCCACAGAGCCGACCACCTACCTCCGTGTGTACTACCAGATGCACCAGTGGAAGGGACTGCGGATGGTAAACGAGTGACGGGATACTTTTCCCTGTCCAAACAGACTTACCACCAGCTCCACAGGAACTCCTGCAGGTCATCAGATGCAGCTGACAAGACAGATTGCAGAAGCCTGAGGTGCACATGCAAGAAACATATTAACATTGAGTTTTATGCTGTATGTATCAGGGTGTGCTTATTCATTTCAAGAGGCTGAATGTGATAACGATGAACTTGACGATCATGAAACAGTGACTGAGCAACCAGACAATGTCGGACATCTAAACAATTTATGTTGACCTATTATAAAGAATTATATTGATGTCTCTTTAAAATAGGTATTTATGAATAAACGACTTCTTATCGTTATGCATGATAATTTGTGTTGAAAATAAGTGCATGCACTATGGAAGTAAATATGTCAGGCTTATACGTGGATGTAAGTCATCTAGAGGTCTTATCTAAAGACAATGGTCACTACTAAAGCCTGATCTCCCTATGCAAATGTGTGTTTAGCTATAAATATATTGTTAGAAAGTTGCTAAATATCCCATTATAAAGTAACAAAAAGTGGTACCAAGGTAGGGTTAAAATTTTTTTTTTTTTAATTTACTTTCCACCAGTTGGATTCCTTAGGACTTTTTTGGGCTTTAGATGACACTTTTATGAGTAATGAACACTTCTCAGATATTCTGTTGCAATTTGTGGTATGTTTGCCATTAACCCGGTTTCGGGTTTATGTTTAAACATTTTGCTGCTGAGCTTGTTTCTATTGGTTTTCGCATAAATATTGGCCCTTATTTGTCACAAAATGACTCTACTAATTCACGACATGTTTCATGTTTCAACCTCACATTTTTCTCTTTGTTTTCTGACAATTCAGCACGTAAAAACCATGCTCTGCAAAGGTTTATATCTTTACACGAAAGTCGACGAAATGTCAACTCTAATCCTGTTTCAAATCGACTTTTACAGCCGACCAAGCAATTTGTGGTAAAAATTATACAGGTTCAAAGTTCTATTACATAAGTTTATTTACAGTAGTAGGTATTTTTGGGACGTTTCTAGACATGGTCTTATAAGCATTTGATTGGCCAGACGCCATTGTGTTCGGATGGCGTCCGTCAATTTCCGTGACAGGTCGGTAAAATTCGGAGTGAAATGGGGTTTTAAGCCAAATCAGACATAACAAACCCCAATGTCAAGTACTTAATGACGTTAACGTAGGTCATTCGTGTTTCAGCAAATCATCTGTTAAGGGCCTTACACAATGCAAACGTTTGTGGGAAATGACTAATATTAAAATTTTATTATTATTTATTATTAATTATTATTATTTTTTATTTTACTGGTATTAAGGGGTAGACAAACCTAGTGATTTTCGAATTGGAAAAATACGAAAAACTTAAGAGATGTGATACAAATTTATGTTTTATTTCTGCAATTGTTACCCCTTTAAGTGTAAGTGTAAAATGCACTTTCGGCTAGAATAAGGTATTTCCGTATAAACAGACAGAGAGGTTTTGCATACCGTTGGAGGATAAAACGGCAATGATTGTTGATATAATCAATTGAAAATACAAACTATTTTTTTCGACTCCACTTAACCAGGGAGGAGGATGTAATTTTGTTTTATGCAAACATTAAGTCAGAAAATTGTTTCAGTGCAAACAAAATCGCGGATTTGTAAGGAAAAGTACCGAGCTCAGTACCAACATTCGCCGTGTAAATGGACTTTTTCTTAAAAAAAAACGGAAATAAATGTGCGTCCAGTAAATACATATTGTTCGATCGGCATCTTAGTTTGGTTTCATAACTTTAAAGATAAAAATATTATTGAATAGATTGTGGGTTAAAATGCAATCTTAACAAATAAACATGTTGATTAAATCCACAACTTTTCGTAATTTCACGGCAAACATGGAATTTCTGTGCATGTTGTAACTGTGTTTGCATATGTATATATTCCTGTTTTAGTTTAAACATATTTATTTTACAACGATTGTGAACCAAGTTATTACAACATTATATTAATCACTCTCGTTGGCACGATTTTACGCGAGAGTGTGGTCTTGTGTTGTGGGGGAAACCGGAGAACCCGGAGGAAACCCACTTGTCCGGCTTGGTGACCACAAACCAAACACACATACACCTCCCTGATTTTGCATGCACATTATACACATTTTGGTGTAAATGCAAACAAACTTCGGCATATTGATTTATCCTTTAGGATACTTCTTTTAGTTCTGGAAATCGCTTATAATTACGAGTATTTCAGTTTGGTATGTGATGTCAATACTCATAGTACTTTAGTAGTTGGGTAAACGTTGATGTTGAAAAGCGGGTATTATCATCTGCATGCCCTCTATTATTAATGTAAATCCTACCGGATCCCGGATTATTTCTGTTTCGAGAGAATGCAGATGTTTGTTTAGCAAAATTCGAGTTGTGTTTGCTTAAGAACGTATCAGCTGTTGTATATCACTAGTATATAAAATTAACCAAAACCCTAATTTCTATTTTAAACGATAGCATATTACAATAATAATTATTGGCGATTTCAACAACTTTGTATTATATAATTGTCTGTTTTTCTAGCCAACATAATTATATGTGTTTTTGATTTTTATAATCAGAAGTGTGGAAATTGTTTGAATGTGATTAGTCCAAGTATTTTAATGTCGATCGAAGAATATGGTTTTCGCCACATACTGGCAGCAAACATGTTTTCAAACTTTCACTTACAAGGCAAAATTTGGTACCAGAGTCGGTACTTTTCCTAACAAATCCGCCATTTTGTTTGCACTGAAACTTTTTTCCCACTTAATGTTTGCATGAAACGAAAATAACGTTCTTCATTTGTACATTTAACATCGGTGTATTGAATCCCTCATAAAAACAGTTCAGGTCACGTCTGTTGCATTTGTCATTGGGGTTTAAACTTTTATCTATGTACCAATGTGTTTGTACAGAAACATCTTGAATATGATTGAGATTATATTCATTTTTGAGTGTTCTCTTTGACAGCATGTGTTGAGTGGATTTGTTTTTCAGTAATTTGAATACACAGAATGAGACGTGAAAGTCATTTAAAAAATGAATGATGTATATAGTTAGTTGAATAAAATACGCCCCATAAACGACCCAATGAAGCGTTGTAACCATGTCTGTGTTCATTGCTTTCTGTTAATTGCAAAATAATACATAATTATATAATGCTAATTTATGGTACAAGTATTCAGGCAGTACTGCCTTAAAAGTGTTATTGCTAAAGAGTTATCGACCGATAAACAATTGGTTTCAATGTCAAAGGAAACTTATTTTGATGTTTAACCAACTAACTTGTCTAAAGTTATTTGAAAAAAATAGCGATTTCATGAAAATATATGAAGATTACTTCTTCATAAAGACCGCTCGTCAGTAGGACGAAACGTATTATGGTATGCTGTTTATATCGGTCCGTCCACCCGGCTGGCCCTTTGTTCCCGAACAGTATCTATAATATAAATACTGTAAGCGTTGGGTCCAAATTTTCACAAGATAATAGTGATGACAAGTGGATCTCACACTCTTTTGATTAAAGTTAATTTTAACGTGATCTAAAACGAAAAAATTGTATTTGGTTAATTATTTAAACACTGTCACACGCAGGGTCCACACAGTTCACCGGATAGTTGGTCATGAGCAGGAAATGACACCTATTGATTTTATGTCAAAGTTCAAATTTCTTCACCAGTAAAAAGACACACACATGGTCGACAAGTTGTAAACGAAAGTGTTTAAACTACATGTATACTGATGAAGGGGCCAAACGGTTGCATATCGAAGTCGCAGAAACATTACTATAAATGAGTAGTATTTCAAGGTATCGAAGACTTGAATTGGCTTGGTTTTTTACCCCGCTCCAAAACCACTAAGTCTTTTCCAATCTAAGTGCAGCATCAATGGCCTCTTTATCGACTTCACTCATCAAAAAAGCACTACCGTCGTCAGCGATTTGGAATGCTGCCGTTTTTTTGTATTCTTTTACGTATCACATTAAAAATGCAACTAAATAGGCGGGCTCATGAAACCTCCTCACTGCGTCCATACATTTACAGTTGGCATTGGTTTAATTTCGAACGGCCAATTCAATCGAAGCTTTAAATGAAGCTTGCGAGAAACGCTCGGTGACCAACGAAACTCATTGAAGAGTTGAGACTGACTGCCCGAGGTGGCCATAGTGGTCGTACAATTTGACAATCTCTTTAATGCGAAACTGCATTGCAAAACTTGCTTCTTTGAAATGATTAACGAGTGCTAATTTTATTTGCAAGCAGTAGTGCTTATCAAACAAAAAAAGGTTTCTGATCAATAATTCTAAACCGACTTACTCTAATGTCAGATGATTCGCATTCACAAGCAGATAATATTATAAGTATCTTTTACGGCTGAGAGTGTAATATAGGTTCATCTCAACCAATCGTAGGGTGTTTTGTGGAAACGAGGTTTCCTGAGTTTTCATAGAGCACCCTGTGTGAGTGTTTGGATGATTCTCTCTTTCACGAGCGGCCATAGTAGATGCCTTTTCTCACACTTCAATTAATTTTTTTAGTAAAACTGTATTTTTAATATAGTTTTCTCTAAACTTGGGTACTTTTTATCTGTGCCCATGGGCAACATTAAGGATTTCCAGCATAACCAAATATTTGTATCTACTTATCTGAGATGTGAACAATATTTGTTCTTTGCTTTTAATTGACATGGAAAAAAGAGCTCGTTTCGCATTGCTGATCACGGGCAATCCTTGCTCCGCTTCGCGACACTCTTGTTCATAGACGGGTGGAGAGTAACTAAAGTATTGATCATGTAAGAGTTACAGTTTTTTAAGTGTATACTATTAAAGAACAGAACATTTTAATGTGTTGTTTTTTACATTATGTTATAAGCTACGGAGTTAGTAGGTGACCCGATATGGGATATACGAGGCAAAGGTAACCATATTCGGGTTCGAGCGAATATGGGATCTACGGCGCAAAGGAAACCATATCGGGTAAGAGCAAAGCTTGAACCCGAATATGGTTTATGCGCCCCGTATATCATATATCGGGTCACCCACTAACCCCGTAACGTATATATCACGCCGACAACCTGTTTACGTGTTTAAATGTTTCATGTATTCATCGGAATTATAATTCATTAGAATCGGAAGATAGACGCCATTTTGTTACAATATAAATTTGATGTCCCAATATGGAAAAATATGGGGTCACCGCCTGACCAGTCCTGGACCAATGGTGTTGCGTCATTTATGTTGGAGGCGTGATATATATATGATATTCAAATTGTCAATGACGTCATGACCTGAAACGCAGTAAGCTATATCGTGTTCCAAATAGTATTGGTTCGATATTTATGATAACATTGTACCTATCCTATCAATAATCCAGTATTTTTGAGAATAGTATAAGCTGTTTTCTAAACTTAAATAACCTTTAAAAAGTTTGAGTAAATCGTCAAGCACGGGTGAACAATAATGTATAACGTAAATCGCCTCGTATATATAGATACTCTTCCATCTGTTTGACTTACAAAATGAAGAACCTACGATATATGATTTCGGTAAACAACTAAAGTTTACGTAGATATAGTTTTAATGAGGACATTATAACGAACTATTAACTTTGCCCAAATGAGTTGGAATATTATGGAAAAGAGCAAAACTTCAACGCTCTCCTATTTTAAACTTTTAGTCGAAGAAGGGCCATAACTCACAAATCAAGTCACAGTTGTGGACTTCTTTGAACATGCGCGCATTGTCTCTGGCATCATGTGTACCAATCGTTACATCTGACCGGCCTTAACATTTCAGTTTTTGCACGGTACTAACAAGAACCGCTACGAGGCTGTAACAATACCTATGTTTTTCTACTGAAAACAGACGTACAAAAACTAGAAAATAATATCTAACCAAAAGATCTGCCAAATCAAGACAGCATATTGAAGAAAAAAACTTTACAATGTTCGTCGAGGGTTTGATACGATGTTCCTGAAGTTGGCAGCCCAGCAGCCCAGCAGCGTGAAGTCAGCAGCCCAGTAGACTGACAGCCTAGCTGCGTGAAGTCAGCAGCCCAGCAGAGTGACAGCCTAGCAGCGTGAAGTCAGCAGCACAGCAGACTGACAGCCTGACAGCGTGAAGTCAGCAGCCCAGCAGACTGGCAGCCTAGCAGCGTGAAGTCAGCAGCCCAGCAGACTGACAGCCTGGCAGCGTGAAGTCAGCAGCCCAGCTGATTGGCAGCCTAGCAGCTTGAAGTCAGCAGCCCAGCAGACTGACAGCCTAGCAGCGTGAAGTCAGCAGCCCAGTAGACTGACAGCCTGGATAAGGCTAAATTTTCATACTGATTTTATTATTTTCCTGAGGCGACTAAATAAATATATCCCCTAAAAACGAATAAACTGCAAAAACATATTGTTAACGATATTCTGTTGTAAGAGGAATGACAAGTTACAATACATAGACATTAGCATGAACTTGTTTCTTCAACACTTATTTTAAAATCGACATTAAAATTCTATTATTGTTGCATCATCCTCTTTCAATGCCGACGTCACTTCCGGTAATTTTCAAAGAACCAACCTCAGAGCATACTATCTTAATGAATTCCTAACAAATAACAATATAAAATGTGTTCCAACTACAGGAAACATAAAATACACATTTAGACCGACATAGAAAACCTTGGATTATGTCATCACAGGCGCGTGGCAGCTAGACCTTATAAAGCATCACGAAGTTATTGATGACGCATGCTGTGTTGTATCTGACCACCACCCACTTCTCACAAAACTGAAGATTCCGCTTTCAGTCTTCGAGAAAACTAAAGAACCATTCGTTGTCTGGAATTAGTGCAAAGACACTGACATTTGCAACTACGTAGACCTACTTCACGCCTACCTCATATGCCTAGATACTGTTTCACTGATCCCACAGAGCGACGACATTGAATTGCTTTATGAGCACATAATAAAATTAATAAAAAGAGCATCTCAAGCACTGCCCATCAGTATGTTTAATACCCATGCTAAACCGTACTGGAATTATGACGTCAAAACGAACCACCGCAATCAAAGAATTGCAAGAAAGGAATGGCTAAATAACGGAGCTATCAGAAGGTGAATATTTTTATGACAACTAATATAAACAAGCAAAAAGATAGTTCAGTAATACACAAAAAGATGCAATAAATAGCTGTAACGTACATTTCTATGATGACATTAATACAACAGCCGCCTGTGATATACGTCTATTTTGGCGAATGGTTCGCTCAAAACAGAATTCGCAAAAAGAATCAGTAAACGAAATCAAACACAACATTACACTTCGAGAACCAAACGGAATTGCAAATGCTTTTTGACACTATTATGCAGAAGTATTCACTCCTAAACAAACTCTAAACTATGACACGAATTTCCACGACAAGCTTACCTATACACAAGAATAGCAAACCAAAGAAGTTTTGTAAGAGCTACAGACCAATCACGCTACTACCTATTATTTACAAATTATTTGAAAGAATACTTCATGAACGCCTAAAACTTTGGTCGACTGTACATAACAAACAATTCCCAAATAAACAGCAAAACGGATATCAAAAAGGACTTGGGTCACAGCATCATTTATACTACAGGAAACTATTGCAACAAACTATGAATACGGATCAAAGTCATACGTTGCAATGCTTGACACTTCCGGTGCCTTCGACAATGTGCTTCACCCCGCATTATTCATTAAACTTATGAACTTTGGAATACGCGGGACAACACTGCGAACACTCATTAGCTGCTACACGGACATCCATAGTTACGCACTCGTGAACGGAGTTTCATCAGCGCCATTCCCGGTTCTTCAGGGCGTCAGGGTGGTATGTTATCCACTTGGCTCTATTTATTTTTTATAGACAAACTTCTATGTGATCTTGAAGATTCTCCTCAAGGCTCATGTTTCGGCACTCTTAAAACAGGAAATCCGACGCTAGGTGGTGACCTCACATTAATAGCGTCAAACAAAGCCGCCCTCCAATCGCAGATACAACAAGTCACCAACTATGCAAACACTTGGGACTATGAACTTAATGAAAGTAAATGCGCATTTATGATATTTGAAAGGACAAATAGGAAACATGATTTTGTAAAAATAAACAACACCTTGCTACATTCAACGGATTCTACAGTACATGTCGGTATTACACTTCACAAAACAATGAAGTTTCCCATGCTGTTAACGCAAGAATAAGAAAAGAACAAGCATCACTGTTTTCACTAATGACTATACGGGACAACTCCTATGACATTAATCCTCTAGTTATGTCCAGTTTGATAGAAAAGATAACTATCCCTACAGTCTTATATGGTGCAGAATTATGGTCAACTCTAACAATGACTGACATACTAAAGCTAGAACGTTTTGTACGACTATCAGCAAAAATGTGCCAAAACTTACCCACACATTCGCGAACTGACATGGTCCTGTGTCTGCTTGGATGGATTTCCATTCTTGCCAAAATAGACGTTCGTAAACTTGGATTTTTTCACAAATTGTGTACATTAGGACCGCTCACTCTCGTACGAAGAGTATTTGATTATAGACTTGAACTATATTACATAAAAGGAAAACTAGCACAAAGCGGATTAGTACCTGACATACATGCTATACTAATAAAATATGGTTTAGAACACTACCTCCGTGAGTATAGAGCTACGATGTGCATCCCACCTAAGTCTACATGGAAACGTATCGTGCAAACTATAGTCACGAGCTACTATAAATCACAGTGGCTCGTCCGCATTATCGCTAATAAAAGACCGTCTATCGACGACGCCTTGTGTCGACATTGTGGTGAACGCAGTAATGACATCGTGAAACATTCATTGACGCAGTGCACTGCATTTATGCATGACAGGCGACATTTGCTAGACATGCTATCAATACCGCAAGGCCATGCTACTGATGACATTTTAAAACTTTTGTTATCTCAGGATACAATACGTACGGTCGATCGGAATAATCTAAAAAGCTGGGTAACAGCATCTTGTGATATATTCATAAAATCGTAGACAGAACTGTCTATTAAATCATAATTACTTTATGAAAAACACTGCTTAAAATGCATGATGTATTACATCCTATTATAATATGTGGCGATAACAAGTATATATCCTCGAAGTGATGGTTCACCTTCATACTTCTGAAAATAATTATATCTACCATTGTCAATATCTCTCTCATTGTACATATTGCTTTCTTATTTAACTTAATATTACTAAACTATACATAAACATTCGTATTTAACATTATTGAAACAACATCAATTCCTTTCCATGTACTCCTTACTTCTAAAAGTTCGAGAATTGTATATGGTAGAGTCTGATTGAAGAAGCACCTTTAATTGCTTGTTTTTCATTTTTCGGCAAGCCCTTTCTTTCATGTGCGCACTTCTACTTTCAAGCATCCTTAAAAAATGTGTTTGTTCTACAGCTATCAATGTAAAACTGATAAAAACAACGCTTAGCTAATTGTTAAGATATTTCTATTTTCTGAACTTGATTTGTTTCTTGGAACTACAAATACATTTACCATGAACCAAATGAGAACCTTGAACAACTGGGAAATTTGCTCGTTCTTTTTTAAACGAGTGCTAATATAAACTGT